>NW_024884364.1:18588625-18701369 GCF_019232065.1 Centrocercus urophasianus
CTTTCTTCCTTTCTTCCTTTCTTCCTTTCTTCCTTTCTTCCTTTCTTTCTTTCCTGTTTTTCTTTTCTTACTTTTTTTTCATCTTCCCTTCCCTTTTGTTTTGTTTTATTCCCTGAAATGGATTTATCCTCAGAAAGAAAAGAGGATCAGTTCTTCTTTGAAGTAGAAATAATCAAATATTCTTGTCTCTGAGAGGAACGTAAAACAAGCTTTTTCCTGGAGTAGCTATCTTTCTGAAAATTTTTGGGAAGCTGCTACTGGTAGTTCAAATTGAAGAAATATTTTTCCATTTAGAGTTTACACATTAACATTTTTTCTTCTCCCGAAGGAGATCCACTTCTCCAATTTTATGGAAAATCATCCAATTAAAAGTATTGTGATGTTCTTTTGCCACTTCATTGTTCTAAATTAATTTTCAATTTGCTTTTGTTTTTGTACTCTGAAAGCTTGCTTTTTGTAGTTTTCACAGAGGGAGGGAACTTCTCTAAAAAGCTTTGAAGATGGACATACGTATTTGATCTGTCATTTACAAAGCAAGATGTGAGACTCTTCTGAGAAAATAAAATGGAGACAAATTGATGAATATCTTAAAAATCTACAGTACAGTTTGAGAATTATTATAATATTTATATTTTTAATTGCAAATTAACAGAGGTTTAACAGAGTGTTCGCTGGCACTTCAGTTTTCTAAAAGATTTTTCAGGAAGCTATTTGTCACTAGACTGAGTAATGACAGCGCAGACCTATTTGTCACTAGGAGTGTCAAATAATATCCACCACTAGAGACTTCTTGGTTGTATTTCTTTTGTAAATCACAGAAACAAGAAGGCATATTTGAAATTCCCTGCAGAGTGAACAAAATACTTTCTACATTTTTTTTTAATATATATTATACTATGTTAGTTTTATGTAATATGTACATATGATTGCAAATAAGAAATGCTTGAGACATTTTCCTTCACAGTTGGCATAAGTATGCTCAAAAATCTATTGAGGATGATCTTTCTGAACGTTAGTTGAAGCACTTTGTAGCCAGAGGAATAAAACTCCTATTGCTCTGAAAAATAATCTGACTGGGAGAAGTAATATTGCAGTATCTGCAGTATACAAATTCTTGAAAAGAAACTTTACAGTAGAGCCAGCATTAAGTCTTAAAGCAGCAATGCCTGACTGTGGATTTTTGAAATTATCCCATCCTCTGTATAAAGGTCTTCAGTATGTTTTATTTAACTTGAATTTCTCTTCATATTTTTTAATTAATGCAATGGAATTTTGTTTGTTAATATTTAAAACATTTATATGCATACAAACAAGACTGTTATGGAATAGCATTTTGTATTTAATGGATCTTGAATACATGAAATTATTATATAATGTGATTTTCTGTAATTATGACAATAACACTAAATTGCATTACTGGTCATATCCTACTGAAAGTATTTGCACATTCTTGCTAGGATACTTTCTTCCATATCATTTTCTGTAGGTTGCCTTACTGGACTAAAACATCTTCAACATGTAAAATACACTGAATTGCCTCTGGAGTGTGCTTTGGATTTATCTATTTATTTTTGAGAAATATATTTTGCAGCATTTAAAGCTAATGGAAAATCAAATAAATTAGTATTGAAAACAAAGGCCATTTGTAAATCCACACTGAATGAGAAGTATATCTGTCTTGGTGTGATGCACTGCTTTATTTCTTCATTAAATTTTTGGTTGGAGTTTAAACACTTGCACTAAATGCTTTCTAAGTAGTCTTTCATCAAAAAATTGTAACTGCTCATCTGATACTGAGAATAAAGTAATGAGCAAGCTGTAGGAGGAAAACTAGAAATCTGAAATACAATATAAGCTGTCAATAATTTTTCCATTCATTACAAATAACAAAGTCACGATTGCATATTCAGTATGTCAGAAATTGGATGTTAAGTAGCAGTAGTAGTTTCCCTGTTGTTCCTTGAATCTATTAGAAATACGTAAAGAAAAGAACTAATTAAAAAAATCAGTGCCTTTTCTCTAACACTGACTTATGAGATCATTAATACTCCTTCCTCTAAAATATTCATAATTATCTATTAGACTTCTTGCAGACAGGGAGATTATCATAATACGTCTAGTTCTTCTTATTAGTTGGTAGCTTTCATCAGTATTGCAGATTAGTCCATTACTTTGAGCTATAGCCACATGAATATAAATCACCAATGCAAATGCTAAACAAAAGTAAATTCTGTGTGAAAAAGGCAGTGGTGGTTGCTTTACTTTCATTATTTCTTACTTCTTTTTCATTATTTGAAGAACTTTTGAAACCTGAAAATGCAATTTCTATTGCTATTGATTTTTTTCCTTTCCCATTTAGAAACCACTGAGATACATGGGGACCTACTCAGGTACCTTTCTATGTGGTGAACTAAGAATATGCTTTTATTTTTTCAATATGTTGCTTCTGCTCCTTGGGACTCTTTCTCGCTGTCTGTGCAATAGTTTATCTACAAAATTGTATTAGTTTATACAAATCTTTAATGAAGTCCATCACTTCAATAGATACACTGCCAATATTATCTAGTCTTCCTTACTGAATATAGTATATAATATGTGCAAGATCACTGTATATGCAATGAAATTACCTTTAGGTGAGACAGAATTTCAAATTCTTGATCCAAAAATTACCTTCCACCTAAAAATATTGTTATTTGTTAGGAGTCAGAAATTATTATACTTTTAAACTGTGTGTATTGTCTACACAAAACATTCAGCAACACTTCCAATTGCCTGAACGGTTATTTCTGAATATGTAAATATCAGTGAACAAATATTTTTCATTTTTCATCTGTTGAGCTTGTTGTTGAAATCCATGGACTGAAAAAAATTCATAGAGTGGAGAGGTTTGGAAGGGACTTCAAAGATTGCCTAGTTCCAACTCTTGGAACTGACTTAGGCAGTGATGTCACACATTGGGTCAGGTTGCCCAGGGCCCCATCCAGCTTGGCCTTGAATGCATCCAGGGATGAGACATCCACAGCTTCTCTGGGCAGCCTGTTCTGTTGTCTCATCACCATCTGAATAAGGAATTTCCCCCTAAAATATAATCTACGCCTCTCTTCTTTCAGTTTAAAATTGTTACTCCCTTTCATATCACCATCAGACCATGTAAAAAGTCAGTCTCCATGCTTTTTTTTGGCTCTTTTTAAATACTGAAATGTCACAATGAGGTCTTCCCGGAGTCTTTTCTTCTCTGAAGTGAACAAACCCAGCCACCTCAATCTTTCTACATAAGAGAGGAACTCCAGACCTCTGACCATCTTCGTGGACCTCTTGTGGACCTGCTTCAATAGTTCCAGGTCTTCCTTGTTCTGGAGGCCTCAGACTTGAATGAGTGCCCCATGTAGGACCTCAGAAGGGTAGAGCAGAAGGGGACAGTCACTTCTCTCATCCTGATGGCCACTCTTTTGGTGCAGCCGAGAATACAATTGGCCTTCTAGGTTGCAAAAGCACACTGCTGGGTCATGTCAAGTTTCAGTTGTATCAACTGCACCAGTATTTTGAGACACTGTTTTCCAGGCATATCTCATTCACTTGAATCAGTATGTTTAATTATAAGGAGAAAGTTAACAAAGTCATGTCATGAAATAGGAAAGACTGTGGTCAAAACCAGGAAGAAATGAAATGGTGGGATATCTTACCTCTTATATCTATGAAATATTTTAAAATAAAACAAATAAGAAAACTTTCATGAGAGTATGGATAGCAAGCAGTCTTACAGAGGAAGACTGGGAGGTAAAAAAGGAAGATGCAGAGATGAAAATTAAAAAAAAAAAATCAGAACTATTTTTTTCACCTTTAAGGCAGTTTGCTATTGTTGTGGTTTAACCAGCTCAGCGCCACACAGGCTTTTACTCACTCACATCTAGTGGGATGAAAGAGAGAACTGGAAACAAAATTAAAAAACGTGAGCTGAGACAAACCTTATTTGCTGATACAGAAAAGGAAAATGGAAATAAAAAAAAATTCAGTGATAGCAATAAACACACATACACACAATGCAATTACTTGCCACTTGTTGACTAGTGCCCAGAGAACAGTATAACTGCCTGCGGACTGGCATACTTCCAATAGCATAAAATCTCACCACCTAGCGAGTGATGCTCAGCACCACTGAGAAGCAGCTGCCCCCTGCCAACTCACATCTTTATGATCTTCTGCATGATGACACGTGATCTATCCTAGATCTTCTCTGCCTCCTGCTGCTGCATCATAAACGCAGAGATGTTTCCTCACTGAGCAGCCTGACCCAGCCCTGGGCATGCTCCCTTCTCTCAACAACAACCAAACCATTGATGTGCTAATAACACTATCTCAGCTGCTAGTTGTTCTGCTTCCATTGCTGCAGCCACTCAGCTAGCATTTGCCACCATCCATAGGGGTAGAGCAGTGACTGGTTTTCTCGTTCAGTAGTATCTAAAGCCAGTTGACTTTCACTTCTGCAAATTGGCTGAATACACAGGATTCATAGCAGTTTCTGCAACTTGTCATATAGAGCTCCATACAACAACCTTTAACCTCTGATGCTTCCTCACAATGTGACAGGACCCATAAGTGAACAAGGCACATTTATTTTCATTCTCTGGTAGCTTATTATACTGTGAGGCCTCTTCATCATGCATCACTTTCTCCTCTGGTGATATTCTGAAGTCTTTGCATTTGGGCCAGTCCATTATCACTTCCGAGATTCCTGGATAGCTGGAATTCCCCACTCAAGCCCATTGTGTGACCAGTGAGACCCACTTACTCCACGTACCATCAGCTGCATGATACGTAAAGGGGACCCTCCATTGAATATCCAGCAGTCAGTCAGGGTACCAAGAGGAGATGTGCTTCAGTACCAGCCACTTCTGAAGCAGCTCCAACCTTTTCATTTGCTGCCAATATCTCCTTTATAATTGGAGTGTAGTAGGCTTCACATCCTCTGCATGTAGTTTCTATTTAATGAAAGTGTGATTTCTAGATTGAATTTAAACAGAGAATGAAATTGTGAAATATTTACTTTATTCCAAGATCTGCTGTATTCACTGCAGTCCTCGTGTCTCCTCACTCGTACAGAAGGAAGTGAAGTGGTCAGCAACCTTTGCACTAGGGTTTGACTCCTTTTTGTTTATTTGTTTTCCCAACTACCATGTGCATGAGTAGCATCCTTTTCAAAAAACAGCAAAGTTACATGTTCAGTGTTGTCAAAAGGAAAGAAATAGATATGCTAAGAGCAAAGATTTGGGGAGAGTTATGAAGCTGAGTCTAATATGACAGGTAACTGGTAGTGTAATATGATGTTGCCCTAGGAATTTCCTGTGAGGAAAGTAAATGCCAGACTAACAAAACTCACAGCAGCAATGACTTAGAAAATCACTGTGGAGTAGGAGAAAGAGATGGTGGTTAACAACAAAAGGAGCAGGATAAGGTCATGACTGATATTCTAAATTTTTTTATTGAAAACTGCAATGTTATAGATTATTTGAGATCACCAATTTCTCAAAAAAAAAATGAAAATCGCAGATGAATATTATTTGCAGACATAGATATCAAATACAATGCTGCAAATGAGAAAGCAGAGTTATTTCAAAACATTTAGTCTCGTAATATATATTCCACAGCAGAGATATGAAATGCTGTTGGTGTTAGATGCTGTTTTCTTTGTTTTATTATTTTGTAGAATTTAATGAGGATAGTAACGAACTTGGCCTATTTCAGTCTACTCGTGCAATCAGGGAGAAAAATTTATGCTAGCTGAAAAAGACATATATTCTGAAAACCATCCATCTACAGAGATGAGTGTTTCATTGCCCACTACAGATGAGCTATGCTGACATTCCTCGTTTAATCACCTTTAAAAGGATAAACTGGTTTGAATAGAATAAGAAATTCCATACAAATAATCTGCATTTGGTTTCACTGGCACCGTCATTGTTTCAAGACTACAAAACCACTTAAACGCCACATGGACCTTTGTCAGCCTGGTTGGCTTTTGCTCATTAAGAACAGAGACTGATTTCTCTTGGACGTTTCATTCCATTCTGGTTCTTTTAGAGACTTGGTGCTTCTGGATGCATTACTGCTATTTTTCCCCTCTTTATTTTGTTTTAAATTTGTGATCAGACACAGCCTAAATGTACTTTTCCAGTTGGCAACAATGGGAACAAACTGAACAAGTGAAATGAACTCTGTATCTCTCAGTTAAAAAATAATAAAAAAAAATATTTTAAAAAGTCCTGAATCACAGCAGCACAGTTTAGCACTTCATTGGTTAGAATGTCTCACTGTTTTAAGGACTCTGTTTTAAAAAAACAATAGTTGTCAACATGATCAGATTTACATGTGAGCAGTAGAGGCTGTGCTCCAGCACACAAAGATGTGCCCATTTGTTCAGCATTCTTGTAGCAAAGCAGGGACATGTTGCCTTACTACTCTTAGATTCAAGCTCTGTCCTCCCTTGGACAGAAGTGCTCTGGTGTAACCATAGAATCATAGAATCAGAAGGTTGGAAAGGACCTACAAGATCATCTAATCCAACCATCCTCCCATTACCATTACTACCACAAGCCACTAAACCATATATTGTAGCTCCTCATCCAGACATCTCTTGAACACTGCCAGGGATGGCAACTCAACCACCTCCCTGGGCAGCCATTCCAGTGCCTGATCACTCTCTGAGAGAAAAAGTTTTTCCTCATGTCCAACCTAAACCTCCTCAGTTACAACTTGAGCCATTTCCCCAAGTTCTGTTCTTTGCCTGGGAGAAGAGGCCAGACCCTTTTACACCACAACCTCCCTTCAGGAAGTTGTAGAGTGCAATGAGGTCTCCCCTGAGCCTCCTCCAGACTAAACAATCCCAACTCCCTCAGCTGCTCCTCATGAGATTTGTGCTCCAGACTCCTCACCAGTTTCGTTGCCCTTTTCTAGACACTTCTTTTCCAGGGCCTCAATGTCTTTCCTGTAGTGAGGGGACCAAAACTGAACACAGTACTCGAGGTGCAGCCTCACAAGTGCTGAGTGCAGGGGTATGATTACCTCCTGCTGGCCACAATGTTTCTAACTCAGGCCAGGAATGGCACTGGCCCTCTTGGCCACCTGAACACACTGTCGGCTCATGTTCAGCCGAGCATCAGCCAACACCCCCATGTCCCTTGCCTCTTTACACTCATCAAGCCACTCATCCCCACGCCTCTAAGACTGCGTGGGGCTATTGTGGCAAAAGTGCAGGACCCAGCACTTGGCCTTGTTGAACCTCATCCCACTCACCTCAGCCCAGTGATCCAGCTTATGTAGGTCCCTCCGAAGGGCCTTCTTACCCTCAGTCAGATCAACACCACGTCCCAACTTGGTGTCATCTGCAAACTTACTGAGGATACACTCAATCCCCTCATCTAGGTCATCAATAAAGGTAAGTTTCTTTACATTTAACACCCACCTCAAATTCATTATACCAGCCATACTGACCATACTGATTCATATACTGACTTAAACTGACCAGTATGCTTTCATTGACTTGCATAGCACTGTATTTCCCTTAGACTGGCTGAAAGTCTAGAATCGCAGTATCTTGACTGTGTGGGTTCTAACTGCTGAAAATTAAAGTTTAATATGTGTTCATATACAACCTTGGAATCTCAGGCTCTTTTTTTAATTGTGCTATAAGCTACGATAACTCTAATTGTCATGCAGAGAAATGTATCAAATAGCTACTCAGGCAGCATGCAGTTTGGAATTTATTAGCTGCTGTTATGATTCTAATTTACTGGCATGGTCTCATTTCACTGAAAGTATAATTGCCATTATTGAATAATCATTTTGATAGGTTATTCTGTTTTCTGCCCGGTTTATCTTCTGGTCTTATTTTAAATGTCTCATTTTCCTCTTTCAGTGTTACAATCTCAATCTGAATTCTCTCTGATTCATTTTCAGTGTTTTCCAGTCTTTGTTTAATGGCACAATCATTGCTTGATAACATCAGTATGTCTTCTGCAATACTGTCAAATCGACTGGTATGACGATACTTGAGTACACCAATTTCCCTTCTGAGATCCTGCTGTTGAGTCATTTTGATTTTATCTTCTGCCTTTTTGTTTTGTTTTGTCCCATACAATATGAGTTTTTAAAAGATAACTGATTTGAATATAAAAGTTCAGTTTCTTGTAGAAATATTCTATGCACTGAATTTCTTCAACTTCTGCTAAGATATGTATGTGAAAATGATAGGTAATTTTTTTCAAAAGTTACAGTCATAGGCCACTGAAGGTACTTAAAAGACAAATTTTGTCTATCATAATTAACTTGAAAGTGCATCTGTCCTCTGTAATTACATTATGCTTACCGTATTTAGATACTTTCCTTATTGACATTTTCAAAAGGAAATGGAAATAAGAGATTGAAAAGAATCTGTTTTTTATTTTGTAAGTTACATTATATTTACTTCCATAGTACCTATTGTGCCTTCTTATGTATTTGTGAGTGACTAGACGATGCCTATGTGCCTGCATGGGAGCAAACATGCATGCACATGTGCACACAGACATACTTGTAATAGCAACAACGTCCCAAAGAGGGAAATGGATAATAATCAAATAGGTATATAGACTTTCATTTGAGTCTTTGGAGAGAATCTTTAACATAATTGCTTAGAAATACTTACCTTTTTTTTTGGCTGGTTTGTTTCCTCTCTCTTGTCCTTCTTGTATTGTAAACCTGTTGGCTCTTTTTATTCCATATCTTTACTTACTAATATTTTTGAAATAGGATTCAAAGAGTTTGTTGTTGTGGTTGTTTGTTTGTTTGTTTGTTTGTTTTTTAATTTCAGATGGAATTTTACCAACATTATATCTAGAAAATTGCTGGCATTTAGCAGTCAAGATTCATGGATAATAAACAGCACTTCTCATGACCAGGTCTGATATGTTTAATAAAAAGAAAAAAAAACACAAAAACACAGGTATGAAATGCTAGGAATTTGGGGGTTATAATCTGGAGAGGAAATGGAGAATAAAATTGAAAATACACAGTAGGCTCCTACCTAATGCATAAAAATGGTTAAGGATCTATAAGCCAAGATGTAAGGGGTTATTAGGTGTTTTTTTTTTTTCTTCTATTGTAAGTGTGGTCCTGTTACCTTGGCTCTTCAGGCATTTCTGCCTGGTTTGGTTGTTAGGCGTGTCTCTTCAGAAAATGCCAGATTGAGATTGGGGTCAAAACAACAAAAGGATGGTTTGCGAATATGTAAGGAAATAAATAGTATTATAATCATAATTCCAAAGTTTTTATTACTCTCCTAAAAAAGAGTTGTTTAAAAAATTTTAAAACTCATGTCCATTATTCCTTTAGAGTACCTGAGAGATATTGCAACCACATCTCTTTTTTTTTTTTCATGATGACACTTCTTTCTATTGACTTGTTGGAAGTCCTGTTTTCACTGTGCCACTGTTCTCTTCATTCTCTGGAGATGATGATTAATTTAGTCATTCAAATATCATTGCAGTTTGTCATCTATGTTTGTTTTTTTTTCTTGAGGTATGTATCTGATGTAAATCACTGTTGTATTGAATGACATATTATTTTTGTGCTGTATTTTGATAGTGAATATTCTTCATTGTTCTTAAGGAAGCAGAATTGGAGCGAGATAAAAACTTAATTCACTGTATGAATGAGAAAAAGAGAATTTTAAAAGCCCTGTTTTAAACTGTCAGTACCGCAGCTCTTCTCACTTACATGGTTAGGAGGATAAAGAACTGTAGGCCTTTTTTCATTCAAAAATTCATATCGCCTATAAAAGTATATATGCATAATACACTGATTCTTTGTATGCTGTTCAAGTCAAGGGCTGTGCAGAAAGTAGCAGTATAGACACTGGCATCCACTCTGAAATGAAAAGGCCCACTGATAAAAGATAGTCCTTCATCTCTTGCAGTATTCCTACTTGCCCTCCTAACATTATATACAACAAATGTTTGAAAGCAGCAAATCACTTGTCTGCTAAAATCTTATTGACTTTGCCAAAATATAACTTATATTGGGGTGGATTATATGTGTTTATGTTGAAAACGTTTCTCACTGTTCTGTGTATCTCGTTTCCTATCAACTTTTACTACCACCTGATATGGTAACATAAGCTTAGTATCTCCTGCCAATAACCTAGCCACCTAGACTCCTTCAGTAATACTAAACAAAACCTGTAGACAATTATATAGGTCCTTGGAGTAAGCACACAAAAGCTGAACTGACTATGCACAGATATGAAATGCTAACATTCAAATAATTTCTAACTGGAAACAACCTTTTTAAAATTCTATCTGTAAGAAAAGCATTAGGACAGTTCTAGACTCTTCTGAAGAGGCGCTTTAGAATTTAGTATTAAAAATAGTCATTTAAGTTGAATCTGAATATTTTCCTAATTCAAATTCTCAGCCCAAATGTACTTTTGAAGTATAAGACTGAGATACAAGACCTAAATCCTAGTCATTTGGAAAGGCAGCCTTTAATGTGATTATAAGATGAATAAAAATATCAGATTAATAGGAAAAGATTCCTGGCCATATCCAAAGTACATCTGCTTGGTATAAAGCACCATAGTATAGAGATATTTTAAGCCCAGGTTGATAAGTGTGGTTGTGCCAGGACAAGCTCTCCTACAGGGTCTATTTGACTGCAATCTGGGGATCTGTGAACTCTGCTTTGTGCTCAGTGTACCTTCAGTTCTGAATTTGAAACTTTATTTTATTTTACCTCCTCCTCTTTTCAAAATAACTTTTCTCCTCCTTTTCACATCAGTGCTACTAATGGGGGACAGCAGCTGTCACAAGATCTGGTAGCTACAAGATTCTTTTTTCAATGGGAATATTTTCCTGCTGAGTTTGACAGCCAGACTGAAATATTTTTATACCATCTTTATGAGCACTGTAATATTTCTCATCATAAACTAGATAAGTCCATTTAAACTGTTAGCTCACTTAATTGATTCATCTCTTATTTTTCATTGTGACTTTACAACTTGAGAATTTACACTTTTATTGGACAGCTTTTAACTAGCTCTTATTAAAAGGTGTCTATCAAGAGGATGCACAACGTTGCACTAAATCAGTATGGCATCCTTCCTGAAAACTAGCATCTGACATGCTATCATAAGGACAAAGCTAGATGTAAGATTATGGATGAATAGCTACAAAGGAGCTGGTAGATCAGGATCACAACAGGGACAGCTACCTATCTCTGAGATTAGTCTGCCCTTGTTTTTTTGTGTTTTGTTTTGCTTTTTTTTTTTTTTTTTTTTTTTTTGTTTCTTAAGGGAGAGGATGCACTTTTTTTTTTCTGCAAATGCTATTTGCAAAAGCTGCAAATGTAGTAGTTGTTTTAAATGTGTGTAACTGACTTCAGGAGTGCAACACATTTGTGGATTCCCTGAAAACTTATGAACTTAGGAAAACTAATGATTGAAAGAGACAGGATATCTGGGGCCAAAAGTTAACTTGCTATTTGGAGCTGTTGACTTCTGAATTACAACAATTTTTTATGATTTTGAGTACTGTCATCTTTGGCTTTTTTATATTGAATTATATTATTTTATATTATATTATATATATTATTATATTATTGAATTATATTAATATTATATTGAATTATATTATCATATTTTATATGAAGTGCCTCCAGAGAATGATTTGGTCTCCCTTCTAGTGACCTGAGCTTGCTGATCTCCAAAAACATGGAGAAGGAGAGTGTGCGATGATCTGACATTAGGGCAAGTGTGATTCTAGGGCTCACTTCTGCTATATTCTTTGCTCTGTTGTTGCAGTTTAGTGGGCCAAGTTTGCAGAACTGCTCACTTATAAAGCTATAGAGAAGTAGCTTTAGCAGGAAGAGAGTGTGGCAGACCTGCAAATGCTGTGCTGGTGACCAAGCACACTTAGTCAAAACTCAGGTTTTTTAACAGAAAAACTTGGAACAAGTCAATACATGCTGCAGGTGAAATATTTTCCTGCTCTTATGAAAAATTGTCTTGTTCTTCTGTAACTCAGTTTTCTGATTTAATGAATCAGAAAAATCCTTGCTTAAGCAAACAAGGGAGATGCTTCTCTTGACTTTAGCTTACAAAGGAAAAGCAATTCCAGTAGTGCAATAGTGTGTGCTTCCTATATCCACACAACACATCCACTTAAGGAAACATGGGAAAACATGGAGGATAATGTTCTGTTTCTTTGAAATTTGATGGAAGGGACACTGTGCTTTGGAAAGAATGAATGTATAATCTGCCGATGTAACATGTCCACTTAAACACACTATTTCAGTGCAATATCACTTTGATAAGCTTAAGACACACTCCTAACACGTGGTATAATAATATATCAAAACAGGATATAGAAAGATTAATAGCATTGAGATCCTCTTAAGTAAGATGTGGTGTCAGTTTGTGTGGTTGTCTTTTACTGGTACCTGTGCATGTAGGTAGAGAAGCATGTAACAGAAAACAGGACAAAGAGAGTTTTGTGTGTGAAAGTCTCCAGAGACTCATCTGCAATGAGAACCTATGGTGCTATTGTATCCATGAGAAATGGTAAACTTAGGGCTTCAGGAGTCAGTTAAACTCTGCAAGGCCTCCTATGCTCTTTAACAGGAAGGATAGGCAGTATAATTCAGACCACATCCAAGAATACAGTGGCAGATATTTGCAGATGAGCTCATCAAAGTTAGCTATGTATCTATTGATACGAGAAATGCCTTGAGAGACTTTCTGACCAGTCAATGATGAATCTGTGTAATCTGTTGCTTCTGAAGAAACATCTGGGGTTGGCCTACCAACTGTAGGTTGGTAGTTCCATCAGAGTAATCAGGAGGGGATAAGTAAATAATAGCAGATAATTATTCACGTAGTGCATTCACTAACAGTTTATTTATTAGAACATATTTAATTGGCAGTGGTCTGTGTGTTGTTTCAGTATCATATGAGGTAAACTGTAATTTACACGAAAGGACTAGCATAGGGACTTCTGACTTAAAAATACACATTTTTTATGATACATATGTAAAATCTGAGCATAGCTTTCAGAATGAAGTTTAAATTTTGGTTTTGAAAATTCCGACTGAAGGGTATAACATAGCTACCAGGAGAGGAATCAATATGGTCACATGCCTGTAAGGTGGTCTTAAACAGCAACTGCTTTTAAATCTCCAAAGAACGTCTACTATGGGGGAGAAGCTTTATGGAGTGAAGTTAAAGATTGAATTTAAGTTTTGACTGGCTTGAAATAAAGGCAGAAAGTATGGAAGAAAGGCTATAATTATTGGAAGAACATAATGTGATGCTTAGACAGGATGTGAAATTCACTGAGGAACATATTGCAGCTATAATTAGAGATAGTGTTTCAGACACTTTAAAAATGAGTCATTAGAGAATGCATTAAAAAGTAAAATTCTACATCTGTTGGGTCTCCCGGGTGGGACAGAAGCATGATACCTAAAAAGGAGATGCAAATTTTTCTTCTAAGGAACTCTGAGGTTAAATTCCAGAAGTGAAGCACAAATAAAGCTTTGGAGTTGGAAAAAGATCAAAAAACAGAAATATAGGGTGGCTTTCAATACCTTCAGTATATACTTCTAGAATATATAAAAGAGTACTGATAATCTTGTTTCTGCAAGGAGTTGCAATTGATTGCTGAAGTTTTAAGTGAATTCCTCTTGGCTTTCGTCTTTGCCCCGAATCATATGAGTGATGAAGGTGGAAATATTTGCAGTTTGTTCTTGTAATTTATACAAAATAAGAACAGTTGAGTGACTTATATTCTCAGTTCTTCCATGTTCATCATCCATATAAAATGAACTGGATGGAGAACAGCTTTCAATACTTACTGTTCAACTATAATAAATCTCCAGTTGAATTTTTCTAATCATACTAGGGCTATGAGTGAGAAGCACAGATGTCAATTTTTGATTACATTGGCTTTTTGCAAATAGTTGAATTTTCTAGGGGAGGAAAAGCTTGTCAGAAGGAGGTCAGTGCATATAGCTGGCTTCATATATTTCTCAGGCTGCTTGCATGAAGGAATACTATACAATAAAATATATCCACATGCAATTTTAATGAAGTAGTAAGTTAAAGGAAAATGAGCTACGCAATAATAAAAGAGAACTTCTGTACCTGGTCCTACAGTTTTTCTCTTTTCAGCATCTAACACTGATTATTCTCTAGATCTTTTTCTTATTTTAAAATAATCTGTTTTGAAAAGTGTTTTGTATCGACAGTTGTGCCACTGACTAAACTTGAGTAGAGTTGAAAAAAGATAACTCTATCAGAGGTCAGTACAGACAGTAACTCACAGGTTTGAAGTTTCTAATACTGCACGAGCAATATTGTCATTAAATACTGGGGAAATTATGAATGCAACACTACTTATAGACTCCTTACATTGAACTATTTGCTTAACTACTAAAACTTTTTGTTGAGTGTGAACTATAAACTTGAATTGTTTTTGTGCAATTCGTTATTACAGATGACAAAAAGCAGTCTGATTAGATAATTTTGCAGCTTTTTTCCATTGGCAATGGTGTCCGAAAATAGTTATGGTGATAATTATCAACAAGAGAATAGCATTTCTGCTATGCAGAAGCTGTGTACAAGAAATGAATCCTACTTGACAATTAAGTCTTATCAGTGCAGAAGTTCAAAGCAAACATTTTAGGGTTAGTTTGCTGTTAAACTACCATACTTATATGATGCCACTGCTACTTGCAAGTTAATTTCTGCTGAGTTCTTCTGTTTTGTCTTAGAGTGTCTTTCCAGAGCAACCTCATTTTCGGTGGTGCTATACAATATAGCATTCTACCAAACTGGATATTGTTCATTTTAAGAGCTGCATGCTTGTAGGTGCAAGTATATAGTGTAGTTGTAGATGCATGGAAACTTGAGACATGCAAATATAGCAGGGCAATTGGCTCTGGCAAGGCTCTATAGCTACTGAGGTAGAGTGGCATAGCCCTCTCTTCAACTGCAATATTTTATGCTGTACAGATATTTCCTTCTTTGCAAAGGCTCCTTAACGGTATTCAAGTTAAAACATCTTGCAGGCTTTAAAAAGAAACAAAAACACCTTAGAAGTAACCCAGTTCTCATAACTGCAGCATTTTTCTTTTATTAAATATAGTTTAAAGTGATGTTAGTGACAACTTTCATAAACTGAAAGGTTTCTTGAATGTCTTCTATACAGTCTCTGATAAACTGTCACAAAGATGATATCTGGGATAAAAAAAATTTCCTCCTTGAGAGCCTCACAGAATTTTTCTCTACTGCATTTTTCGGGAGATAGATTATGTAATTTCTCTATAATAACACAGGTAAAATTAAATTTAACATACAGTTAATTTTTAAATTTTTTTCTTACAATTTCAGGATGATTCTTCTCTCTTAAGTAGTCCAAATATGAGGTATTTTCTAATGCACTGTACGTAAAAGCATCTTGCTCAAGAGCAGAGCAGGTAATGCTCATACGCCACTGTGTAGAGGATGCTTGATCAGCCTTCTGTAGCTTGGTGTTAGCTGTGGCAGTGGAAGGTCAATTCCTCCAGCTGGAGACCTAGAGATAAATGCAGAATGGAATAATCATATTACAACTGTTTGGATATGCTTCAGACTAAAGGCTTTCTTGGAGAGATGGATTTTGATGCATGACTTTTTGTCAAATTGATTTATGACAAATGATTGGTGCACACTGGAGCATGAGTAACCTCAGTAATATATCTGATCATGCTCATATGTGTTGGCATTCCTTTGTTACTGGTGAACAGCAGGTGAGGCATGTCTCCTGGAAGATTTCAAAATGTGAAAGCAGAATAGCAGTAGCAGAAATGCAAAACATGGAAGGGAGAGAGTTCAGGTTTAAGGCTTCTACTTTTTAAGTAAACTTGCTTTTGAGAGGTTTTCTCAGCAAGAGAAAATGAAAACTAAACTGCATTTTTTACTTTTGACAATTTGGTATCATTACTGCTGTATCCCTAAGTGTGCCATGCTAGGCACACTTAGGATACAATTAAAAGTGCTGCTCAAATTTTATGTAAATAGAAGTGTTAATTATCTTTGAATAACAAAATACCAACAAATACAGTACAATCTCAACTGCAAACAAATGTAACCCTTGGGAAATTATTTATGACTAATATATATTTAAGCCATTCAGATTCTAGAATTCTATTGAAGATGTAGGCTCTGCAAGGAAGGCCGATTTTCTTAGACAAATCACCATTTGAATAGCAACGTTAAAGGCTAACCAAAGAGGTTATAGACACTTTTTAAATTTTGAAACTGCAGTCAAGTTCCAAAAATTCTTTAAGTTCATTTTGAAAGGAAGTGAAAGAAAATAATGATGCGCTTTTTTTTTTTTTTTTTTTTTTTTTTTTTTTTTGCACCTTCTCATTCTAGTTGACATGCAGCCACTGTGTTTAAGAACACCCCCTGCCTCAGACGTCTTGAATGATATTTCAACAACAACATTCGTTAAGCTTAGAAGCTTAATATCATAATATCAAATATTGTACACTAAAATTGTATATAATGTTTACAGTTGGATACATTGTTTTTTCCTCCTATGACTGTTCTTTTTGTGAAGCAATTGTTGTGTAAGAAAACTGTAACAAAAGAATATTGCACTCAAAGAGGGGCAGATCTTCTCTATTGTGTGTTCCTAATTTGTGATAACTAAGCTACTTCAGGATTTTTCCATGTTCAGTAGAAGAAAACAGATGTAAGCTGACCTCTAGCAGTGTTTGGATCAATGCACCTAATCTTAAAATTTGACTTAAGAAGATAACTCCATTCTGCATAGAAACAATTTGGTACTAAGACCTTAGTTGCATAGCATTGCCTTATCTTCCTTCTAGAAGCTTAATTATGTTGAAAGACTTCTAAAATTAGCTTATTTCTTCAATTTTTTACCCTGTATGTTTTCTTCATTACAAGTATATCATAGGTAAGGTAAAAGAGACGGAAAAACTGTGGTTCTTGGCTTAATAAGTGAATATTGGATTAGTCCATAGAGCTAGCTTGGTGGTTGTACTTCATTCAAAGCAAAAACCTGAAGATCAGAAGCTATTTCATCTCGTGTAGTTAGCTAACTATTTTCAAAGAGAATTTTGAAAGGTCCAAAAACAAACAATGATCTTAAATATTGAATTATTTTTATGCATACATGTTCCTTTAGATCTGGAACACTCCTATATCTTTAAATGAGCAAAAACAAGAGTCCTACAAACAGCTTAATTGCAAACTGGACTGCAAATATCCATAGGTTTTTAGTTCTTTATTTTTTTATATTATTACTTGCCCATCATAATTACCTATCTCAGTCAGAAAATCTTTCTGAGGTTGTGAGTTTTCCCAGATGAGTTCTTGTGTTGTACCATGTGGTACAAACAGTTTTCCATTGTTACTGGGCTAAACTCTGTCCCAAGGTATGACCCAACAAATTGTCCACTCCCCACACCCCAAATAACTTTCTTCCTCATCACTTTCAATCTCAGCCTACACTCCAATCTTCAAATCTCCATGAACAAAGAAAATATCCTTCCAATCTTCACAAAATAAACAGCCACTCCTCCCACAAAGAAACAATTGGAAGGGAAGTGGGCAAATGAGATATGCTAAACTCATTGAGGAACTGAAATAAAACAGTTCCCAAACCTTCTAACTGATTTTTTCAGAATTAATTTGGAAATGAGAATTGTAGAATTCCAGAAGCCAGTTTTAAGTTGTTCTGGTAGTATTTTTTTATTCACTTTTTACATATTAAATAATCTTCTTATTTATTCTTTGATAACTTCTGTACAGTTAAGGAAAACAAGTTTGCTTGTTTTTTTTTTTTAATTATTTTTATTTTTATTTTTACATGTATTCATTTACACTTTAGTGATTTATTGGGAACTGTTAACAATTATCCCTATATAGTATTCCATTGCTTTCCTTTTGAATAAAAGAGAGATCATTAATTTAAAGTAGCATGCTAATGACCCAAATTGTGAAGCATTTAAAATGAATATTTTTGTTGTACAACAAAATTGTTAAAATTAAAAGAAACACAGAATAAATGAAGTTTTACTACTGAATTACGTAATTAGAATTCTGAATAATCCAATAAATAACTAGTAGGAGTTTCATTCTCTGGCATATTTAGGAAAAAATGGAGAACAAAATCTTTATCTATATTTCAGTCATTGGAGGTTTTGATGGAGCAAGTTGGTCCCGGGCCTTGTTACATTACAGAATAACTTTGGTGTCTAGGGAAGACTCGACCTGAAGGCTTCTCCAGTCTAAAAGACGAAGGAAATGGAGTGCATAAATGCAGGAAAAGATGAAGTAAGAAAAGTTTTCAATATCTTAACAAAAATTTTGCTTGGGCTGCTGAATAAATAAAAAAATGAATAAGTAAAATTAATAAATTTAACTAATTTAACAATTTAAATGTTAACAACTTTAACTAATAATCCTTATTAATGTTAATTGATACGTTTACTCTATTCCCTTGCTATTTTTGCATCTCCTATTGGGGGGGTGCGGGGAAGGAGGGGGAATTGGGGAAATGGAACTCAAAATGGTTAAATTCAGTCTGAAATGGAGCAAGTCTTTATTGGCAGAAAGGAGGTTGCAAATGATGTAGTAGAGATGGATCCATATTTAGGGAAGGTTAAAATAAAGTAAAGCAATGTATGAATGGTCATAAAAAGACCAAATATACCAAATTTGAACAATAGAAGCAGAAGTCAAGCAGTCAGTATCTAGTGGATGGAAAGAATTAGTTTAATAAAATGGCATGAAGGAGGCTGTAAAGTCTTATGAAAAGTAATGGAGGTAAGCCTCTGTGCTGAATGAGATTACAAGTGACTGTAACAGGATACTTTGTAGATTTCATGGGGTATCTGAAAGGGACTGCAAAAGACCTAGATGTAGTGATTTGGGAAAACAAAAATAGAACAGAATGCTGAGCTTCCCTGATGAAATCAGCCTCAAGTGCTAAAGCATATGTGGTCTTCTTAAGAATCAGCTTCCTGCCATAAGAATAGTGCTTTAGTTACCTTTTTGTCTTTTTCTTTTAAATAAGTTGGAGGGAGTCTCTAGAGCAAAATTGCAAATGCTCACTCACAGTCACTGGATTCAGTCTCAGTGGTGTCAGTCATTAAAGCTTCCCTCCTACAGTTTTGTCTGTCATATGATCTATGATGTGTACATCAGTTTCTTTTGTGTTCAGTTCAGGTTTTTTGATTTTTTTTTTAAATTTTATTTTATTTTATTTTATTTTATTTTATTTTATTTTATTTTTTTTTGCCTGGGATTTGGGTTCAGGAGCGTATTGGATGCTTGGATGAGAACTTTGTCTTGATTCTAGTTAGAAACAGGAGAGTATATAAAAATCAAGGATAGCTATGTGAAAAGCAATAAAAGATGGTATATGTATATGCACACAAATAGAGACAAGATGTCCCTCAACAATAATCATTTATACTTTTTTTTTTTCTCCACATGACAAGATGCATTTTAAATGCTGCAACAGCAAGATATTCAGTTCTGTAGAAGGCACAGCCATTCAGGTGCATTCAGTATGCATTGCTTTTCATGGTTTTGTTAATAAAGTCTCCTGCAGTTTATGGGCTTGTAGTTCATCTTTAAAAAATTAGAAAAATGTAAGGTAAATGAAAGCTTTCTGACAAAAATCATGAATCCTAGCATTACATATGTTGCTAAAGATATGGAAAGGGGTATTCAAGGAAAAGATCCATGTGATGAAGTCTTTTATTTTTTAGAACCGACAACAACAAGCCACCATAATGGAAGCTTCAGTTCCAAGTAAAATAAATAGATAAATAAAAATCTCCAGTAGACTTTGTTAATTTCCATGAACCTAAAAAATTCCATTTTTACTAATTTGTGTCTCTCCAAACAGCTACCAGTATATTTAAACTTTAAAAATAGGAGATGAAATAAAAAGTGCCTGCTATTATGTTCATCAAGGAACAGGAAGAATAAATAGATTTTTAAATATAAAATAACACGTCTTGAATTACTTCCATCAAACCTTACTGCAATTACCTTAATGTGAAATCAAGAGTTCAAAGGAAAATCTGGATTTGAATTTTGATGGTGTTCCCAAACACATAAACATGATTATCTTTCTGCCCTTTTTTTAATATCAGTAATTCAGATTTCTATTTAACATCTGCCCCTATAGAGGACTTCTTTTTGCACTAGCAATTTCTGCAAAAATTACATGAAGAAAGTTTTCCACCTTCACTTAGTTGTAGAAGCAGTTCTCTCATCTAAACAGGGTCTACATAAACACCATAGACAATGTAAATACTGTGGTAGAATGTATGACATTTCATGTATACTGACATTAAAAATTAGGAAAATTTGTATTCACCCAAATCAAGAACAGGACCCATACTATGTCACATGAAATATGAAGTGCATTTATGCATTTCAATTTCTAGTATCATTTTATCATTTATAAATTTAGCAGATTACAGAGACCAGTGAGCACCACGTACGGATGAAATCCACTCTACTCAGGTTTGAGAAGTGTTAATTATATTTCTTAAAATATTTTTATATATGGACAAGAATTATTCCACATGCCACTAACTAAACTAAAATACACTACTTTTAAAAATAAAGATAACAAGTGAAAGTGGGTAACACTGAAGAGTAAAATTTACCTTCTGTGTCTTCAACTTCCATAATAGCACATACCTGTTCCTGTTATGACTGATCCTGGCTTCTTCCTTTTTTAATCTTTGCGAGTTTTATCTCTCACACAACAAGTCTTGTAACTCAAACACAAGCCAAGTCCTTCCTTTTACAGATGTCTTTGAACTGCTTCTTAGTAACTGTTTTGCTGTCTCCTCTTAATGATATTTTGCTGCTTATCCCACGCAGTATCAAAACTCTAACTGGATGAATAGTATTCGTGAACTTTTGAGGCTGGGCATGTGAATAGGCCTACAAGATTGACTTTTTACCTTGATTAAAACATGCAGAACTAAGGTGTTGATTTTTTCTTTTACGAAAACTCCTGAATAATTATGCGATTTAAGTCTCTGTTCTGAGTCAAGCTTGTTGAAATAGAAAGATTTAGTACTTCATCTATTTTTCTTTCAAGAATTTCACACAAATTGACTATTCTAGTTTTTGATGATGTAGTTTTCTGATAGTAGTTTAATCTACTTTTCTTTTAGTGGCTTAGAATAATATTTTCCTGTTAATTACAATATGGGAGAATAATCTGTAGACCAGGTTAAATTTATTATATAATTCAAAATGTTACTTTGAAATTTGACTAGCATTTGTAATTACTTGCAACACTAATGATGTGCAGAACTTAAGTAGTTACAATGAGTCTATCTATATCCAGTTTCACCTTTTCCATTATTTCCAGCCCTTGTATGTTGCTGTTTAGTTATTAAACACCTGAAGAATTCTTAATCTAGTCTTCATAATTGACAAAACAAAGAAACAAACAAACCAACCAGGGCATCCTTAATTATAATCATAACCAACATAACTGATTTTCTTATTTATATGATATTTGTCAAGTTTAATGTTACCCCACCTACATTCACTCAAATATAAGAGAAATAGAATTTGTCAGAAGTCCCATTTTTGAATAAACATATATCTTGTGGGGGGAACATCTTATTACTTATTAGGATAATATGTTTGACTTAAATAATGTACTTCTCAGCACCTAACACTTTTTTTCAGGTAATGACTTATTTCTTTTTTCACCTTTCTCCCTCCAAAACCCCTTTTTTTTCCCCCATATCTGCCAATGAGTCTCATTTAAATATCTTGTCTTGCGTAGATCTTTAGACCTTTAGAACAAAGCAATTTTACTTACAAATTAGCTTCTTGCTGACTACCAGTAGACTGAGACTAGTTACAGTGCAGACTTCTTGGGCAGTGAAATCACAGGAACTACAAAAAGACAAGTTTGCCAGAGCAAGAAATTAAACAGATATTTACTTTTTCACATCCAAATGAAACCCAAGTGATCTGTTTACTTTGGCGAAAGCATGTAAGGATCATCTACCTCTGGTATTTCTGATCCCGTTTTCATATATTTGTTTTCTATAGCACTTGATAAACCTGTTTCATTTGAAAACGTAATTCAGTAAGTATAGCTGCTTGCGTAAATCACTTTCTTCAGACGTGCATCAGTATTATTTCAATTACTATTGCTATATTTTTAGTCTGTTAGTTCTTTGCTCACAGAAAAGAAGCTGTAATATCAATGGAGTAGCCTCAACAGCCGAAGTTAGTGTGATTCCTGCACCTTCATCCATGCTGTTTTCAGTTCACTGGGTACTTCTCAATCTGTGTGTTTAGGAACACTATGTATTTCTTGTGAATTTGTTAGGGACCAACACAAATCCACTTGAATTTACTGTATTCCCGGTATTTGTTGTAAGGAGTTCTAGATCCTAAGAGTAAGGAAGAAGTGCCCAATTTATTGTTGTCTTTTTTATTTCTTGGATCTGCAGCTATGAATTTCAGCAGAGGTCTCTTAGGTCTAGTGAGTCAATTCTTGTACAACGTACTATAACCACCTCTGTCTCCAGTCAGTCAAGATAGATGAGCCATTTTTGTTTTAAAGCAAGTCTCTTATTTTCCCTTCTGATGTGATTCTTTCCATACTGAAGTGCAGCAGCCGATGAGCCTCAGGGTTGTATCCTTTCCAAAATGTTTGGTAACTATATAGAGAGATTTGGGCATACAGCTTAGCTTCAAGATGAATTCATTTGTTGTCTGCTTTTCATGCATTTCTTGTTTGATATGGTTAGATGTATTTCTCATCTCAGAAAGTAAATTCTCTTTGTCAGACTCCTCTGGGTATAATTATCTAAATTGTCAATTGACATGAACAAGAATAACTAAGACCTATTTCAATAATGGATCATTCCTTTAACATATATTTTCATGTTAAATATTGCAATTTTAAAAACAATCTCACACTTCTAATCTTTCTCATAATTCAGTATGACCCAGTGGCATGTACTGAAATGTGATATAGATCACAGGAATGTTCACCCACATTATTCCTGAAGAGTAAATACATTTTGGCTTATCCAAAATCTTATTGTTTAATTTAAAAAATTAATATTGACACTTCATATATTGCTGGTGGAATTGTTTTGGGATCTCTTTCTAGGCATCTTTCTAGGGAAGTGTAAACAATGATTTATTTTCTTTTTTAATTGAATTGATGAACTGCAGGAAAACAATCCGCCAAACAAAAACCAATCCAGGTATAAATAGGAAACACATTTGATTTGGGTTCTCTCTCTCTGTATCTTCTGAACATTTTGATTTCTGGCACACATAGTGAAAAATGGCAACACTACAACGCTATTTTGAAAAACATTTCAACTGGTAACAGGAATAGTTCAGGAAACATGAAGGACCCCGTTCAGTCCTGTCTTCTGATGAATGCCTTTTTCTTCCAGAAGAGAAGGCTAACTGCTCTGGACAGGAATAGATTTTTGAGCCTATTTAAATATTTGTATGACGCATAAGAATGTCTCTTTATGTTTCATATCTAGAAAATGATATAAAATTACAACTAAGTTGCTTAGAAAGCAAACAATATACTAAGTGTTATAACAACAAAGCTTAAAAGCATTTACATTAAACCTGTTTCAAACAAGGTAATCATTTTACAGTAAAAGCATAAATCAGTGTTTAGAGCAATATCAGGACATAACCTCTCCTGTAATCCTTGAAGTCATTGAAAGGGCTACCTGTCTGAATAGAAATAATTTGAAATTGAAATAAAATGGTCTGGAATGAATAAAGCCTTATACTGTTTCTGTCTTACTAGCAGAATAGGAGTTTAGAGCAATGGAGGTGATATTAAAAAGAAGACAAATGAAAAAGGGGAAACTTCAACAAATACTACAGTAGAAAAAAATATAACAATGTATAAACAACGGGAGTACAGATGTATAGTGTACAGTGTACAGAGAAGTTAGACTGGTCTTTGGAGAGTGTATTGCTAGAAAAATTATCACACTGGAAAGGGATAATCGGAAATGAATGGAAAAGCTTATCCATATTCAGGGCTCATAGAAAAAACTCCAAAAGGAGCCATCTCCAGAGATCCTTCCTCAGTGGCAGTCAGCCCTCAAACGGAGTACAGAAGAGGTGGAGTCAGACTCCATACCTTCTGGTTTCACAGGTGAATTGCCTTTACCTGTGTTCCTGCAGCTGACTCACTGCTTGCCTCCAGTGATCAGAGGTTCAGGCTATGACTCAGTAGTTCCCATACGCTCCGCCCCTTCATAGTGTGAACCAATGATTAAATTAACTAAAGGGTGAGTCTTCCCTGATACAGAAATCTGACACATCGTGACAATTTTCAATTTTCCCGTTGTGATGTCTGTTGACACAACTTTAAGATGAGTGATGATCTGTGAAGATTCATGTTCTTTCATGGGCCAGTGCTCAGTGGTGTTGCAGGAGGCATGTGGTCATGAAATACAGGTCCATACTATGCTCCATCAGTCCCATGTAGACCAACACCAGTTGTCATACATGATCTGATAGCAACACTGGAATGCTCTGATGTTATTTTGTTCCTTTCGGTGATCCTGAAGGCTCAAAGACTCATGGTTAGTAGTACAGATGTTTCAGAAGCACCAGGAGAAGATCTGCCCTCCAGGGCAAGATACAGGCCGTATTTGTGTCCTGGGTTAACAATTCAGGTTGTACCGGGGCATGCCTCAGCTGCCTGTACCACACCTTCTGGCCAGATATTTGTAGCTGCATAACTATATCGCACCAAAGGAGGTGTGCTGATCTGCCAGAGGGGCATGATGGAGGTCCTTTTAGCAATGAAGATTGCAGTGTTAACCACAACATCCATAGGCCTATTACCAGAGGGACTACCAAGCCTCCCACCTCCAATAATCTCCCCCAGGGTGCAAGCAGGCCACACAACTTATGTCATACTTGCACCAAAGTCATTTTAATCTATGGGTGCTTGGATCTAAATTCTCAGGGGCAGGGAGCAGAAGATTATTTTCTTTACCAATCTGGGGTCTTAATGGTTATCAGTGCCCATAATTTGGATCCTACGCAGGGAGGCCCACATTGTGTGTAGCATTTGCAGGGTACTGGGTTTGCCAACTCTAGGTCTTTCATTCAGGTCCCGCAAGGTTTCACATAGTCTTTTCACTCCTGCAGGAACTGGGAGTCTGTCTTCAAGGCAGCCTTAAGAATACCAGGATTAAGTGGCAGAAGGAATAACCATTCAAAGTTGTTTTCTTCTGCCCAGTGTTGTATCACTGCACCTGTAAAATGAGTCCCTTGGTCGCTCTCAATGACTTGAGGTGTCCCATAGGCAGACATCAGTTTAATGAGTGCCTTGATGGTATATGCCTGGTTTGCTTTCAGTACTGGATAGGCCTGGTTGGTGACCAGAAACATGGTAGACATGTACAGTCCTGTGTTTAATTGCATTCCATACGTCTAACCACATGTCTTTGCCTCAGATTCGTTGTGCATGGATAGTTCATTTCCGGGTAGCCCACTGTGCAATCCAAAGAGTGAGCCCCTGGTACACAGACCAAATATCTGTGCAGATATTCAGGATACCATTACCAGGTTCTTTGGTTATAACTATTCACACAGCTCGCAATTCTGCCCATTGGCTGCTCTGACCATCCCCCTCATCAAACCAGATTGTCTCAGTGTAGGGATGGTACGCTATTTCTCTCCACTGGCTCGGGTTACCCTTGCTGGACCCATCTGTGTGCCAGGCATCTTAATGGATAGGATATTTTCCCTCCTGAATGGGACTCTTCTCTGGTGAAGTGACCAATGTTTCTTTTGGTGCATCACTGTGATGTGTCACTGGGACTAGGATCTTCTGAAGTTCTTCTTTCAAGAGTGATGAAGACAGACTACTCCTCTGGCTGAGACAGGAGACCCATCGTGCCACCATTTATGCTTGGGCCACCCCTGTCTTAGGAAGATGGGTCAGATCTTTCACCTACCCCTGAATTGGCAGAGTGGTCTTAACTAAGTTTTCAGCCATTTGGGTTATCAGCTCTGCCAGTAATGTAGAGTAGGCAGCCAATAACTGTTCTTCAGTCATACTGTATCCTTCTTCTTCTCTGCGCCAGTCCTGAGACCAGAATCCATTGGCGGTCTGAACAAAACTCTGGCATTGCCACAGACCCCAGTCAAAGCCATCCTGAGTGACATGAACGTCCAACTCAGCTGGGAGGGTAGGATACCCAATGCCTGGGCTTGTTTAACTGCCACTTTTCCTCTTGGAAAGCATCCTGTTCTGTTTTCCCCCAGTCCCATAGATGCCCTTTTTTGTGAGTCTGTACAGTGGCCTCAGCAGTTGCACTAAATGAGGTATAAAGAAGTGCCAATATCACAATACACCTAAAAACTCTTGTAGCTGCTTTGGTGTTGCAGGGATTGGGAATGCCTGAACCTTATCTATGAAAGCACTGGATAGTTCTTTCCTGATCAAATTACTGCCAGGAATTCTACAAACAGGCCCAGACCTTGCACTTTCTGAGGATTTATAGCCCATCCTCTCTGATGCAAACAGGCAGTTAATGAATCTGCTGCCTGTCCTACTGCCTCCAATGAGTCGGATGTCAAGAGGAGATTGTCAGTATATTAATACAAGTTAACATTTTCAGGTTTTCTCCAATTTTTTCTCCAGGTCACGCACCACTAGATTATGGCAATATTCTGGTGAATACATGTACCTCTGTGGCAAGACCTGAAAGGTCCACTGCTTGCCTCCCTATGTAAATACAAACTGATATTGTGATTCTTCAGCAACTGGAATAATGAAGAACTCAATTGCTAAATCTAGAACACAGTGGTAAGTTTTTGTCTCCCTACTTAATGTTCCATTAGGGAGGCAATATTGGGTACAGCCTCATGAATAGGTGACATGACCTTATTTCTCTATAATCATTCTCCACATGCCATCCAACTTTCGCACTGGCCATATGGGGAAATATACAGGCTATGTGCAGGTCCTAAAATGCCCACTTTTTCTAATTTCTTCACCATTCTTGATATTTCATCTATCTGTCCTGTACTGTCTTCACCCTATACTGCCTTACATTAGTAATTCCCCTCAGTTTTGGCAGGCAAATAGGCTAATGCTTCACATGGCCTCTCAATACTGCCTGCATCTTTGTCGAAGTCTGAACTCTGCTACGGTTGTCTGGAGAGCCAGACCCAGTAAAATATCCATGCCCAGGATGTATTCTTGGACTGGAACGATAGACACTTTATATTCCCAGGGTGGAGTATAAAGTTTCAACCATGTTTGGGTGACTGGAATTATCTGTCTCCCAAAACCACCAATCATCACTATATCACCATTGATTTTTGTCGTATCTCCGTAAACTATTGATGTTTCTGCTCACGTGTCCACCAATGCCCTCACTCTGAATATTCTTTAGTGACCAAAAAATTGTTAATTCTACATAGGGCCTCCAGTCCCATCTGGAGGCCCTAAGGAGACCAACACCTTTTGTCACGCCATAAATTGTGCTATGGCCAAATCTTTTGTCTCTGTTGGCTCAGGCATCGTGACTCAAGACACCTAAGGAGGCTTCTTTTTCTTATTAGGAACTATAAAATCTTCTAAGTTCCTTGATGTCGTTGGTAATCTATCTCATGATATCTATCTATAACTCTTACTCTAGATTTTTTGGGGTAGTTTTGAAATTTTTGATTGTCCTTTGACTATTTCCAAAGCTGAAGGAGGACATGATTGGGCTGGCCATAAATTTTAGCAAATTGGACCCCAGCCCAGATTAAGTCATTAAACATTTCCTTTCTCATGATAGAACAGTCCTTCTGTAGCCACAAAGACAGCATTAATGTTTATGCTAGTGTTTCCACTTTGGACTTCTTAGGCAATCCTGCTGGGCTAGCAGGCAAAGAATGCTGATTATCTAATATTACATTCTAAAATCTAAACACTTAACCAAGAAAATCAAACAAACAAAAAAAACCAACAACAATAAAAAAACCACGCTGGAAAGAACAAACAATTCTTGGCCATTTGGGTACTTCTCGAACACATAAAGTTGTGCTGAACTTTACCATCAAGGACTGATGTAGACTCTCTGAAAAGTGACAATGTAGTAAGGGAATTATTATTTTAGGAGAGCTCATACCAAACCTAAACCTTTTCTTGCATTTCATATCACCTGAAAGGTAGTGGTTAGGATTATTAGCTTTAAGGAAATGGCGTATATCTCAGTGAAGGGAGAGACTGCAATAGCAATAAATGAACTTTTATTTCAAAGACTGGAAAGTTATTTTAACCTCATAATCTAATTACCTGAGTTATATACGGTTTATATAAATACACTTCATAAACATATTCAGCACAATGGTACTTGTATGTTCCAAGCTATAAGAACTTGAAACCAGAATGATGACAACAAAAATGAAAACAGTCACTTTTAATAAACTAGTTAGGTAGTAGAAACCAAGACTTTACTATAATTCTCCATAATATAATTGTAAGACTAGTTGTTTTTTTTCGTTTGTTTGTTTGTTTTTTTTATCAAATTCCTGGGTTTAAGGCTTTATTTTGAATAAAAAATTTGTCAGTCTTTGGCGCCATATGTAGTAATTAATCTTACTGCTAGATGGTTATTAACTATGAAAAATAGTACGTGTGGTAAAGGGTAAGGAAACACGTCTCATTCTGTTTGAAGGGTACTGTGAAAAGAATCATTCTATGCAATATTGAAGATGTATTGTGCATGTGAAATTGTGGCTTTTTATTTCTTTGTCTACTTAAGAATCTTTTTAAGCGTTTTCCATATCTGAAAAATAGATACAGTTTCTTTAAACAAAAACAAACAAAACTAAAATCAGATTCCTAAAGCTGCAATTTTAAAGATTTCTGTAATTGTAAATATTAAAGATTTGTGCAGACAGCTGTCACTCATTTGTTTTTGTATCCTGCTTCCCAATATGCATTTCTGAACAGCATGTAAACATATTGTACTAGACAAAGCCGAATCTGAACAGTAAGGGCAATGGATGTGAGAAAAGTGAGACATCATGTTATGTGAAATAATGTCAGATTATTGCCTTAATTAGTTAATACTATTTTAAGAATGACTGCGGTTTCTTATGCTGTGTAATAAAAATGTCTGCTATACAAGAGTTTTCTATTCCATTTCCAAGGTTAAAAAAAAATTAATTCCAGAACAATTTTTTTTTTCTGTATCTGTGCAACATGAAAAAACAAATGCTATATTACTTCAAAGGGTGCCACCTCAGAGTCTACAATGAAGATATTGAGCCTCTCTGCAACATGTCATAATTGCATCTTTCACTTTTGAGATCCACAGAATCACAGAATCACAGAATCGTAGGGGTTGGAAGGGACCTCCAGAGATCATCGAGTTCAACCCCCCTGCCAAAGCAGGTTCCCTATAGCAGGTTACACAAGTAGGTGTCCAAGCGGGTCTTGAATATCTCCAGAGAAGGAGACTCCACAACCTCCCTGGGCAAGGATCCGCATAGTGTCTGAGATTGTTGCACTTCCTTTCTGAGATAATCCATTGGATTTCCTTCTTATGGAATGGAAACCATATAAAGCTGTCAGTGGAGGTACTTCATTTAAGGATTCTTAAGTGTGGAAATGCATAGACTACTCAATAGAAATAAATAACAAGCAGTAAAAATAATTACAAGGATTGTACACAATTCATTTGACAATGTAAACTGAATTGGAGGACTTTCAGTTTTGACTATGATAACTTTATTGAAAAATGTTAGAGAACACAGCCTTTTTCATATTCATTTTAATATGAGATTTTCTTAGTACTATATGTAGTACTATGTATATACTATACATGACTATGTTATGAAGCATAAGAATGAAGAGAAAAGAAAGACTTCAGAGCCTTCTGAAGATTTTACTGCTATATGCTATGTAAACATCTTTTATTTGGAGATCTGGAAGTTGAGCTAAATCACATAGAACTATGGAGAACCTCCTCTGCACGTGCAAATTTATAATTGACTTGTTTCTGTTGTGCTTGGGAAAGAGTAGAGTTCCTACTTGAAATTTGCTGTTATGTCAAACTGAAAACCTAAAAAGGTTTGGGAAGCAATGGATTTGAATATTTAATTTCCAAAAGAAATACAACTTTTTTTTTTTTTTTTTTTTTTTTTAAATATTGCTAAAAGTAATTTATTCTCAGATAGGTAAGCTTTATGTTTATGGAACCTCTCCTGTAAAAGGAATATATGAGATTTTCATTTTTATTAGTTTATTTAGCAAAGTTATAGATTAAATCTATAGATTGGGAAGTGCTATCTCAGTTTTAATTGTAGCCGTAGCTCATCCTCTCATATACACATTAGTATGCTGCTTGATATATGGAGATGGATCTTACTAAACAAATGTTAATTCTAAAAGTAATGTTACAAAATCATTTTGATTTGGACTGAAGACTGAGCCAAATTAAAACAGGTTTTTACAGAGAATGTCTAATACTCTTGGAAAACAATGTAAAGGAAGAATAAACTGTAAATATATATATATATTGCTGTGGAATCAAATATCAAATGCATAGCATTAAATATTCCTTCACATATTTGAGAAGAACTGAAAAGAAAAACAAAAAAAAAATTAACCTTAAGTGCACCAAAGAGCAACTAATAACTATCTCTACTAATGTTATGGTAAAGGCATTGTCTTTTAGCTTATTATTGTTTATATCACAAATACTGAAGGGAGATAATAGTCTGAAAGCAGACGGAGTGGTACTGCAAACAGCTAATTTTACCAACTTAAGGAACATTTCTTACCCAAGTTACTTTCTCTCTATTCTCTCACCCCCACCCCACTTTTTGTCTCAACAGAACTATTTTGTAGGCAGAGAAAATTAAAAAATACCTGACAGTTCTTCAAGGTAAAATAAGTCTGCTGATTTAATTCAGTTGGTGAATTGCACATTAAAGCAGTATTATTGTCAAGACATTAACTACTGGGGGCTACTGGACTGATGTAATGGAGTAGGAAAAAATTGGAAATGATTGATTAGAAAAGAAGCTGGGTTTACTGAAAGTGGTAGACTTGTTTCAGACATCTGCGCAGCTGCAGAAACCTGGTATTGTAGTATCATCAATTAGATAAAACCAAGATTGGGATTCAGTAATTGCATTGACTGATTAAAGTGGGTTGGCGAAACTTTCAGAGATCAGAACAATCTAGAAACCTCACTTGCCTTGGTACATCTCAAATGTAATTTTAAATATTGTACTACAATATCTGAAAAATAATCACAAATAACAAATTCAAAAGAGGGAACAAATTTTCCTAAAAATTCAGCATCCTAATACTTGTAGAACTTAATGTTTTCATTTTGCTTTGTTATTTTTTTTTAAATAAATACTCTAAACATTGACAGAAATGTTACCCTATAAACTAAAAATTATGAGACTTGGACAGCTTTACTAACTTTACATGATGAGAATAAAATTCTGACATTAATGCCTTTTGATTTTGAATTAGGGTGATAATTACTTTAAATAGAGCCTTGCTCTACCAGCCATTCTGCATAATTAATTTCACCTGTCAATGAAAATTTCTCCTTGATAAATATTCTTAATGAGTGACTTCTACTTATAGGTATTAAAAAAAAAAAGTCAGTGTCCAACACTGACAGTTTTCCTCCATTCTTGGAGGAACGTTATTCTGTTACCCCTGAAATCTCCTTAGACTAGGAATTCTTGTAGTAAACTACGTAACAAACATTTTCAAAATGAAAACAGGCTCTGATATTTCAAACTTTGCTTTTCTCAGTTTTGTCATTAAAAATAAAAGTATGTGATTGTTAGTGATTAAAGAAACAACCTGTTTTTAAAGGAGGAGGAACTGAACCGCTGTTGACATTCAGGGTCTTCTGATGTTTTCTGGTTCTTACTGCAACTGACAAAGATGTTAACAACGTTGACATGTTTTTGTTTTTTTTTTTTGTTCTAAATTGTTGAAGCTTCTACATGGGTATCCTCTCCTATTTGTTCCTTTTGTTTTTATTTAATTAAAAACAAATTCAGTTTAAAAGTGGGAACTTTGACAATTATACTTTGTTAGAAGTTTCTGCTGTTGGTCTGAAGATAAAGAAATCTATTTCTGCTTTTTACACTGGATATTTTTTAGGCATACAAGAACTACAAAAGCAATAGACTAAATTTTGTGCTGTGGTTATATTTATAAATTGGTCTCTTGTTGTGTCTTTTGGGTACTAAGGATATAATTCTGTTTAGCAGCTTTTATTTGTTGATGTCTAAATTATTTATGTCTCTTATTTTATGCTTTATTTTTAGTTCCTGTAAGCTACCAGCACCAGTACTGCTTGTTTACTCTATGATTGCTTCTTTTGTTCTACTGCTAGATTCTCTGACTATGGATTATTTGGGTTATTTTTTTACAGTGATAAAAATGATTTGTTAACTTTGCTTGTATGGTTATGAAGACGAAAAGATGAAAATTGATCTTTATACTCATTTTAGTTACCTTAAGAGAACTGAAGAAAACTTTCTTTTCCATGTAGATGGGAGGGGTGGGAAGGAAAGATGGTAAGAGAGTGCATGAGTAGAAAGAGACTCCATCAAATTTGTCCTTGATAAATGGCTTGCTGCAACATTTTAGGAATATATTGACAGAACAATCAATTTGAATGGAAATAAGATTGGGGATAACATTTCAAAGTGTTCAGAAGAAAGAGTTGAACCTCAGTAGAAAAGCAAGAAATAAAAGGGTACTTAAAAAACAAAACAAAACAAAACAAACAAAAAAAAAAACCAACAAGAAAAAAATGCCCCGGAAGACAACAGTGTTCAAATTTCTCAGTGCTAGAGGAGTCTGCGTAAATCAATATGTTACATTACTCTGTCATTCAAGTGATACGTGTAAGTAGTACTTGGATGTCTATCTATAAATAGCAGTGACATATCCCTTATGTACTGATGACTGCGTAGCCCTTCGGCTCATCACTGTTGTCATACTCAAACAGCTCAACAGTGCAAATACTGTGTGCATTGTAGGCTGTATCAGTAACACCAAGGGAATTGAAATCATGTAGTCTGCTAGCCTACTATTTACACTAATAGTCTCAGATACTCTACCAAAACTTGAGGGAAAAGGGAATTGCATTTTTTTTTGCTACTATTTCTGTTGTAGGGATGCAGTGTGACTGCTGTTTTTTTTTGCTCAGCTTGTTTTCATGGATCACTTACATTGGAGGTGTATCTGCCTGTAGAATCATAGAATTTTTGGGGTTGGAAGGGATGTTTTAAGATCATCCAGTTCCACCCCCTCCACTATAGGCAGGGACGCCTCCCAGTAGACCAGGTTGCTCAAAGTCCCATTCAGATTGGCCCTGAATACTTCTAGGGAGGGGGAATCCTTAACCCCTCTGGCAACCTGTTCCAGTGTTCCACCACCCTCAGAGCAAAGAATTTCTTCCTAAAATCTAGTCTAAATCTACCCTCTTCTAGTTTAAAGCCATTTCCCCAAATTCTATCACTACATGCCCTTATAAAAAGAATCTCCTCAACTTTTCTGTAGGCTCCCTTCAGATACTGGAAGGCAGCTATAAGATCCCACAGGAGATTTCACTAGACTGAAGAACCCCATCTCTCAGTCTGTCCTCATAGGTGAGGTGCTCTAGCCCTCTGATCATCTCTGTGGCTTTTCTCTTGGCCGTTTCCAGCAGCTTGATGTCCTTTTTGTGTTGTGGACCTAAGAAATTATCACAGATCTCCAGGTGGGGTCTCACAAGAGCAGAGTGAAGGGCAGAATGACTTCCCTCAATCCGTTTGCTGGCCACTCTTCTCTTGATGCTAGGATACAATTGGCCTTCTAGTCTGCAAGTGCACATTGCTGGCTCATGTTGAATCATGTTGAACTGGCAATGTTCATTAACTGACATTGCCAAACCCTTCTCCACAGAGCTGCTCTCAAGCCATTCTCTGCCCAGCTTGTATCTGTGCTTGAGATTACTCCAACCCAGGTTCAGGACCTTGCATTTGGCCTTGCTGAACTTCATGAGGTTGACATAAGCCCACATCTCAAGCCTGTTCAGGTCCCTCTGGATAATATCTCTTCCCTCTAGCTTGTCAACTGTATCACTCAGCTTGCAATCATCTACAAACTTGCTAGAGTGCACTTGATCCCACTGTCCATGTTGTCCACAAAGATGCTAAATAACACTGGTACCTGCATTGGTCCCTTAGGGATGCCACTTGTCACCAGTCTCAATTTGTATTCTGAACTTCTGACTATAGCTCTCATGTGCAACCATCTAGATAATTCCTTATCTGATGAGTGATCCATCCATCAAATCCATTTTTCTCCAGTTTGGCAACCAGGATGTTGTGCAGTGCAATGTCAAAGGTGACATCTACTAGTGCAAGCTGCTGGAGAACTGTGTGGGGCATGACCAATATTTATTGAGTGTGAATCTTGATAGAAATAATTTTTCCTTTGAAGAGAGGACAAAATACGCTTCACGTCATCTTTCAGTCTTTTTAAAAATAACGAAGCAGGGTCATATTTCTGTATTATATTTAAAGTTTGCTTTGTAGAGTTCTCTCTCAAGCATGTAACTATAAGGGCTGTTGCAAAAGTAATGCCTCCTCTTTTGTTATGCTGACCCCAACAGTCAGAGGTTGGTGTTAGTGGTATGACAGTAGAGATTGAATCTTCTCTTCAGTATTCCATTACATTTCGTTACCATGTGACAGATGGCAGCAGAGGGGCAGTCTGACAAAACAATGGCTGACATGGAGCATTACTGAAGCAAGTGTACGTGCTTCATGCAGAAAAAATGGCACCCATTGACACTCACTGATGCTTGCTGAATGTTTCTTGAGACCAAACAGCGGATATGAGCATGGTAAGGCTGTGGGTGATGTGTTTTAGCAGTGATAACAGTGACAGGAAAGACAAGTCACGTTCTAGACATCCATACAGATTTTTGAGCATGGTGTGTAGCCCCTACTTCATTGCATGTAAAAATGGACAGCTAATGGTACTGACTGTGTTGAAAAATTGCATTTTGTAGCGGAAAACTTGCTCTATCAAATAGTGTTATTGTCTTTTTTCTATCTTTCGTAGTTTCCAGGATATAAACCTATGACATTATTTCAGAGCAACCTGGATATTTTGTACTTTTTTATAATAATAGAAATTTCTAATGAACAATTAGAAATATAGAAATAATACTAACTTTTAATTTAGGAGATAAAATAATTGTTTACTACTAAAATAATGCCTTGTTATACATGAAAATGAGAACGGGAGTAATGAACAAAAAAATTCTGAAACTTCTTCACTTTTCTGAAGAGAGAGATACTGGAGGAGATGAGGGGCAGTTCTGCAAGTAGGTGAACAAAATGTCGCTATATAGTCCTCTACAGAAAGAATAGCAAATGAGAAAAATTAAAAGGAACATAAAATAAAAACCCTACAAACTTTTTGATTGTCTCAAAATGACATTTAAAATGGATTTCTAAAACCGAATAGTGGATTGAAATGCTATTTTGCATCCTAAGTACAATTTCATTATGGTGACAAAATAATCAAAATACGAATAATTTAATAATTTTTGTTCATTAAACCACTTATTACAAACAGTAACACTACTTAGCATTATAATAACATGTAACAACATTACAGAAATGCTTTTCTGCCTCCTAATTCACCAGAGAGGCTGTATTTGAGCATCAGTTAAAGTGGAAGACAACACTTGGTTGTTAAGGGAATACTTGCCATTCTGTTCCTCTGATGTTTTAGTGAAGTAGTGCTGATTTTGTAATTTAATATTGAGGAAAAAACATCTGCTTTTGACCTTACAATTTTTATTTTGAAAGATTATGTTTTAAGCTTTTAAAGCTCCAAATTAAGCTTTTTAAATAAAAGCCCAAAAGGTTAAGGTACAGATCTTCATCTATTATAAACTGTCATCTCTCCAAAGAAGTCATCCGACATATTAAGTTCTGAAAATGTCAGTCAGTTATGTTTTTTGTTTGTGACTGGAAATGACTTATACATTTATAAATAATAGTGACTGAGGACTCTCTTTCACTGCCCCTCTTTGTGTACATCGTTCTAAAATATCAGTGTGGAAGGTGTATGAATATGATTTTGAAAGTTAAAAAGGCTATTTTAAGGAGACCGTGTCTCTATAGGTGGTTGAGATTGATCACGAACTGAGTATGAAGTACATACTATATATACGAGTATATTCAAAAAGCTGTTGACTTGTATTGTTTTGCACTGATCAGTTTTGTGCAGTGCTTCCCCAGTGTGGTGTATGCTCCAAGCAAGCAGCCTGCACTCTTTTACACCATGACTGTGTCTGAGCAGGGAGAGAAGGAATGGCATTCATGGAAATGATTATTTTCCACTTTTGGAAAGAACAGTCATTAACGGACTCTGAAGAAGGCTTTTGTCTTTTAATTGCAATCCTATTTTTATGGACTAAAGAGCTAAGTTTCTTTTCCATGGTATAATTAAATACCAGAGAAATACAGGCACTACTAAAAATTGAAGCGTCCTGAAATTTACACTGAATTTTATAATGTTAAAAATTGTAATGAGCAGCAGAATTTTGCTGTAGGCTTCCTTGCAAGCTTCTCTTTGCACCAGCAATGAATTTGTTTGGTACCATTCAAGATGCAGGTCATGTACCATTATTGGTGTATAAAACAGCTATTTCCTTTATACAAGTGTGTCCACTATTGCAGATATGTAACCGTATGTCCTATTCACTATTTGTACCCATCGTTTCAGCAAGAGGTGTAATGGTAAATTTAAGACTTTGAGTTTAGAGAATGCTTGATATTAAAATAAACAGAAATACAAAAAAAGCATTGTTCATCAGAGATATTACTATGTCTTCTTTGTCTTCTTTGTTTTTCTCCTGTGATCAAAACTGTTCTCTTCTAAAAATTGGTTATTATTTAACTGAAACATTCTTATTAATTTTTCTCCATTCTGTCAGGAAAGAATATTGATTTGGGAAGAAGTCTCACTAAGCTATGAAAATGTCCATATCATAATCCTAAACAAGGAAACAGAATCACTGAAGTCAAAAGAACTTTTAATAATCATTCTAGTTCATATGGAATCGCACTTGTGTCTATTTGATTTAGGTAGGAACATACTTTTGGAAGTGGGAATACTTGCAGTTTCATTTGGATACTGTGAATGTCAGAATATCACTTGATATGAGTGAGACTTCAGAAAAGGAGAATATAAACATCAGTACTACAGCTGAATTAATCATTCCTAAAGCTTCACAGTTTGGGGCATGTAGGACCTAAACAGATAGTCTTGATCTGATCTAGGCTGCAGCAAAACACACCTGGTGCTAATGAATGTGCCACTGAGCATTCATTAGGTGGCATTTTTCTTCTGTAGTGGTATTGATCATCTCCAGGTTATGCTAATGTACTGCTGAGAGTGCTATCAATCAGGAGGACAGGAAAGATATGGATAGAAAAACTCTAGGGATTGTGTTAGTTTCCAGGTTTTGATCAAGTTCTTCATTTCTTTTAAGAAAGGATTGAGTAATTTATATTTTCTTTTCCATGGTGTTTCTTTAACATTTTTTTATTTGTTCAAAACATATTATTTTATAAAAAGAAAAAGAAAGAAAAAATATGTACGTAGTACTGTTGCCATATTTTAATATTCTGTCTTGCTTTTGCCTGAGTAAGCTTCACTTAGTTTCAAAACAGGTCAGCTGTTGTATATAACGTAGATTTGTTTGAAAAAGAATGCTAGAAGGTAAGTCATCCTTAACCTCAATTTATAAATATAGATGTTTACTCTTACATATGCAATTTTCTTCTGCAAGTGGCACAGGTAAGTTCTTTGCTTACTCAAAGTCCCATGAACCTGGAAGTGTTATGGGTTTATGACGCCCATGCAGATCAGTGTGTGGTACCAGAAATTTTGTATTCACAGTTTTGCAGTAAATGTATAGTAAAAAGTTTTTATTACCCAATAAAATATAAGACTGAAAATCCCAGATTAACCAAAGGGATTAGTCTTTCTCTTAAATATTTAACTCCAGAAAAAGTTTTTGAGGCTTTCCTGGTGAGTTTTTCCTGTTGAGTTATACATTAACAAGGAAATATAAACAATTGACTGTATTTTCTGTTCCACTCTAATCTAAAGATAGTAAATTCCTGTTTAAACAAGCTATACTTGTGTTAACAGCAAAAGCAGCTTTCCTTTGAAGATGGCATCAGCTTCCTGTTCTATGAAAGATACTCTCCCAACAGTCTCTCAAAAAAGAATCAAAGCTGTTAACATTATACATATGCATCCACATACATTTTAAAACCTGTGTTTAAAGTAGAGAAAAGTTTGAGACAATAATTTCTAGATTTGATTGAAAGATAAGTCGAATATAATTGATGTCAAAGCTCTTGTTGTGTATTGTTGTTTGTTTTGGTTTAGTAAAGGAATGAGTCACACAAAAATAAGACTAGAGAAATCTTTTGGTCAAGGTATTGTTCTAATATAATTTCAAAACCACAGTGCAGGTCTCTGTTCTTTACCTCTTTTTTGCACTCTTGGTACTGTTGTGAGGAGCTATTGATATCTTGAACTGAATTGCATGGCCAACGAAAGAACAAAATGGATGGGCCTTGAAGGGAGTGGGAAATTTGTATAAATCTTTTGCGATTTGACGTGAAGGAGCATGCTTTCATCTGTCTCCACATATATGAAGTTCAGAAAGGGATTGCTCTGTCTCATAGGTGTCAATGCGTTCTAAAGGTGAAAAAAACAACCCAGCCCTAAAAAAAAAAATTAACAATTGCAATTTAGGGATCAATTTCACTTTTTCTTATTGCTTTAGAGAATAGTTGAGTATGTCATTTTAAAACAATGCATACCAAGTATCTGTACAGAACTTGTGTAAAAAGTAAATACATTAATTAGTATCATAGCCTTACATTTCAAAGAAACCAAAGGAAAGAATACACAATTGCTGCACTTGAGGTTGTGTTAATACTCAATATATGTATTAATTTTTCTGCAATAATGCTTTGATAGTCTCTTTGATGGTATAGGAGAAAAGGGAGCATTGATTTCACGGCAAGAATCAATATCAGCTATGCAACTGGCTTAGAATACATCAAAAACATTGTTCTTTGAGTTTATCATTATGTGAATAGGTGAGGGTGGCACAAAGCTCAGGACTGAGACCTCTGCCCTTGAAGGCTTGAGAAACGATGTGAATAGGATGGATGCAATGAAATGGTATATATTTTCTGGGGACAGAAACTTCCCAGATTCTGTAATAGTACAGCATAATCTTCCAAAGTGTTGCATGCAGTCGGTACGTACGTGAAAGTATTCCTACTGTGAATGGTGATTATAAATTACAGAATGAGGTTCTGCCTCTGAAAGAGCCTACTAATAATGGTCTCAGTTTCCATTAAGCAAACATTTATTCTAACTTTTGGACTTACTCCTTAGAGTTCAGAAAAAGAGAGCGTTGAACTTTATCTAGTTTGTTAGATGTATGGGAACTGCTGAGTCACGGCCCGAACCTCTGATTGATTGATCACCTGAGGTGAGCAATGAGTCAGCCACAGGAGCACAGGTGAAGGCAACGCACCTGTGCTGCTAGAAGGGGTGGAGCCTGGCTCCCTCTCTCCTAGACCCATTTAAGAGCTGACTACCAGTGGGGAAGGATCTCTTCTGGAGATCCGCTCTGCTGGAGTTTCATAAGGGAGCCCTGGATATGGGTAAGCATCCTATCTTTTCTGCTTTGGTATAATAACTGTGTAACTGAGCTCTTTGATATATCTTGTAACTATAACATCTGTACGCTCATAGATTGTACATTTAGGAGTAATTATTCTTGAATAGAAACATATGATAAAGGCTTTTGTGTTTTTCTTCCTGAATGATTTTGGAATGTGACTACCGTTTTCACTAGTGATTTTTTCACAAAGCGATATTTGTATATCTCTAGTACTGCTTTAAGCTTGGCAGCTGAGGTGGTAGTGGGTGAAAGGTATTAGTTTTGTGCACAGGAACTAGATGGAAAAAAGAGGGAATGCCTAGTCTTTGTGTTCTTTTTTTCTCTTTCTCTTTTTTTTTTTTTTTTTTTTTTTTTCTCTTCCTTTCTGCATGAATATCCAGCACTTGCTCTTTCAGCTTTGTGTGTGTTCAAACCAGGTAAATCAGATCTAATGATGAGAAACCTCTACTGAAATAGCTGCATACAAGCTGAATTGATTTCTACCCTCAAAAGGAAAGTTTGGGGTAGTTCTTGCTTTGTTCTTTGACAAAAATACCTCCAAATCCCCTTGCGTGAGTGATATGAAGAAAAGTGGCCAGCTTTATCAGATCAGAAAAGAAACTTCACAATTCTTTTTATACTTTATGCTTTGTGTTTAATTTGTTTCTATTTCAAGTTTATTTCTTTTAATTACTCAACGGTAACTGAGGTGAATTTGTTCTCATACTGGTGGAAAAAAGCCTACGAGTATGCCTTTTGCCAGTAGACAGTGTTTGGAAGGTAATTACTGAGACTCTTGGGTCCACAGCCTGAGGCCACGCAGCTAATCTCAAGTTTTTTTTTTTTAATTTATTTGTCCAACAGAGGAAAGTTTTTGTACGCTTTTGTAAGACAATGCCCCCAAATGTTTGTAGAAAATATTTATTGTAACATCAGTGTACTGTGCCAATTTCACTGCCCTTATTTCTGAGGAGAAAAGAGCTGCTTCGGAATTGGTTACATGTCAGTTACCCGTTAAATTTTAAGATCTGTATGCCCTTTCTGCAAGAAAGGGATTGACTGAGCAGACTGCAATTTGAAACCAGGACTTCCTCTAAGGATATTCAAGAGACTAGAAAAAGATTCTTTTCTTTTAAACAAAACAAAACACTGTGGGCAGTCAGAAACGTCACCAATTACTTATCCTCTTGCCTATCTATCTTTTGTTCTGAAAATATTTTTCACAGTATGAATGTCTTAACACCTATGTGGATAATTGCTGTGGTTCATTAAATTGGTGCTACTTAAGAAGTTATTTATTTATTTTTAAATGAAAGATGATAGCAGTTTGATAATGAGGACACTGCAGTTTCAGTTGTTGTACAGCAACCATTGTGCAGCACAAAAGAGGTGAACCAGATATCCGATTATTTTAGCTGTAATGGTAATAAACTGTTAGACAATTTAGCAGTCAGATAGAAATTCAGAATATTTTATAAATGTAGTCTTATGAGCTCTGTGAGTTGAACATAGGTAGTGACTGCCAAGTAGGAAAGGCATAAAATTCTTTTAACATGTGAAGAGAAATACTTGGATTTGCTTGTTATGTACCTTTAATACCTTAGCTTTTTTTTTTTTTTTTTTTTTTTTTTTTTTTTTTTAGGAGTGCCTTGACAAGGCAACTTTGAGAGTTATGTTTGGATATAAGGGAATGTATTTCTGTTCATTGCTGTCTTTTCCCCATCTGGGAGTCTCAATTTTGTCAGTGCTTAACAACTCCAAATATAAAGCATCTTATTTTGCCTACACTTAATGAGTTTTCCTTCTCTCATCTAATTGCAATGTATTTCACTTTGTGTTCAAACGTTTGCTTTTTCTTTAAAAATACTGTGAGAAATCAGAATGATGAAATTTCAGGCAGGTGAGTGAAGCATGTGCGTAGTCCATTCTGAGCTGAGCCTAGGTATTGACTTGAGAATAAGCTTAAGCATTCACTTTCTTTCAAATTAAAATAACTACATATATGTAAATGCCTGTTTCCCCATTCAGTGTTATATTGAGTAAAATAATATAATAGAATTACAGAATCACAAAGGTTGGAAAAGACCTCCAAGATCATCCAGCCAAACCATGCACTTATCACCAGTATTTCCCATTAAAGCTTGTCCCCTAGGACCACATCTAAACATTTCCTGAACACCTCCAGAGATGATGACTCCACCATCTCCCTTGGCAGCCTGTTCCAGTGTCTGAAGTCTTTCAGAGAGGTTTTTCCTAATGTCCAGCCTGAATCTTCTCAAGACATCTTGAGGCCACTCTCTCTAGTCTGGTTGCTAGTTATGTGGGAGAAGAGTCTGACCTGTACCTTGTCGCAACCTCCCTCCAGGCAATTGTAGAGAGCGATAAGGTCTCCCTTGAGCTTCATCTTCTCCAAACTAAGTAATCTAATTCCCTCAGCCACTTCTCATAAGGCTTATGACCCCTCATCAGCTTTGTTGCCCTTCTCTGAGCATGCTCCAGGAGTTCAATGTATTTTTTTGTGGATCAGGGCCCCAGACTGAACATAATACTCAAGATGTGGCCTTACCTGTGCTCAGTACAGAAACAGACAAATATAAATCATTTTTTGCCAATTTAAGATGGTGGAATACCTACTCACACATGCGACTCACTTCAGAAAATTGTTGAGGTTGGGAGAGACCTCTGGAGAACTCCCTTGCTCAAGCAGGGCCAGTTTTACAGGTGACTCAGGACCATGTCCAAATGGCTTGCCATATTTTCAAGGAAATAAATATTTAAAAAAATAAAAATACAGCCTCTCTGAACAACTTGTATCAGGGATTAGTCACACTCATCATGAATGAGTTTCGATGCCTGGATAGCACTAGCTGTGTTAGTGTTCGTCACTATGCACCACTGGGAAGAACTTGACTATTTGCACCTTTTCTTTAGATATATATAGACATTGACAAGATCAGCCTTCTTTTCTCCAGGCTAATAAGTGTCAACTCTTTCTCTCTCCTCTTAGGAGAGCTATTCCAATCCTTTTATTATCTTCATGAACTTTCACTGGACTCTCTCTAATACATTCATGTTTCTCAAGTTCCGGGCTCCTCAGTACTAGGCTCAGCACTCCAGGTGTTTCCAACAGTGCTGAGAATGGAAGGATTGCATCTGTCTGCCTGCTGGCAATGCTTTGGTTATTATAGCTTAGGATAGCATTAGCTCTTCTTTGTGGCTGGGACACATTGTTGGCTTGTTTTCAGCTTGTGGGTCTACAAGAACCTACAAACCCTTTTCTGCAAAACTAGCCAGTTATGTGGCTTTGCGTTTCCACTTGTCAAGCTCCATGAGATTCTTTCCATCCTATTTCTCTAGGCTACCAAGGTCCCTGTTTTATGAGATGCTAAAAATTACTAATGTTACTTGATATTTTTCCTCTGTCTCTATGGTTTGCTTTTGAATGTCAGACTATTGTTATCTTTCATTTTGAATGTGTTCAGGGTCCAGTACTAAGTTTCTGTACTGAATAATAACTCAAAGAACAGCTGCAATAAAATAAATAATAATCAAGAAATAAAATTAATAAATAAAATAAATAATAATCAAGAGTAATTTAGTATTTAGTTACATACTGGAGAAGTATGTATTTTTAAATTATTTTGTTGTTTCTTGATTTTTTTTTTTAATTTTTTTTTTTTTGCTGCTTTTTTTCCCCCAGTATTCATTTGAATAGTTCTCTAACTTTCGAACTTCTCAAAACCCTTATTGTAATGTGGAAACTGATAATTTTTCCATTTCTATTTCAGTTTCCCCTGGTTTACGTATTCTAAAAAGTGAAAGTGATGTAACTAGGTACAACTAGAGACCAAAATCCTTCTATTTATTTAAATGCCATCTTTTCCTCAGTAGAAAATAAAGCAGAAACACAAGTCAATTTATGATTTAGTAATTGTTTTATAGTGTGAAATACAGTAACGTCATATGATTTCAAATACTTTTAGTATTAAATATGGAAAGGAAGCAGAAGCTTACAAGTATTGATATTGTGCATTCTGGACAACATGAAGGTTTTATCCTGTTAGTTGTAATATATTTACACTAAAAGGAAAACAGGAAGGCAAATAGGAATAGTGATATGGAAATAAGGTTTGCTCTAAAGCAGTTTTCTTAACAGCACATATAAAAGTGTAAGCATTAATGTTCCTCTTCTCTCCATTCTATTTTACTTCAAACTAAGAGTACTGTCAAGGAAGTTCCTTTCTCAAATGCTATTTTATACCTTTTTCAGTTGTGTTTTTGACAAAATTTGAGTAATTTAAGTACTTATGCACCTATAGACAGAATTTGGCTTTCTACTGGAGTATTTTCTCTTCAATATTTTGATTCATATCATCATTGCACTAGCATACAACAATCCTTGATTATTAGGGACAGTAAATCAATAAATTTGGACAATAAGTCTTTCATGGTTTAGGACATTTTTAAACTCTAGTGACTCCTTAATGATGGATTCTTTTTCTTAAATTTAATGTTTTAATTGTCTTTTAATATATGTATAAACATATATTAATATTACATGCTGCAAAGATTGTGGAATCTTATTTGGAACAAATTTGAAAGGGATTGTTCACTGCAAGGAAAAACTGGGGGAAAAAAATACTATTAACTGAAGAGTTGGCTGTATTGTGTGCAGTATTTCTTCTGCATTTTAAATGTAATACTTTAAGTTATTTAAGAGCTTTATAGCCAAAATATTGAAATGACCATATTTTTTCCTGATATGTTATCAAATATATGTGATAGGAATAGCTGTTCATGAAAAAGTTATGACAAAGGAAATACTGTTCCTATGAGTTTCTTTGTTACTATTACATTTTATCTTGACAACTTCTGTCGTGTAATTCACCTTTCTGTTGTTAAGAAAGAAGTCCTTAATGCAGATTAAAAAACAATTCTTATTTAAAAACAAACAAACAGAATTTTGAAGCTTGTTAGTCTGAAATATTTCTGAGAGTGACGTTTGTGCACACAACACACAGGTATGAAACAACATGTAATATTTAGCACTCTGCAGGGAAGATGAAGATTGGCAAGGGATCTAAATGCTAAATTTAGACCCAGAAAATTCAGGCAAATTAGGGCAACTGAAGTTGTTAAGCATTAATCAGGTGTCTCCACAGTGACAGGTCACTACTGTAGGTGTTAATTCATGAGGAAATCATAGGTAATCTTTAATGGAAGGGGGAAATGGTTAAATCAAGACAGAAAAAAACTCCTTTGCATCATAAACTGCTTAATGAATAAAAAATCCAAGGAAAATTTAAACATAAAAGTGAATTCTAGTATTTCAGTTCTTTGCTGATATCATAAAAACTCTAAATTAGCACTGGCTACATGATATATTTATAAGAAAATTTGCTCATCTAGAGGTCTTAGAAGAGACAAAAGAGAAAAAAAATCCATGTGGAATAAGCCTCTTTGCTTCTTTAACTTTACCTAAGGTGCCTGATTCTAGTCCTATTACAATGGCATCTTAAGGCTCTCTTTCACTCAGACCTAACCCTATTTTTTGATTTATACCACCATACCTCTCACCACACAAAAGCATCCTGGTATGTATTTCTAATATTGCTCCAAGCTGCACAGTTCTAGTCCCACTCCAACGATGCTCTTATTGACATAAAAGTATCAGTTAGACAGGAATCTCAGTGTTGTGCCTCTGTGGAATAGTTTTCGTATATGAGACATTAACACTGTCCAAAATGTTGTCTGTGCAAACCTTTTAATAACTACCATTTCAGAACCATCAGGTAATCTGATCCATATATGGAAGGAGAGATTTAATGTAGGGAATAAATAAAAATAATAAAAATCAAACAAAGAAAATCAAACACTGAAACAAAACTGTAATCCTGAAAATGTGTATTTTTAAGTATGCAAAGTGGTAGGTATTTACCCTGATTTCTGACTGCATATACCTTAAATATGGGTTTTCTCAAACTATATGCACTCTTTTGTGGCATAGACCTATGTCCTTAGCTTGGTTTCACCAGTGAGTTTTCCTGTCAGACAGAAACCTACCTACAATCCATAAACTACAGTAGAAGTGCTAGTGTATGATCTTCATACGAACTATTTCTGCTCTCAGTGGGGATATATGCAACAAGAAGAAAACACAGATGTTAAATGCTGTTATGCAAGACATGATTATGCCAGCTTAAATTTTTCTCTCAAGGAAGAAACACCTGAAGGTCATTTACTGACCAAAGATTGTATGAATTTAAGTAGAATCCTTAATGTGTTATTTTTCCTTTTAGGCCGAGTTGAGTTCTAAGCAATTTTCTCTCACTGCAGTGTAAAACAGAATGTAGTTAAAGTATGCTACAGATAGGTGTATTAATCCAAAATATGTATGTGCTGTCTGGACTTGTTCATAGTGCTATGCCAACTGTTTTGAATAGTTTGTACAGCATTTGCATGTGGAATCCTCGAAGAAGAACCTTCAGGTTTCAAAGTCAAGCACAAAAGGTAGAAAAAGGTTGCAATCAAAATAGCCCTACAGTTTTCTTGTGGTCTCTCTCTTGCGTATGCTTTGATGTAGTCAATAATTACATAATAATTTACTGTAAGTCTTTCTATGACACCACAGCCTTCATCACTGTATGTGGTAGAAAGCACTTACTAAAAGGGAAACTGCTAAGTGATTCTTCACTGTGTTCATCATTAAGTAATGGCTATATGCTGTGATCAAAATACATGATACAGTATTTTGATCATACATGCACATGATCAAAATGCTGCACTTTATACAGAATCATTAATTTCCCTCATGGGGTTTCTATGGCCTTTATGACCATAATCTGAATGATTCACAATGTTTAATGAAATTGGCTTAAGAATAGCTTTTTAGATAAAGTTACGGTTTTAACTTCATCTTGCAGTAAAGCGGGGTTCAGCACATAATGTTATGAGATGTTATGGTCTGAAAAAGACAGTTGTTATTTTACTGTGTAATTTGAGTTGTCAGACTTTGAGTGCCATTTCCCACTATTCTTAATTCCGTAATGAATAAGACAGGTTCTGGAGAGAAAAGAAACTCTTGCCAGATAGCATTTTCTGGGCGTCACCCATCTTGAGATCTGAATGAAATGGGTGCGCTGCTAGAATTAAAATGTAACTAAATAATTAAAGAGTCTGTTATGATTTGTATTTATAAAGGATTTGAATTTTAGCATCATGTTCTACACTGGATATTAATATTTCCTAATTCTACATTAATTCACCTAGGTTATTACTTTCTATAATAGACCGTAGCCCCTGAGATAGTAGAGTGTATGATGCTTTATGACTGTGGATATCAAGTGCCAGTACTTATTTGCCAAGTGGCTCCAGGTGTTTGCTGGGTCAAGGGAAGTCTACCTCTAAAGACTTGTAGTTTCTTACTTCACAGCTCTTCTCGTAGTTTCTTACTTCACAGCTCTTCTCTTTCCTCCTCTTTTGCCATTTCAGCCTTCCCCAAATCTGCAATTGGTCTTTGCCTCACTTTCTTTTCCTTCTGTGGCCTTTGAATTGTATTCCAGAAACACATGGGTTCATCTAGTAAGGCAACAGCAGTGAGAACAGACAAGACAGACAGATTTCCTACAGCCCCAGAAGCAAAGGTGCTCATATTAAAAATAGTCATGATAATAATTTCTCCTTACTCTTCCAGTTCTGTGCCTTCTGAAAGCAAAACACTCATCACATTACTGTTGAGCTCTAGAGCATTGTGTTGTGTATTTGTGACTTTGAACAAATTTGAGTGGATTTGAACAGCATCCTTGTACCAGTTTTAAAGTACTGTTATAAGAGAAGGTGGCCCTGGGAAAACATTTCTTTTGTTCTTAAATGGTCATTATTTCATAAGGTGGTTAAAAAAAAAAAAGTTTGTAATAGACTTATTATATTTGGTCACTTTAAGGCATGTGTTGTCAATTGTCTTCTTTCTGATTGTTTGTGAGCAGGCAGTAAGTGAAGAATATGGAAAGCACAGATCAATAAGTTACTAGCATCCCCCTCCCCAGTTCTAGCAATTCTGTAGATGTTTTTAGATATGGACTCAGAAATGATGTTAAGATTGAAAGATGAAAGCTCCTGGGAGAATTTTTCACAAGTTTACAAAATGTGAATTTTTTTCCCATCCCATGACAGTCAGTTAACAAGTAAATGGAAAATTCATTGGAAATAATTTTATTAAAATACTTTAGAAAGTATTTACTACAAACAGAGCTTATTTCACCTGTAAATGAAAAGCAATGCTTAAAAGTGGTAGGCTTGCAGTGTTTTACAACTGTTTTTATTCCCAGGGCTCTATAATAAGCTTTCTACTTACTGTATTTATCTGAAATGAAGTTTTCTCTGGACACTATAAAAAAAATTCACATTATTACGTGCTGGAAAAAAATTCTAATTTTGTGAACACTTTAGTAAGTACATAGGTAAGTGAAAAAGTATTTAAACAGTCATTGGTAAAGTTGATATTGTGGTTGCACACACCTGATAGAGTATTTTTCATCTTTGGTTGAATCAGCTCTGTTTTTTCATGTTTTTATTTAATTTGAAAAATAAAAATAAAAATAAACCCTCCAAGATGCACACAAGATTATTCCTGTGCTAGCAAGGAGGGAGCTGACAAATATCAAGTTTTTTTTTTTATATACAAAAGTACTGTGTACCAGAAAGGATGTGATAACTGTCTTTGATTACAGTTAATGGCTTTTTCTTTAACAGTTAAGTTGCTTGCTTTTCATCCTGATCATTGTTAGAAGTTTTCGTGGGTATATTGTACAAAAAGAGATGTGCATTACAGTGGAATTTTCTAGGGAAAATTCATATTGAATCCATATTTTTCTCACATGCGCAAATACTACAGTTTAAAGATGTGAAACTTGTCGACTGAAATGCTTCTAAACAACTACAGTTGAGTCACTGTCTTTGATTTACTCTGCAGTCTTTCCTCTCTGGTGAAAGTTGGAGAGTGAGAATTTGAATGAATATATTTATTCCAGTTATTTCTGAGATTATACACATGTATTCTGGTAAAGTTCGTGTTGGAAAGAAGATTGAAATCCCTAGTATTTAATTTACTTGGGGATGGCTATGGTGAGTGCTGATGTTTGTATGTTTGATACTGAAGATGAAGAAAGTTTTGTGGTGTCGTGGAGAGGCCACAGTTCTTATCTCAGGATGCATGTGGTTTGTTCCTACCTTAGCCCAGTATTTTCAAATGTTGACGTTCTTGGAGACATACGCTTTGTCTGAGGAGTTACTGGAGGAAAAAGACAAAACGCTGAAGCAGGAAGTATATTGAGGAGTAAGTGATGTCTAATGTTACCAGATCTGAACTGACAATTTCTCTTCAAGGCTTTATATATTTGAATGAATCTGTACAAGAGTTAGTTTGTTAATTATGAAACATGCTTTCTTTCTCAAATCTACTTATCTTGTTCCCTTTGAAATTTCTTTGATAAGTGATGAACTCTATTATAAGGTGGCATATACTTTAAAATATCTGTAGCAGAGAAAATGTAATACTGCCATAAGAACAGACTAAAACTCTTCTGGAGGTGGGGGGAAGAAATTGAGTGATGGCACTCAATTGGAAGACTTTGATATGTGTCGTAGGAAATGTCTTGAGACATAATTTCTTTCTGTGATTAATTTTATTAGCTCATTCTCCACTCACCTGTTTTGTGTTAGTGTTGGATATAATATGTGAATGTCTGTTTTCTTTAATTGTGAGAAGCCTTGCAGGTAACAGAATATGAACAAAGGAAAAAATTCTTGATTGTCTTTCAAGAGTGGATTCTAAGTCTTTTGAACTTGAATATTTCAATGAATGCTGAGGGTTCATGTTTTATATTAATGCATATTCTTGTCCATGGGACCAAAATATTTAACCCAAACAGTGAAAACTATTTGAAACAGAAGTGGGGGAAAAAAACACTCTGAAAGTCATTCAAAATCTTTCAGTTGATGTTGAAAACTCAGCATTTCTAATGTGAAGATGAAACATTATTTTTATTATTGACAGTTTATATAAAAATGCCGTTCTTGGGGGGGTGCTAACACTTTCCCAAGGGCAAAAAATATCCACTTAATATAAATATCCAGTTGATACAAATTTTAGAAGAAAAAATGTTTTTTCCATTATTTAAATCATTTTCTTGGGATAATAAATGTTCTTAGGCTGCAAAAGCTTTATGTGGTGAAGTGCAGAGGTTAGAAACTTGTTTTCACTCAGACCTGAGCTTGAGTGGCAGATCCCAGGTGATGCCCAGTGGTGACCTGCAAGCACAACAGTACAGCTCAGGAGAGAGCTCACTGCCTCACCAGGCACCTGGCTTCTGTCTAGGCAGCATGGGCAGGCCATGGTTTGGTGGGAAGTGATGAGGTGCAGCTTCTGGCATGGACTTTTGCAGGTTGTATGAGGTTAGCTGGACTGGAAGGAGAGGGGTCAGCCTACCAGAGATGTCATGAGAGGCACATGCATCTTCTGCTACCTCCCAGCTGGCACATGGTGCTTTGCTATGCAGTGGTGTGACAGCAGTGTTGTGCTAGCTGAGCCAAAGCCAGGCGCAGTGTGAGCTCTGAGCATGCTCAGACACACAGCCCACTGCTGAGCTACATGCTTATTTGCATGCTAGCACTGTGCTTCAAATTTACAACAGCATGCTCTCCTCTCTGTCACCTTACAGAAAGTAAGCAGAATATATATATTTTAAGGATCTGTTCCAATTTCCTGTTGGAGTATCCTGAAATTATATGAACTGGGGTTTGTGTGTGTGCTTTCTAAGCTGTGCTGTAAAAACTCTGCATCTGTTTTTTGTTACTTGCAGAGGGCTTTATGTTTTAACCTCGATGAGTCTGTGGGACTTTTGGATATTTGTTTAATTGTATAGGCCTTGGGAAATCTTGTTCAAGAAGAAAATGTGCTAGCAGGGAAGAAGAATATATAGAATATCGTGAGGAAAGTAGGAAGAAATTTGGAAAAATGCTGGGAAAAATGAAAATGAAAGAAAAAAGTTTTTGAGGAGAGAAAGTGGAAGGAAAGATTCAAGATATTTATTAAAAAAAACTTTGTTCATAGTTGGAATATAAGAGCTCAGTGTAGCAATTTTAAGAAGATTCAAAATGTCTTTCACTGTAATTTTACAATGATCCACTTTGCAATTCCACTATAAATCTGTAAGCTGGAAAAAAAAAAAAAAAAAAATAGCAAAGCTGTGTCTAGGTGTCTTTTGGAATGGCTTAAGAGGTAAGGTGAACATGGAACAGTAATGCCTTCTATGTTTGAGGGAGCTGGGGAAATCTTATGTCCTACCGTTCATCATTTACTTCATTTTTATTATTTGATTAAAACAATATTTTAAGACAAAGTAAGCAATAGGATACTTCTCTTGACTACTTTACATTCAGAAAGAAAGAGTAAACCAGACTTTTTTTATTGTTCTCCCTCATGACCCCTTCTCACTTGTTCAGCAGAGTCTTCTGAGATACTCCTAGACCAGCACATATCTGATAAGATGTATTTTAATTTCTATCATACTTGATCTTTTTTTTTGTTTGCCACCAAAATCTTTCTTTTTGCACAAAAGTGGTTACATGATTGCCCACTATTTACAGTTTGAATACCCAGAATATCAGCATCACAGATGAACCTAATTTCCACATTCCTTGCTGTACATTAATCTGCAAGAGGATGTGCTTAATTGTGTTTTTGTCCAAGCTAATAGAGGCTGTGCCAGGCTGTTAGACATGGAAGGAAGGATGCTTAGTATTGGTTGTGTCCTGAGCAGGGGTCTCTGAAGACCTAGTTGCCAGGATACCCACTCTAGTGATACTTCGATAGGCACTGATGAGGTCTGGCTGTTGGCCTCCCACATCCCCCACTGAACAGAAGGAGCCAGAGATGTCCTGTGCTGCATCTACCATCTGTCCATTAGGAGTGAGGGTGTCTTATTTTATCTTTTTTTAATTCCTTTTCCTTTCTTTCCGTTACTTTTTCATATCTGTGATTTCTAGTCACTATTCTTGCCTTTTATCAATGCTATTTTATCACTGATTCACTTGTTTCTTTAATACGTTAATGTATGGTGATGTATCAAATTAGCACACATCCTATGAAAACCTCTTAAAGGGAAATTATTTCACTTTATATTTGAACTTTATTTGATATGCCAAACACACTTTTAAAAGTGCATGAATCTGAGTGAATTCTTCCCCCTTGTCCAAGCCTAGTTTCCTGCTGAAATGTGAATACTGTATACAGGAGCTATCTGCAGATCCTTTTGACAGCTTGAGCCCATTTCCAGATGGCATGTAATCACCATTCCTTTTCAAAACTGTTTTTTATAATGGTGATAATTAAGGATTATTTTCTGGGACTGAATAATCTGTACACTCAAATTGAAAATGGTCAAGAAAATAGCTGGCAATGAAAGGCTGAACCAGAATTTGTTTCAGTGTGATAGGATCATGATTACACACTAATTTATATGAACTGATATTGCGCTAATTTGTTGCTTGTAGAAACAAAATAGCTTAACTTTAGATGCTTTCTACAACACACAAAAGGGGCAGATGGAATACTGTTCTGGTTTGATAGATTCTTGATCAAATCAAGCTCGCTATCTGTGAAGCACTAAGTTCAATTAAAAAAAAAATCTCTATATGTACTCCTTGATGTTATACAGAATCACAGAATGATAGAATTGTAGGAGTTGTAAGGAACCACTGAAGATCTAGTCCAACCCTCTGCTAAAGAAGGATTCCTACAGTAGGTTACATCCAAAAGTATCAATATCAATTATCAGAGATATATAATCAGATTCCTCTGAAAATTTGAATACTTGAATACATGCTCGAACCATATGCAAGTGAAATGACTTATGCTTTTTAAGTATTTATGCCAAACTTCATATTTATTCAGTCATAGTTATTAGTTATAGAGCTGTAATTAGCTATTGTATTTAATTGCACGCTCTTATTTCCATGTACTTAACTAATTGGAGTAGTTAACTTATATGCATACAAGTATAATGAGAAAATACCATGCTGTGGGATGAATGCCTGCCCTTATCTAAAATCATTGCCTTTGCTGTTTTCCAGCAGCAGGTCTTGTGTGCAGTAATTTATATTCTGTTTGAGAAGTTAGCAAACTTCACTAACTTAAACTGCTTTGTGGTAGCACTAGGTTGTACTGGGGTATGAGGGAGAAACAAGGGAAAAAACTTGGAAACATTTTTATGTGACTTCTAAGGCAGTTTAACCGTTTTAATGGAATTTCTAATTCAAGAACAGATAATTTAACAGGTAGACAACTGTCCATTGGTATAATATATTCTCAGTGACTTTTAGGTCATTGTGGTTTTCCATTATAGCATGATTTCTTCTGTTTTTGCTTAAATTTATGAAATCACATTGATTAAAAATGCTGTCTATGCATTTAGGTTAAGAATTATCCCCTTAAAATTGAGTGGTTACTTTATATCGTATTGTCCCTTTTCTGACTAAAGAAAAATACAGGTAATGTTCATACATATAGTATCCTGGTCAAACTGTAACTACTTGTACTGTGTTCAAATTACCTAATAAACCCTGGGGGAAATACCAGTAAAATTCCATCATGCAAAACCAAACATGATCAAAACATAACTAGAAAATACATTAAGAAACTGAAGGAAAAGTCAGTGGATTTTCTTTATTTATTTTATACTGATATGCTTAATTAGGAAATATATGCATTAGAGACGTATAGCTCCTTTCCTGGAAAAGGAATTAATCTAATATACAAACACTACTGCTCTTTGAGAAGACTTAATGAGTTTAAAAGGAAAGCATATGTATAATTTATGAGAATGTAAAAAACTTCGTATCTTAAGTGGAAGAAGAGAGGAAACTTTTTTTTTTTTTTTTTTTTTCCCTCCAATCTAAATCTGACTTGAGTGAAACTGCTAACAAAGAATTTATAGGAGGCAAAGTATAGATGTAACTGGTTTGATTGCTCAGGTTTTGGGACATCTTTATTAATAATGCTCTCTGCAAAACTGCTAAATTAGGAGTCAAAAAGAGGGAGGGCAAAGTTTAAAAAATAGTCAGAAAAGAAACAGGTTTTTCTGGCAGTATGGTTCTCCATTAATTGCACTCATGTTTTTCTTTTCTAGACTGGACTTGTGTGCTCGACAACATAGTTTAACATTGGTGGCAGACTGTGGTAGGATCAGAAGATAAATTTTTGGTCCCTCTTTCATAAAAAGGACCTTCCTTTCAAGTTGAATGGTGGGAGAGATGCTAGAGCAACAAAGAGAAGAATAGGGCTAGAAAGGGTATGAATTATGTTCAGTATAGTGTTTCTAGAAATTGCCTGCCTGCTTCAAAAAAACCTGGTACAACTTAGAGTTATTAGAGCTGATGAAACTTCAATAATCAAAACAATCTATAAAAACTCACTGTGAAGTGAACAGTGCTTTTATCTAAGTAAATATAAATCTATTCCTTTTCAGAAATCTCTTCCATGGAATTTATCTGCTAAATACTATTTCAACTTCTTATACAGGTACAGTTCTTTCTTGGAAGATCTGTCTTCTCATTATTGGTCTTTAATCCATGATGATGGGCTAAAACATGGAAACACACTTGAAATCCATAAGTAGGAACATTATCCCACTGATGTGTTTAAATTAAAACAATCCCAGGTCAGCCTTGGAGTCCACAGTGCTTTTATCAGCTATCATCAAGCATTGAATTTAGCATAATGGTCGATGAAGTATGAAAAAGGGTTTCTTCTGCTATGAAGAAAAATCTAACTTCTCTCTTGAATTTCCTTTTAAGTAAGTTCTGAATGAACATGCTTGAAGGGAAATTAACAGTTCAAGACATGCTTGCTTAGATGAACTAGAATAAAAGGTGCATTAAAACCATATTTTTAGTGGAGCATGGAAATTACATGAAATTACCTATCAAAGCTACACTAATCTGTTAAGGCTTGGACATTGTAAATACCAATATTGAAATTGCTTGAGCAAGCTTAACTTATTCCACTGGTGGCTATGTGTACAGAATATCAGAACCCATGAATTACAGAATCACGGAGTCCTGTTCCTTTTTCTAACTCACTGTAACTTTCTAAAGTACCCTTAAAAATAAGTATGTTTATAAAGCATTTTGTTTTTCTCAAAAAATCCTATGACTTTAGGAGTGGATCTCCTGAGCTTAGTTAGAATTACAGAATCATAGGGTTTGGAAGGGACCTCCAGAGATTGGGTCCAACCCCCCTGCCAAAGCAGGTTCCCTACACCAGGTTGCACAAGTAGGTGTCCAGGTAGGTCTTGAACATCTCCAGAGAAGGAGACTCTGCAACCTCCCTGGGCAGCCTGTTCCAGTGCTCTGTCACCCTCGCTGTAAAGAAGTTCTTGCGCACATTTGTGCAGAACTTCCTATGCTGCAGTTTCTGGCCTTTTCCCCTTGTCCTGTCTCCATGCATTGCTGAAAACAGTCTGGCCTTGCCACTCTGCCCCCCACACCTTAGATATTTATAGACCTGGATCAGGTCCGCTCTCAGTCTTCTTTTCTCAAGACTGAACAGACCCAGTTCACTCAGCCTTTCTTCATAGGAGAGATGCTCCAGGCCCTTCACCATCTTTGTGGCCCTCCGCTGGACTCTTTCCAAGAGATCCCTGTCTTTTTTGTACTGAGGAGCCCAGAACTGGACGCAGTACTCCAGATGGGGCCTTACTGGGGCAGAGTAGAGGGGGAGGATCATCTCCATCCACCTGTTGGCTATGCTCTTTTTAATGCACCCCAGAATGCCACTGGCCTTTTTGTCCACGAGGGCACACTGCTGGCTCATGGCCAACCTGTCATCCACCAGGACACCCAGGTCCCTCTCCGCAGAGCTCCTCTCCAGCAGATCATCCCCCAGCCTGTATTGGTGCATGCAATTATTCCTCCCTAGATGCAAGACTCTACACTTGCTTTTGTTAAACCTCATCTGGTTTCTTACTGCTCAGCTCTCCAGCCTATCCAGGTCTTGCTGAATGGCAGCACAGCCTTCAGGCGTGTCAGCCAATCCTCCCAACTTCGTATCATCAGCAAACTTGCTGAGGGTGGCCACTGTCCCCTCATCAAGGTCATTGATGAAGATGTTGAACAAGACCGGATCCAGTATCGACCCTTGAGGAACACTGCTGGTTACAGGCCTCCAACCAGACTCTGCACTGCTAGTGATGACCCTCTGTGCTCTGCCAGTCAGCCAGTTCTCAACCCACCTCACTGTCCACTCATCTTTCCCACACTTCCTCAGCTTTGTTATAAGGATGTCAGGTGAGACAGTATCAAATGCCTTGCTGAAATCAGGCTAGACTACATCCACTGCTCTCTCCACATCCCCCCCCCCCAACCCCTCCCCCTTCCACCCAGCCAGTGATAGCATCTTAGAAAGCTACAGGTTGGTCAAGCATGACCTCCCCCTGGTGAACCCATGCTGACTGCTCCTGATAACCTCTTTTTCTTCCAGATGTCTGGAGGTAGCATCCAGCACAAGCTGTTCCATCACCTTTCCAGGGACGGATGTGAAGCTGACTGGCCTGTAATTACCTTGATCTTCCTTCTTGCCTTTTTTGAAGACTGGAGTGACATTTGCTATCCTCCAGTCTTCAGGCACCTCCCCCATTCTCCAAGACCTCTCAAAGATGATAGAGAGCAGTTCAGCAATCACCTCTGCCAGCTCTCTCAGCACTTGTGAATGCATCCCATCGGGTCCCATGGATTTATGAACATTGGTGTCACCTAGGTGCTCTCGGACCACCTCTTCCCTGACTGAAGGGAAGTCTTCCATTCCCCAGACCCTCTCACTAACCTCCAGGGTCTGGGATTCCTGAGGGGGAGTTTTTCCACTGAAGACAGAAGCAAAGAAGGCATTCAGTATCTCCGCATCCCCTGTTACCAGAACACCCCCATCACTTCGTAGGGGAGCCACATTCTCCCTAGTCTTCCTTTCACTGTTAACGTACTTTAAAAAGCCTTTTTTATTATCCTTTATTACCTTTACCAGATTCAATTCTAGGCAGGATTTAGCCTTCCTCGTCGCATCCCTGCAGGCCCTGACAACATTTCTATATTCTTCCTAAGTGCTCAGACCCTTTTTCCACATTTTGTGGACTGCCTTCTTCCCTTTGAGTTTGTGCGTGAGCTCCTTGCTCATCCACACAGGTCTCCTGCCACTCTTTCCTGACTTCTTCCTCACAGACATGCATCGATCCTGAGCTTGGAAGAAGAGCTGCCTAAATGCTGACCAGCTCTCAGAGGCCCCCTTACTGTCCAACACCCTAGCCCATGGGATAGCTCCAAGTAGGTCCCGGAAGAGATTAAAGTTGCCTCTCTTAAAGTCTGTGGTAGCAACTCTACTTTTTGCTTTGCTTCTTTCACTCAAGATCTTGAACTCCACCATCTCGTGGTCGCTACAACCCAAGCTGCCTCTGACCATTACTTCTTTGACAAGACCTTCCTTATTAGTGAGAATAAGGTCCAGCAACACCCGTGCCCTTGTCGGTTCCTCCACAAATTGTAGAATGTTAGAATAATCCAAGCTGGAACAGAGCCACAAGGATCACTGACTTCAATTCTCCACCCAAAATTCAAGCCCTTTGACTCAGAATTTTGCTGAGATGTTTTGGCAAACATGATGTTTTGACTACTGCCCTGGGGAGCCTGTTCCAGTGTCTGAGCACCCTCTGACTGCATACTTCTAATATCCAATATTTCCTGAACACTACTTTCATTATTAAGTTGCACTTAAAAAAAATTGGTCCTCAAACTCTAAAGCACTTTGCATCTCCTGATGCCTATTTATATTCTTGATCCTTTGATTCTTTTCCCCGGGAGGGAAAGACACTATTTATTATTTTTGTATTGATGTGTGGGTACATTCATTATCATGCTTGTGTACATTATTGTCTACAGCACCTTCAATCTGCCAATGATTTGTTTTTAATTACTAAGTAATTATTTCTGATTTGGATGTTCTTAATAGAAGCTAGTGATGTTTGTTTATTTTTAAAACTATGAGTTTTATGTTGGAATTACGTTAAATATGAATTGTACACAAATATGGAATGTTTTGTATAATCAGTTAAGGCATGGCAAAAATTAAGTATGTCATTTATAATCACATCTGAGGCAGAACTTATGTGTAAATAATGAATGTTATATGAACACTGTCAGTTTTGTGTTTTATTTCTGAATACTAGCACTTTGAAGATTAATTTCAAGTATTTTCTACTTCTTTAAAGAAGATAATTTCCTTTCAAAATTGGTTATTGAACATTAAAAAAGAAAACAACAAAGGAAACTTTGTATTGAAATCCGGAGAAATGTATAAATTGGTGCAGATCTGTAGAGATTCAGAGTACAAGTAGCTTTCTTGGTTCTAAATTTAATACAATTTGAAGCCTTATTAAAACCAATATCTTCTATGCCATCCCACCCACTAAATGGGTACAGTTGAGCATATTTTGTGTAAAAAATTGAATCATTAAATTTAAATCTTGAATAAGGTAGTCTACCTAATTTTTTTTACTTTCGCTATGTGTGTGATCTGTGCTCTGTATATATAAAAAAAGAAATAATAATAACATTGTGGTGCAAATATTCAGGCAGGCCCTGATCCTGAAAAGACCTGTGAATGTGTGTAATTTTAAAAATATGAGGGCCCCATTGTCTGTTTAGATGTCTAATGAAGTGCTCAAAAGTAAGCAAGCCTGCATAATAATCTTTGTTATAAACTGGGTGTTAGGAAGTCATAAAAATGGCAGTCGTGTCCAAGAGAGTTAAGCATCTTTTCAAACTGCTATACCAGAAGGGGTAAATTTAGCAGAAAATAAATTACAATCATGATTAGAGAATGGCTGCAGACTTAATTAGCTCATTTTTAATGTTATACATATATTTAAAAAAACACATTAAATGTCGTATTATAGAAGAAAGTATGAATGTAGGAAGAAATTAGCCTGTGAATTGGCTTTTTAAGTGCTTTTTTAGTGCTTTAAGTTAAGGAGGGACCAATTTCTCATAAATTGTGTGCATTTTTTTTGCATAGAACAGTCTTCACTTCTGTAAGAAAAAAAAAAAAAAAACAGTGTACATGGAAAATTTAAACCGAATGCATGATGAATTCTATGGCAGTTTGTAAGTAAATCTGTTAATTAGTCTGTGTAGAAATTAATTTAAAACTAGGATCTTTAGAGAAATCTAGCATGTGTCAGTTTCTCCTTTGTTCTGTATGATTTTCCAGAACGATTAACAAACTCTTTGCACTTCCTATGCAAATGAAATTAAAATCTCGTGAATAGACTAAAATGAAAATCGTTATTTGCTAATTAAGATAAGTTACTTGCAATTGTACTCAATTATAGAAGATTTTTATACAATATGGAAAGGGTCAAAACAACACCTTTGTTACTCTTAAGGCTGAGCCTTTGCACGCTCAAGGATAACTGGAATGATCACTTCTGCCGTGTTTATATTTATGCACGCAGTTTATACACTAGTGAGTCTGTAGGCAGGCAGTATGTAATGGTGTGCCTGGGACTCGTAGAAGGAGATTGTGTAGCTTACCCTTTCCTGCATGCGTTCTTGGCATTAAGACTGGAAAAAGCATTTCTGTCATGGTCCTATTGGCTACTGGAACAAGGGGGCAGGAGAACAAACGTTACTGGGTCTTCCAGTCTTGCAGACTTGAGTCTTCCAGAAGATTTTCTCTTTGTTTATGCCTGTTTATTCTTTTTTATCTCTTCCTCAAATAAAAGCAAACCAAAACAAACAAACAAAAACCTCTCAACAGCAAGAATTCCTAACAAATAAAAAAAAGATTATCCAGTAAGCTTATTGGAAATTAAGGAACAGAACAGTACTTGTTCTGGCTTAACTTACATGCACTACTTGGCATGTGAGTTTAGTAGGATGAGGAGTCAGTCACCGAATCTTCTGCACTGCTGATGGACTGCATGGAGAATCTTAAGAAGTGGTCACCTTGAGTACATGGCAGGATGGTGAAAACTCCTTCAGCTGAGGGGCTGGTGACCATCCTGGGAAGGTCTGCACCACATAAATAAATTACCGTGCTATGGTGATGAGGTGTAAATCTACCACTGGGCTCACCCTGCTGTAGGGCATTTCTTCCCCCCCCCCCCCCAGGGGACAGCAATGGGAAGGAGGGGCTTCCCTGTCAAAAATGTGAGTGCTTTGTTCGTGCACTCAGCATTCATGCAAGTCTACCAAACCACAGGATGAGGCGATCTCTTTGCCAGTCTGAGAGGTGGCATCTTGCCCCTGCTTGAGAGTGATACCATCTGTTTAGAAATACCACCTTCTGGGAGAATCTTATTTAGTGTTCATAAATGGTTTCAACTTCTAATCAGATAATTAAATGCCGGACTAAAACTGGTTACATTGGGTTATTTTTAGAATTTAAATACCAAGAATGTTACAGTTATGCCACAGACAATAATTATAACAAAACTAAGATGAAAAGCTACTTTAAAAAAAAAAAAAAATCCAACGTTTCTTGTATGTAGGAAAATGAGGCAGTAGCAATATAGAAAATTAGGAGAAAGATTTTTAAATATAAGATAATCCATTGCAGGTTGATAAATGTTCAAACAATTAGACTTTCTGTAGCATCATGCAGCTACTACAGAAAAAAAATAGGTCAACATCTCAGGTATGTATTTTCACAGCCTATGTGCTTCTTATGTACCTGTCGCTTGCCTCTGTAACTGACAAACATCTAAAATGAAAGAATTATCTCAGAGAAAATAGGAAGAGGCAATGTGCACATTGAATACAAAGAATTATGTAACATGTGACTGACCCCAGCTGTTGCAAGGAAAGCTGAATTTTTCTTGATGCAAAGGAAGCCAACAGTGGTCGTCACTTTGAACAGTTATGTCAGTTGAGTGTATGAACTGGCAGTATCCCAATTTTGCAGATCAAATGGTGGTGTAAGAAGTTTCTCCCTGAGTAAGCTGGGTCAGAATGTTGAGACTGTGTGTTGCTCAGCCCAGTGTGGATTATAAAAACTAAACAAGTAACAAAAGAATTTCAAAGAGAACAACAAGTATGAGTTGTTCTCGATGCACATATTCCTTCTTGTTGACTGAGGACACCCAGTGCCATAGCAGTAAGAATATTGTGGAAATCGGTGAAATTGATATGAAATAGGTATGAAATTGATATCACTAAGTGTTACATTTGTGTAATTATTTCTATATATTTTGTATCAATATGCTCCATCAGAAGTTCCGTGTAATGTCAAATATATGTTCAAATAAGTAAATTTGATATTAAACTTTAGAACCTCAACACCAGAATATCTAAAAGAACCTGGTCAGACTGGTCACTGGACTCTACAGCTCTGTTTAATCTTTCAGTTCATATAGCAGTACAACGGTAAATCACTTAATTTCTGTATGTATTTGCCTATCATAGTTTTCTTTGAGTTAGCTACTTTGTTCTTGTCTTCTACTTATCGGTCTAATTATATATTCTGTGCAGATGCTCTGCAAGTCATGAACATACATACCATCTGCATAGACCTTCATTTCCAAGAGCAAACTGCTCCCAAGACTATCTCTGATCAATTGATGGATTGATAATTGGTTTGCTGATCTGAGCCTCTAAAACATATCTTGCCAGAATTCTTTTTTTCACTAGTTGTTACATGTAATAAAAGGTTATAATGTAAACCATATACAAATATTACTCTATCTGCTTGTAATATATTTTTTACCATTGCAGCTGTTCACCTTCTTTCTTGAACTTTAGAACAGTTTTAATACTGATAAATCAGCCTTCACCTGTTGGGATTGACCTATTTAGGGAATGGAGTAAGAATGATTAGGTGACTTTTCTAGAACATCAAGAGTAAAGACAAGACTGTGGAGGATGTGTGTGGTTTGGCATGTAGGAATTTGCTTTGTATTGTCTAGTTATCCACATAAGTTTTGAGTGGCTACAAAATTTTGTTTAACTCTATTTCCATCTCCTTTTACTATAATCATTGCAGTACCCTATTCTGGAGTATTTACTCACAATAGCAATGCTAGAAATTAAATGTTCATAGAAGTGTTAACTGGATAACAGGACATCTCTAAACATAGCTGACAGTAACAACAAGCATACTGTGAAAGTAAAATGCTGCAAAAATAGTGAGAAATATCCCCTTCCAATTTTAGTATCCACAAAAAATATGTCAAATTTCTAGGCTGTAATTTCTTATATTTATGTATATATATATATATATATATATTTAATTTGGGGAGGAATACATGTACAAATGTCTGTGTATTGTTAGTGACATTAAGGAAAAACTGTGCTTTCATATAAGCTCAACAATTTTTATTCAGATCCTCTCCAAACATATAAGAAATATGATCTAGAGTGGGGATTCTGCAAATTACTCTTCAAGCAGGCATGTGGAATTTTAAACTGTACTCTGGTTAATTCTATTCCAATCTGCGGTTCTGTTGGCTTTGTGTCCTTGGCATTTCTTGTTCATTTTTCTTACCATCTTTTTTTCTGTGTATTTTTTCTTTTGCCTTCAGCCTTTTGTGTATTTGTGCTGCATTTGTAGTGACTTAGAACTAAAGCTAGAGTCTGAACAGAAAAGTAACAGCTGTGGTAAGTTCTACAAAGGATACACCGGTAAGTTATTTTTGTTGCCACTAATGTTTTTGTTATAATCACTGAAATTTTTATGAAGTGCATGTTTTAGTGCAATATTGGTATCTTGGGTAATCATCACAGATAGATTTTCTTTTATTTATCATTCAGTAGATATTAAAATGTCTACTGATTTAAAAATTTCCATATAGCCTGCTAACTGCTTGGGCTGATTAGCGTGAAATTTGGCTTGCACTGATTAGCTAGATGGAAAAGGAATATAAAATAAGCTTTATTTCTTAAATTACAGTTATATTCCTTTTCTGTAGTAGAAGTTCCTATGTTTTTTAACTTGGGAAGACCAATAATCCATCAGAATATGAGTTTAACAGAGGTCAGTTATGTTTAATGACAATCTTGTTCTGAGATAATGTTTTTGTTTTCCACAATGATCAAGAAAAAAAATCTGGATGTGGAGTTGATATATGATGCTTTTGATCAAAGCACAGGTTTCTTTGTGTTCACAGATAATTAGGACACTGTCCTGGGATGTGGGATGCAAAGATGTGTGTCCTGCTCCACTGAGCATAAATATCTGGCTTGATATAGATTCCTCTGAATTATGCATAGAGACTGAATCTTCAGTCTCTCTGAGGCCAGACCAGTCCCTTAACCTGCAGGCTACGCAAGCTTGTCTTTTCTTTGTATTCTTGGATCTTGTTATAAGACATTTTTGTCTCAGTTAACGATAGAAGTTGGAATGCTTTTTGCTAGGATGAATGGCTGTTTTCAAATTAGCAAATGTAGGTGTTTGCATAGATTTCACAGTGTCCATGTGACCTATATGAAGACATATGTATGAAGATATCTCCTGAGCATTGAGCAGCTAAGTCAATTAGAACCTTCTGAGAGAAATGTATAGCTTTACTAGAATTGGTTGTTGTGCAAGATTAACCTAAAATCTCTGTCACAAAGAAGAGGCATATGGTTTAACCTTATGGTTTTCCTTGATATACACATGAATCAAAAGGGAAGATTTGTCAGATGTCAGATTTCATGGTGTAGGATTTATTAGATTGTACACTCTTTCCTGTTCTTACAGAGCTATCTATTGGACAGTGTACAAATGGAATATCTGTAATGAACTGGGCTGGAATCCATCTTGTGTCTGCTACCTGAAAAAATGACAGCCCATTAGGAACACACTCTCTACTTTTGGTGCCCAGTCAAGTCTCTGTTGACAAGTAAGGTGGCTTCAATTTTGAGGGCTCAGCTTAGGAGTTCATTAATTGGCAAGACAAGAGTTGGTCACTAAAAATAAATTTCTGTTGTAGAAGATTAATGAAAGAGAAATTATATTGTCCTACCTTTAATGAGATAAATGACCTTAGAGAAATACCTCTGTTTTAATTCTATTGATATCAGGACAGTCAGAATTGTGTTTGTTTTAACAAAAGACCACCTGTAATCTTAGTGATTATTATTTATGCATGCATGCATGTATCATTCATAGCAAGTAGCAGTGCAATTCAGCAACATCCATTTAATTAGTGATTAAAGCCCTTGCTAGAAGTGCTCCAAATAATTTTGGTGTTGATATTGCTATATTATGGTCTATGCAGCTAGTACTGCTGCTGATCTGAATTCAGCTCCTATTATTTAAGTGCTTTCGTTCATAAAAGACTGACGTAAAGAGACAAAACCTCAGAGACAAAGATCACGGAGATGTTCAGAAAGAGCCAGTTTCTGGTGGTTATCAAATGGATACCAGGGAGAAGAGAGTGCATTTTCCATCATACTGGGAGCAATCAAACTCAGTACTTGCTCTGCACCCAGGTGCTAGCAGGTCCCAAAGCAGTGTGGTAGCTAGCATAATTAACCTGTGGATAATAAGGTGTGGAGCAGGGAGAACGCTGAATAACTATTAATTCTGCAGCAGTTGGCATGGGTTCTATCATATGCTTAATTTCTTCCTTGAGGGAAGGAGAGAAATTCACCTTCAATTTTAAAAATTTGTCATGCACTACTTTTAAAGGAAACAAATGTATTTATTGCTGTTAACAGTAATAGAAGTAACTACCAGGGAAAAAAAAAAAAAGCAAAAAAAAAAAAAAAAAAAAAAAAAAAAAGCAATAGCTGTAACAGAGAACCAAATCTCTCTAAACATAACGAAAACGATCTTTCGTGTGAATTTGTGTAAATACTTTCCAGTCTGAGAGTTACACAGTGAAAAAACTCCCAGGTGATTTTAAGTGTTGAAGACAGCATAATTTCATGGTCCTTTCATTGCTGAATATCTTGAGCTTACCCTTCCTCTTCTATTTCAGGTGTTCTAGATTAAATAATTATACAAAAAAAAAAAAAAAAAAAAAAAACCACTATATTCAGCAATCAATTTCAGATTATTCACTTGGCTCTAATAAAAGTCAGACTTCTCATGTCAGCCTCTGCATATGGACAAATAGATCACTTTGTGAATCACCAGTGTATGCCTATGAACCTAATGGTCAGTGAATCCACACACATGGAAGATATTCCTTCTGCAATGATTCAACATACACTGAAAAATGCACTGATTTATGAAGAGGAAGAACTGTGGATATGACATGAAGAATAAACTGCCATTGTTCTTTTTCCTTATTCTTTTGAAATTGCTTATGCAACTAAATATCACTTACTTACACCTCCTCTGCCAGAAAACATTGCGTAAGTAATAATAATGATAATAAAAATCATAGTCTGGCAAATAAGCTGAAAGTTCTTTCCTCATTTTGTTCCCAGCATTATTTGGATCACAATACGTGTTTGCCACTTAAATGCAGTATTCACTTTCATGTGCCTGCTGATTAACATTATCTTTTATATGTTAGATGCTTGCATAAACACAACACTGACTCATTCATATCCTGTCGTTTATTTAAAATGTTTTAATTCTGGAAGATCATATTGTATGAAAACTATGAAACATTGTCAACTGAACAGAAATATCCAGTTATTTTCCTCTTAGATGAGAGTCTACATTACAGAATTTCTCCATTTCAAAAATGAAATAAACAATTTGGCATAATTTTCCCTGCAGAAATGTCTAAAGTGTTGAGCTCCAAATAGCAGGAACAGTTGGCTAATAAAGCAAGCTGAAGTTCAAGCACTATTGTGTCCTATTCCAGTGTCTTAATTTCACCTTGGCTAAGCCAACTGATCATATTTTCAGAGAACATGTTATGTAGCAATGATTTCCTCATTACCTATGTGACTTTAATATGGCAGAATACTCTGAGATAAAACTTGTCCACACCCCTGTAAATACTGATTAAATAATCCTTAAAGGGAAGGAAGTTGTGGTATATATATATATCATATATATATTGTGCTATATATTTATATCATATTTAAATATATATATATATATATATAGTATTTGAAATGAAGAATATTTACTGGCTACCAAGATCAAAGTTTTCTTTGCAGAATTTCAGTCACTAAAATAAAGGAGGACTGGTATTTCTGAACTCTTACTGGTTTATAACATTGAAGTTTTGATTATTTAAGCTATTTTTTTTTTTCTCTTACTTGAGTTAAACATACTGATCTATACATTTTTAACATCTTTTCTTTTTTGCTATGTCCATCCCTCTTGAGTTGGAGGCATTTTCTACTCTGGGCTGTAAACACACATCTCTGAACTTCTCTTTACATCAGTGAGATAAAAATAACTCAGACTTCTCTTTCACCTGAAAATGAGTCATAATTCCCTCTACCATCCTAGGATTTGGGAGTAGGGCATGATTTCCAACATTTTTTCCCCTTAATACGCCAATAAAACTCTAGATTCCTGTGAGAGGTGAAAAAAATAAATCTGCATAGAGACACATTAATGTAAACTCATGCAGTAGGTGAAGTGTTACTGAACCCTGTTGTGCAGGGTTTTCTATAGGCGCAGTCTCTACTGGTCCATGCCTAGAGGGAAAAAGAGAGAAGAAAGCATCAGGCCTGGTGTTGCTGAAGGAGGGATAAAGACTCTTAGGGCACAATAGGGTCCAAATAGCTGTTAGATTTCACCCCATTCTTCAGTACCCAGAGATGGCCCTGGACAGTGGAGTAGTTGACAGATGGCAGACCAGTTTAGGTTGGAAGGGACCTTTGGAGGTCATCTGGTCCAGATCTCAAATTCTTTAGTTCAAAACATAGGAATTTTGGGCAGCAGCAAACAGGTCTCATACAACACGTTTAGGATGACCTCATTTGACTCTAATATCAAACTCTTTCAGCAAATATGTCTTAAATTCTTGAACCCACAAAACATCTCTTCCTCTAAATATCTCTCTGTAATTATAGTAGATATGATCTGATACAAATTTCTTTTTCTCAACTGAAAACTGAAGATATATGCTCATACTTTTGGCCATGTAACAATGTATACTCACTCATAACCTCTTTTGTGGAGTACTTTAAACTTCACACTGTTTGAATCGCCTTGAAGCTGCAATTGACATGACTTTGTATAAAACTTGTGTTCGTATGTGCACTCTTTTAGTATGATCACAGATTATCAAACCAGAACTCCAGTCATTTACTGCCTTTCTTACTTCTGTTTATATTTCAGCTGTTTATCTAACTGTGGATTACTTTAACATGCCTTTAATTATTGAAAAAGAAGAAAAAGAAGGAAATAGAAAGCAGTATAGCTTTTTGCAGCAAATGTGCAGGTATGGGTAATTAGGAAGTGAAAAAGTGATCATTTAATCTCCATAAGTTGAACAAGAAGAGTAGTTCCAGGGCAGTGATAGCTTTCCTATTCATTTAGGCACTGGGGTAGCATTTTCTGTATTTTGTTACATTGGAAATGTTAATATACAAGACAGGTCTAGTCATCCATCATCCAGAAAAAATGAATTTGACAAATTTGAACAGTTTTATAAAACATTTACTGTCAATATGTTCAGGATCTGGATAAGCTCTTTAAGGCTGTAACAAGCTTGTTCTAATGAAGTGAAAGGAAGATAGCCTGCAGCTGTGTACAAGGTGCAAGTAGAGGCAAGAAGCAGATTTTTGAGGTAAAGAACTATGTATGCACTGAATAGGAAATTAGGTTAGGAATTAGTTTCAAACAATCAAAAGAACAGCTATATAATACAGCCTTTTTAATAGAAGATATATCAGCAACAAATCTGAATGGGTTTTGTTATTTTGTAAGTACAATGAATGCATGAATGTGCCATGTGATGTATTCATGCAATGACAATACTGATAACTGAGGATGTTCCTTCTAGTCTCATGCTGATTCTCTTATACTCCATTTCCAGGAACAGATTGTTCAGAAACTTATTTTTCATTTTTTCAAGCCTTATTTCTACAAATGAAAAGCCTTTGAGATTCTGTTCTATGCACGTGTTTTTCTTAGAAAAAAGAATTAAGCATCTTTCTTGAAATCTCTACATATCTCACAGGGAAAAATCAAAGAAATACAAATGATTTCTTGATGTATTTTTATTTCCTCTAGGTAGCATCTTAGAGGTGAATTAGTCTTTTAAACAGTACTATTTATGAAAGACTGTTATTAGAACTTGTTTGTTTTTGTTTGGGTTTGGTTTGTTCTGTTTATCTTTATATTATGCATTCACTGACCTATTTTGTTGTAAAAGATGTAAAAAGAGATTATTTGTAATCTCCACCTAATGAGACTTACCTATTTGATTATTGAATGTAATTTTCTACATTTTCTCTTTTAAAACAGGTGGGAATGAAAAATAAATGAGAGCCTCTTTTGTGATGTTCTTTTGATTCATTATCAGTCTTTTCATTGTTGTCACATCCTACAACTGAAATTCCACTTAAGAGCACAATATAGCAAAATCCTGGATGCAGTTTAATGCATATCATAATAATGAGAAAGACAGTTAAATTTAATATTTCATGTAAAAAGTTTACAATGATATCTTATCTAGCGCTCTTGCTACAGAAACACTGTTTTGGGAGGCAAAGGCAGGAGATGGCTTCAATCATATCCATACTGGAAAATTCTGAGATTTTTTTTTATCCCTTTCCAAATTTTTATGCATAAATTAAACAGGAGAATACTCTCTAAAGGATCTGGAGATCAAAATAATCTCCACAATCATCTGAAGAAGCCAGTAGAATGTTTTATTATACCTCCCTTCAGCTAAATGGTTTGTTTCAAGTAGCTTATTTCCTATTGTGCATTTCTAAGGTAATGTATGGATACCATAATGAAACTTGAGGAAAAGCATTTCATTAAGAAATTGATTCTAGAAACTAAATATGAATTATCTTGCCAATTTGGGTAGCATAGCTGTTTGGTGAATTACTTTCAGACATAGGGAGTGTACAAATAGGAGTGGGTACATCCATTTGTGAGGGTCGATAGTGACAAGACAAGGGGGAATGGTTTTAAACTGAGACAGGAGATGTTTAGGTTAGATATTAAGAGGAAGTTTTTCACACAGATGATGGTGACGCACTGGAACAGATTGCGAAAGGAGGCTGTGGATGCCCCATCCCTGGAGGCATTCAAGGCCAGGCTGGGTGTGGCTCTAGGCAGCCTGGTCTGCTGGTTGGTGACCCTGCATGTAACAGAGGGGGTGAAATTAGATGATAGTTGTGGTCCTTTTCAACCCAGGCCAGTCTATGCTTCTATGACTCCAACACTGTTTTACATTAAGTATTTACTATGTAGTTAACACAAGACAACAACGGAATCCTAGTAACATTTAGAATAATTTAAGTTAATCTAAGATCTCTTTAGAGGAGGTTTTAAATTCGTCTACACCTGTACCTGGCATGAAAGGAAGGAAGAACTAGGAACACCATTCTGCATCCCCTTTCTATTTCCAATCGTGTTAGTTGTTCTTAGTGATCACCTCAAATAGCAACAGCAATTTTTATTCATGTGTGTATTTTTCTGCCTTTGGCTTTTCCTCTTGCCTTAGAGCTCTGTAACAGCCTCCAAGACCTGACAAAAGCTTTGCATACATATACTCCAAAAATGCAGTGTTAATTAATTCTAATGCACAGCTCTAAATTTTGCATAATTTCAATTCACTGTTATAAAATTTGTGAACTGTCGGATAAATATATTGGAGCACTCCTAATGAAAAAAAAACCTTCTAAATTACATATTATTTACAATTAAGTTGGCTTAGAAAATCCCAATAACAGGTCAGAATTTCTTATCAACGTAGAGTTGTGCTAAGATTTATGTTAACTCACTCTTTCAACAAAATGTGTTAGAGCTATCCTTCTGTTTAATGCAGCCTGTGGATTACAAAATCCCCAGATGTCAACTCCTTGATTACAAGGAAGCAATTAGTAATAGAATCTAAATTTATATTCCTCAAGAAGAAGGAATAAAACTCCTCTGAGAGCAATTTCTGTGGGCTGTGTTTCAGAAGAAAGCACACTTTGAACAACAAAAACCTCTGCTGTGAAAAAGTGCTGTAATATTAAATTCATAACAGATAGGGTTGCTATAGTCTAAAAATAAAACAAAGATTATAAAGCTGTGTTTTTATTTTTAAAAGAATTTCTCAATAAGAATGCAATTTGACCATTTAAATTCATGAAATTTAAAGTGAAAATATTTTAAACTTTTAACAGTTTGAAAAGATAAAATGAGACGCTAAACATAACCTGGTCTTGAGAGATTATTTCAACTTAATCTGCAGCTTCCAAATATACAAACGTTAAATTTTGAGGACCAGAACTCTCCTATGAAAAATCTGGTTTCTTGGTCATTTTTTTCAATTTCTCATTTCACAAAATGTAAGGAGAGCTTTGAGTTTCCAATTAAATATGCTGGCACTATCAGGAAAAATATACAAAATTGGTATGTATCACAGTACTTGTAATAATCACCTTTTTATTAAGAGTATATGCAAAGTATTTATGAATTAATAGAGGCTAGAAGAGTTCTTGGGAAATGAAATAGTTTCTGGGGTGCTTTATGGCTTTTTTTGTTTGTTTTGATTTTGAATTGTTTTGATGGTCATTTATATTTGTGTGATTTTTTTTTGCAATTTACGTGATCTGTTTAACTATAAATAAAATTTGAAGTCCTTCTTGTTTTATTAAAACCTTATAAACTAGAAATTAATTCCTTTAAAGTCTTAGTCATTCATTATTATTCCCTCATGAGTGCAAAGCACTATAATTTTGTTTTAGCAACTGTCTGCTTCCCTGAGCTTTGTTTCTGGTTTTAAGCACAATATCTTTGACATATTTTGAACATTTTTCAACTAGACATAGAGCTTTTGTCACTCCAATTGCTGTTGGAAAGCAACTAATGGAAGAACCATACAGAATAAATAAAATTCATTAATGCCTTTATGAAACCAAAGAATAAAATTTAAGAAAGATGGTTGTAGTTGCTAAAGAGGGGCAGAGGAGTTAAAAGTTAGACAAACAGCAGGACAGAATATCTCGAACATGATCCAAGATGCAAAGAGATAATATAAACAGAACTTTGCAGTCCTCAATGTCTTCTTTACTATTGCTCTATTGGAATTTTAAGGTTTGTTTAGGCAGCAGTTCATTAGCTCAGCTGCCCATATTCCATCTTTCATCAAAGAAGTTGTATCCAGCAGTAATGCTGGTCTATATATTCAGGAATGTATAGCTCATTCAGTAACTCCAACAACTCCACTCATCCTTTAAATTACATCTAAAAATAGGCAATTTATGGTTAAATCAAATGTCTTTACAGTAAGGAAAATGGAGTGGAAAATGGCCACTTCTGTAATGCAGATAAATGACATCTTGGTTTTCAGTGGCTGTGTTGTTGATATGACCATTTTAATTCGGATTGCAAAAGCACTCTAAAGATGTATCTTACATTTTTTTTCTTCTTACTGTGTTTTGGTCTTCATCATGAAGCAGCCTCGAAAAGGCAAAACTAAATTGAAGCATCACCTCATGTTCCCCAGCTGCTACTGTGCTTTCAAATCCACAGAATCAGAGAAGAGCTACTCTGTAGAAAATGTTCACCAGCACATAAGGTTTGAATATCAAGTTGGCCACAACAAATTTTTAAACATAAACCAAATTAGGTGGAAATCTCTTTGATTAGACTTCAGTTTAACATTTGATATTTGGAAGAATTATGAGAAAGTCCCTTAAACCTCCTAGCCATTAAGTCTTTTAAGACATTTTATTTAAAATCACTATTTACACGTTGGAAACTTAAATCATATTTACATTTTGGGAAAAACAAACAACAAAAAAACACCCCTGAAGGCATGGTGTTGGTTGAGTTAATTAGAAATTTTTATTTTTTTCTTTTCACTCTTATTAAAATGGAAGGGTGTGACTTTGTTAAGATAAAAATCTATCTTAAAAAAGAGCATTGCTCAACTCATTTTACAGCTGTAAAAACTTCAGCTTGTGAAGAAGAGATTGTATCTGTCAGCATGTCCATTGCATACCAACCTCATACAGACATTGCATACTTAAAAAATAATGAGAGAAGGGAAAGGGAAGGAAAAATGAAAAAAAAAGGCTTTTAAACAACTAGTTTTATTTAAAACTACATTATCACAACCTCAAGAATACTGTTCTTGACATTAGTGAAATGTAGTTTGGGGTTACTTTGTGCTTGTGTGATCTTTGAGCTTCATAAGAGAAATTGCAAATTTATTTAATGCATAGTAGCTATCTGTTGTATAAATTATATACACTTTCATCTTTAGGATTCATCATCTTCTCATGTGCGATTTTCTATTAGCAATCATCTCAATCTGTGTGGTCTGCTAAAGTCCTCTTTCCAGAAATTTAATGCCAATAACTCAAGGTTTGAACTGCTTACTTGTCCACAAAGATCTTTACTTAGATTATACATCTTAAAGATGTGGCATTTCAGTCATGTAGACTTTTATTTTTTTGTATATGCGGCAGTGGTGATGATAAATACTTTGTGAGTGACTTATTGGCTTTTTGATTTTCTACAACTTTTTATCTGCTCTCTGGCATTTTACTAGCTCTCTTTTGTAGATGATTACTCCATCTCAGGGTCATATACTTTGAACTGAATTAAAATCAGTCAATTGAGTATGTCTGGATTGCAGTCATAGCTGCAGCAAGGGTAGACAAACATGGTTTATTTGTTTGGTAGGTTGGTTTTCCTGCTGATTACTGAAAGCACGTGTCACTGGATTTGCATGATTTTACCACTTCAGTTCTTTGCTTGATATTCAATGCCAGAAATAATACAACATGTACACCTAAAGAAAGGCTGAAGAGGCACCCTCCTCATGATGCCTACCAATAATTCACCCCAAGCTGAGTGGTTCTTGTGGCTCAGGGGTACAGAGCAGAGGCATCTGGCACAATCTTTTCTTCTATGAGTAGCTCTGGCTGATTTCTGGAGTGATAGTTGCATTTTATCACAATCACAAAACAAAAAAGTTATGCTCTGGGTCATTCTAATATAAGGGAAGAGAATTAAAACATACTTCTCGAAGCAAGAGGATCGAAAGAGATTTCTGGAGAGCATATGGTACTAGAAAAACTTATAAACTCCTTTAAAGCTTAATCTAGCTAAACTATGCCTACATCTATGAAAGTCACGCTTACAGCTACGTTGTATTCCATACAGATAAATTTTCTTTTTTGAAGATTGGAGGATCGCTTGATCGTAGCAGATCACTGTACCCTGCTCCCTCAGTGTGTCTTGGGCAGACCATTCAGTTCTTACCTAATTAGTCCCTATTTGGTTTCTCCCAAATCAAATAAAGTTAATGATTATGAAAGAATTCAGAAATATAGGTTTTTGGAGAGTGGGGAAAAGGGTTTAGACATGTGAATTTTGTTGGTGTGTCATCATGTACAATAGAAAATGCTGACATTTACATCAGGTATTATGCCTGTCCACAAAGGAATGTGAAATGAAAATATTTCCTTGCCTCTCCCTGTCCAGTTTGTATATCATAAAATTGAACAAATTGGATAGATAACATGACCTAGAAAACTTTTTAATAACAGCTTTTTGTTCCTCCTACAACTATACAAGAAGAGAAGGAGTTACAGAGGATATTTCGTATAATACTTTTGACTACATGGGAATATGGAAGCATATTCCTTTAGGATATTTCACTACAAGCTGTGAAAAGATGCTTTATGGTAAAATAGCACTTTTTCTGAATGCTGGAGATAAAGACATGAAACAACGGAATATTCTTTCATGCTACTTTCTTTCTTACATTGAAAATTAGAGTACTTAAAATTAGGAGACTAATTCTGCATGCACTCAAAATTGTGATAGTATTCATTGAAAGCTAAGGTACGTTAAAGAGTGGATGTCATTCATGTAACTGCTGTGCAAAACTGCATGGCAAGAAAACTATTTTGGAAGCAGCAAACTGCTGGGACATTTGTAATTGCTCCAGGTTTGTTATAAGGGGTTGTATAGCATGAATATATAGCATATACACATTTGAGTATATAGCATGTAGCATGAGTATATAGCATATACACATTTCAGTACCTTCTATTTGGTCTGATTCTTTTCCACACAGCCTACTTTCTCACACAACTTTGAAATGTACATTTCATTTTATCCTCTTCAGAAAAGCATTGCAAATTATATTTCTTCTTTGGTGGAAATATAATGTAATTAATAATAGAAACCTGCTAGGTACAGACAAAATGTAGCAAAATGTAAGTTACTAGTTGCATGCGAAGTTTTATCAACTAGTTCTGAAATGTGTCTTTTTATTAAATATTGAAATAACGTAAAACTATAATAGCTACTAATATAAATAATAAAATAAAGGTAGTATGATGTCTATTTTTATTTGAGAAAAGAGAATAACATATTTCCGATAGAATATTGTATCTCAGAAACATGGTGTTTCCTAAAAATTTCTTCTTAAATATCTTTTTTATAATATGATTATCTCTTAATTTAATGCATACACAAGCTGCCTTCATAAAGTATTTTCTTTAGGTTTACCCTCAATTGCGTGAATGTCAAGCATATAACTGTTACATAACACTTTTAATACAGAAAATTGAAAAATGTAAAAGCAGAAAGGAAACATGCAATCATAATCCACCAGAAATAGAAATTCATAGATTATTCTGTCCTCTGAGAAAATGGCAGAAGAGGTCTGTCCTAAGTCTGTTACTGTTATCTTATATTTTCTCCTACTGCTTTCACACTGAAAATAGGCAAATCTCTTGCTATTTACCTGTATTCAAATATCAGACAAAGCTGCAGAAGCTGCTGTCGTGATGAATTTTGACAAAGTGAAATAATGTAATGATTGAAAAAATAACTTCTAAAGGATACATCTTTCTAAAAACTATAGGTGATTCACTTCTACAAATACTTTATGGCTTACCCAGCCTATTTCCAACTGGACTTATTTGTAATGAAATGATTCTTATATCATTTTTCTTGGCATTTCTCTGATTTTGTGAGATGTTTTCCCTAGCAAAGGTAGCTTTAAAAATATCTAGAATTCTATATTCTAACCATCAGATCAGACTTCTGAACTAAGTTAATTAGAAGGGAAACTGATGTGTTAAGATCACATAGGACTTCATTTTTAAAATACAATTTTTATCAACTCTCAACCCTCTTGGTCTAATATATTTCATATTTCTACTCCACCTTTCTTATTTTATGAAAATAATTTATTTGAGAGCTCTTAGCTATATTTTCATAGAATCGTAGAATCATAGAATTCCATAGGTTGGAAAGCAACTCTAAGGTCATCTAGTTCAACCTTCTTCTCATTACCATTGCTACCACAAACTAAACCGTATCTCGTAGCTCCTCATCCAGGTACCTCTTGTACACTGCCAGGGATGGAGACTCTACCACCTCCCTTAGCAGGCCATTCCAGTGTCTGACCACTCTGAGAGAAAAAGTTCTTCCATATGTCTAACTTAAACCTACTCAGGTACAACTTGCAGTCATTTCCCTGGGTCCTGTTCATTGCCTGGGAGAAGAGGCCAAACCCCTCTTCACTGTAACTTTCCTTAAGGAAGTTGTAGAGTGCAATGAGGTCTCCCCTGAGCCTCTTCTTCTCCTGACTGAACAATCTCAGCTCCCTCAGCTGCTCCTCATAGGATTTGTGCTCCAGACCCCTCACCAGTCTCATTGCCCTTCTCTGGACACGCTCCAGGGCCTCAATGTCTTTTTTGTAGTGAGGGACCCAAAACTGAACGCAGTACTCGAGGTGCAGCCTCACCAGTGCTGAGTAGAGGGGGACGATTACCTCCCTGCTCCTGCTGGCCACACTATTTCTAATGCAGGCCAGGATGCCATTGGCCCTCTTGGCCACCTGGGCACACTGCTGGCACATGTTTAGCTAAGCATCAACCAACACCCCCAGGTCCCTTTCCTCTTCACAATCATCCAGCCACTCATGCCCAAGACTATAGCGCTGCATGGGATTGTTGCAGCCAAAATGCAGAACCTGACACTTGGCCTTGTTGAACCTCATCCCATTCACCTCAGCCCAGTGATCCAGCTTATGTAGGTCCCTCTGCAGGGCCTCCCTACCCTAAGGCAGATCAACACCACCTCCCAACTTGGTGTCATCTGCAAACTTACTGAGGATACACTCAATCCCCTCATCTAGGTCATCAGTAAAGATATTAAACAAGATGGGTCCTGGTACTGACCCCTGGGGGACACCACTTGAAACAAGTCACCAGCTGGACTTAACTCTATTAACCACTACCCGTTGGGCATGGCCTTCTGGCTAGTTTCTTTCTGAAAGAAGGGTACACCTATCCATTACAAATAAAACTCAACATACTATTTTTGGAATAAAAGTTTTTTGAGGCTATTGAAATACTTCATATAAGCTTAACCAATTTCTTAAAAATTCAGAAAAGCTGGCATTAAACTTCTCAGCCAGTTTTAGTTTAGTATTCCTGAGCAAACCTGAGGAGTACTATCTATTGGCACCAGTGCAGGTGATTGACTTTTTCCAGAAAACCTGTCTTGTGTCTTACATTCTGTAGAACAATCTAGTCAGCATGGCTGTATTCTGCGTGGTTAATGGCTTATTTGATGAATCTGAAGTATACTTTTGAATGAAAGAAGGTTTGCAAGAAGGGAATGGAAAGTTGGAATTGTAGCAAGAGAAGGTCCATGAAGGCAATGCATGTCTTGTGAATATTCATAGAGTAGGCCCTCTTGATCGTTGACCCTGGAGTATTCACAGGACTACCCAGGAAAAAAAGGAAAAAAATAAATATCTTATTTCTTCATTAACTTGTAATTCAAAGTAATTGTAGATCAATTGGATTTCTTATGTTGTAGCTAGGATTGCAATGATAAAGAAGAAAAAAACATGGAATAGAATAGGAAAAAGCACAGCAAAGTTTGTGTAATAGAGGACAGTAAGGTTATTTGTTGAATGGCTGTTGAAATGTGGCCTTTCTGAAAATTAAATTGCCAAAGTGACAGGGTTAGAAGAAGAAAACAGGAAGGTGACTTCAAGAAACAGTGTTCTCTTGGCATGCGAGATTCTGGTCATTTTATAGGTAGGTTAAACAGCAAAGAGAGGCTGCAAAGAAGTGTGCATGAGGCAACAATACTGGAAGTGGAGCTTGCAGAGCATACACCATATGCCAGAATTTCTTCCCTTTAAAAAGTAATAACATGACATTTTCCCACAAACTGTGAGTATTGAACTCTTGTTCTTTGCATGTAATAGGACTGCAGTAGAACTCACCAATACACAAACACATCCTCAAGCCTTCATTAAAATTTCATTTGGACAGCAGGGCCCCCTATGTCAAAAATGAGGTGGCAGAAAATGGCTAAATAATTGCAGTGGGGGGAAGAAATGCAGTACAGATTCATCTTTAATTAAGAAAACAGAGTGCAGTCATGCTCAAAAGGCATTCCCAAATACACAAAAAGCTAACAAGAAAAGTGGCAGCCGCAATATGTTTCAGAACACAAGATGTCAGGTATGTCTATTGGTAAATACTGTTAGAGGGATTGGAGAAGTCTGTGTAGCATACAAAACAAAAACCTTTTGGTTATTCCTTAATATATCTAGACTGGTGTCTGCTCACTTTGACTAGTAGAAGTGAGTAAGGAAAGGGCAGACGCATATTCTGAAAACAGCTTTGATTCCATCAAGACTAAATTATATGTACTGCTAAACTTAAATACAGTTGTAAGCGAATTTTTTTTCCCCTTTGTTTTTGTTTGATTTTTTAAGAGCAACTGAGCAATTCCTATCCAGCTTTGCTCCACCGAATACACCTAGAGGCCTTTGAGCTGACTCTATGACTGATGAAGGATGCATCAGTCTCTAGATAATAGCTCTTCCTGCCAGGTTGTAATACAGCCCAGCTCAGTCAAGGTCTGCAAAGAAATATCTATTAAGCTCAGAGAAGAAAAATACTTTCACTATCCAATCTGCTTGTTGATTAGTTTTTCATTCAATGGCTGTACTTCTCTTGATTCTCTTGCTTCTAAATTCAGTTTTAGCTCAAACTTACTGGACACCTAAGCCTGAGTGGGTCTGACACCATCAGGAAGGATAGGATCAAACAGCAGTGTTCCAGGTGAATAAAATCTCTAGCAATTGAAGACAGTAAACGAACATTTAAAAACACAGTTATCAATTGAATGTTCACCAGAAACCAAATTTGTTCTGATCCTTTCTTCCAGCCTTTCACTGTAATATTTATTTATTTTTTCTCCTTTGAAATAAGTGACTTATCGAAATTAGAAAAATTTCCTAAAAGTAAACTTCCTATGAATCAGTTTGAAAGTGGAAAAATTAGAAGCTTTTACTGTTCTGTGTGGCTCTGTAAGTAGTCTGCAAGCTAGCCAGCTAACTTGCACAGCAGGAGACTTCAGCAAACTAGTGTAGATCACTGAAAGCCATGGACAAAACCTGCAGTGTTGGGTGGGGATTCTCCTATACCCTGCCCATGTGCACCAGCTGAACTCTGGGTGCAGCTGTGATGTGGCCTGAGTGCTAGTTCCTTCATCACCTGTGGGACTTCTGGGAGTGTGTGTGTGGCCTTTTTGTCTGTCTACTAAGGAGGAAAACTTAGAGATGTGGAAGAATTGTGTAGGAAAAAAGATGTGATAAGATATTCAAGGACCAGGACAACAGGGAAGAGGCAATGCTGTGCTCCACTACTAGTGGAATAAGCCATAATTAATGAGCCAGAGGATTCGGCATGTCTAGTTGACTAAAGTTAACTCCTTTCATTATGTGCCCTTTCTGTAGTTCTCTCTTTATAACGAACTATTAGGACTGCTTCAAATGTAGTATCTCCTATTGTATTACACTGGCCCTCAATCTTGGAATTGGATGTTGGCTGTATGAAAGTAGAGTTTGAACCTTCCTCCCTGTATTCTAGTAGAATTTATCCCTATGTTGCAGATGGTAGCAGAGGGGCAGTCTGAGATGGACTCAGATGGAGACTGATGTGGAAGTGTGTATGAAGCAAAGTTGTGACCTGGAACTCCTCCATATGGAAAACTCCTCCATATGGAAAAAAAAAAGTAGCACCCACTGGCATTCATTCTCAGAATCACAGAATCACAGAATCACAGAAACACCAAGGTTGGAAAAGACCTACAAGATAATCCAGTCCAACCATGCACCCATCACCAATAGTTCTCACAAAACCATGTACCTCAACACAGAATCCAAACGTTTCTTGAACATCTCCAGGGTTGGTGACTCCAACACCTCCCTGGGCAGCCCATTCCAGTGCCTGACCACTCTTTCAGAAAAGTAGTATTTCCTAACTTTCAGCCTAAACCTATCCTGGCACAGCTTGGCCATTCCCTCTAGTTCTATCACTAGTTACATGGGAGAAGAGGCTGACCCCCAGCTCACTACAAACTCCCTTCAGGTAGCTATAGAGAGCAATAATGTCTCCTCTGAGCCTTCTGTTTTCCAGACTTCATTGATGCTTGCTGAACCTTTACAGAGATCAAACAGTGGAAGGAAGTACAGTGAGGTGGCGGGTGGGGATGGTTTGGATGTGCGTACTCTCCACTGGGTGGAACACTGGCTGGATGGCCAGGCCCAAAGAGCTGTGGTCAATGGAGTTAAATCCAGTTGGGGCTGGTTATGAGTGGTGTCTTCCAGGGCTTGTTACTGGGGCCGCTTCTATTTAACATCTTTATTAATGATCTTGATAAGGGGATTGAGTGCACCCTCAGTAACCATCATAGTTTTGAAAAGGGCAGGTCCTGTCTGACTAATCTTGTCACTTTTTCTGATGGTGTAACTGCATCTGATGTCACCTATCTGAACTTCATTAAAGCTTTTGACACAGTGTGCCATAACATCCTTCTCTTGAAAATAGAAAGATATGGATTTGATGGGTAGATTTTTCGATCGACAAGGAACTGGTTGTGTGATTGTACCCAGAGAGTGGTGGTCAATAGCTCAATGTCTGGATGGAGATCGGTGACAAATGGTGTCCCTCAAGAGTCAGTACTAGGACCAGTGCTCTTTAACATCTTAACCAATGATACTAGCAGTGGGATCAAGTGCACTTTCAGCAAGTTTGTGGATGACTCTAAGCTGCATGGTGCAGTCAACACACTCAAGGGATGGGATGCAGGAGTGGTAATGCACTGGAAGAGGCTGCCCTTGAAAGGGTCATCTTCCCTGGAGGTGTTCAAGAACCGTGGAAATGTGGCATATCTGATCCATTTTCAAATTATTTTGGAAATCAGTTAGTCAGTGGCTTACCACCTAATTAAGCAGAGATATTTTTCAGCAAGCCTAGTGAATGTGGAAAGTGGAAGAAATACTTCCAAAGTCAATAAACATCTAGGTTTGCATGCTTAAAAAAGAGCCCTAGTTATTGTTCTCAAAGGAAGAAAACAGGTCTAACAAGATGTCCCAGTGAAATACTTGCAATGCTAAAATTTGTATGTCGATATTTTACCTCTGACTTTGTTCAGCTATGCATCTATTCATAGGAAACAAGATTTGTTGTAAATATTTCGTCTTCCAAAAGGAATTTCACCTTCAAAAGAAGCAAAAGAAGAGTATCCCATGAAAATTATTTCTGTTTATCTTATTGCCCATGTTTCAATAGTACTGCTTTTTTCTGCCTCTTGTATTACTCTTAGTAAAACAGCTTCCCTTTTCAAAATGTTTGTCAAGGGAGTCCAACTGGTTAAATCCAACAGGCCAGTTTTTCTTCTTTATTATCCTTGCAGCTTCATAGCTACTTCTTGGAACAAAGTACCAAAACTAAAAGAATGTGTGTTCACTTGTCTCCATGCCCTTACTGTTGAATTTAATTGAATATTTTTAAGATTACCTAGATAAACTAGATGAGAATATTTCTGGGCGATGGAGTTAGAGTACTCCAACTGATTGTGCGTGGTGAGAGTTAACAAATGCCATATGTAATTCACTTAATCTTTTCCAATTCATTTAATCTTAAACTTTCTCAGGTCTGAAGGTTATGCAGATGACTAGGATATGGTTATGCAGATATGCAGAGTAAGTCTTTGTCTTCAGGAAACCTGGGGGCTGCCTAAAAGGACAACTCTTCTTGACCTTCCTTCTATAAAACAGCAGCAAAAACTTTTGATTCAAGTTGCTAGACCCATGGCATTTTCTAGCTAGAGACAGTAGTTACTGTCTCTGTGAGTACAAGGGCTCACCAGCAACCTGGCTCAAATACGAATTACTTTCTGAACTGAATCAGAATGGAATATTTTCCAGAATTTCTGAAATAACAATAAAACATACATGCTTTCATATCTTTACAGAAGTGCCTTGTATTCCAGTTATGCATCACTGAATTGGTGGTGAGTAACACAGCGTTATGCTGTTAGGTAAAAAAAATGGTTCTAAGCCAAGATGTGGCAGCTAAAGAGGTGCAGGTCCCTTCCTGGTCTTGTCTGTGCTATTAGCAACTAAGTGCATAACCCTTAAAGGCATGAAATCAGAAAGCAGTGACTTCCCCACCCACTTCATGAGACTCCAGCTGAGCTTTTGGTTGCCAGGATTTCTGTACATGTTCCTCTCACACATGCGTGAATGGGTACCCCATGGTTTTTAGGGCATCCTTTTAATCTGAAAATGTATTGACTACAAAATGTAGTTGATGATAATGTTTCTTCAGCTCAAAACAGGAACATATGAAATCAAATTTTTATTTTGAGAAGTGCCTGGAGATGCTCAAGAGAAATGTTAGAATTGCAAAGGGATATAGCAGCAAAATCAATATGTATTTTATTGGTACCTTCTGTCTCTATCATCACTGTTTTATGGCACAGTACGAAGTATCAATTTATGTCTTCTTGAAGAGGATTTAATTTACTAACTACATTTCTAGAAAATCTATAAGTATAATTAAATTGTCTCTAAGAAGACCCAGCTTAACATATGTTTAGGAGAGTTTGAATGAAACATGAACAAAAACAAAACCTACATCTTTTTAAAAAGGCAAATTGCTTGGGTATATAGAAAAGAAATTTAAAAATTTACCTGCTTTCTTGATTTAGTTTCTTTACATATAATTTCAGCTTTTAGGTATCTATTCAAGAGGACTGCCTATGAAAAGGATATATAAGGAGGTGGCTACAGGGGAAATAAAGCAGTGTATCTGCTATGAGAGCTTGCAAAAATCAAAAACTTATTTGAGTTCAACAGTAGCTCTGAATTTATCTGTTTCAAACTGTTGAACATGTACATATGTTTATAAAAACAGATGTGTACCTAGAACACTGCAGCTAGGAAACAGAACTGCTGGACAAGCTGGATGTTTGGATATTATGAAAAAAAAATAATATCTGGTTAGTTGTTAATAATTTATTCTGAATTTGAGTTTGGTTTAAAAATATCACAGGTATTTCAGAAATGCCACTGGTTCTTTAAAGTGTCCTCATTGTATTTCTCGAGAATTAAGGCAACCATAACTGAAAGTTTCATTCACTAATCATTTCGGTCAATCATTACTTTGTTATAATTTGCTGTTAGTCACTTTTATGTCACTATGTTGTAATTCTCCAACAGGATCCTTCAAAGAATATCTTCTGTAACAGTAATAATAAATGATTGAAATAAATTTGTTAGTTTCTTATGTAAGGATACAAAAATGGCTATGCAGTATTAGAACAAGTATGTAAGCTGTGAATACATTACATTTTGCACAGAATTCTGTTTCAAAATATTGCCTGTCCTTGCCAATACCAGTGAAACCAATCAGAAAGCATAAACACAACACTGGAAAATGCTGATACATTTTTTCTAGAGTGAGAATGATTGTTAGTGCCATGATAGATGTTGCCCTCTGACCGTAACAGACAGCCTGTTATAGACTGCCATTAATGATCAGTGTGTTTGGATTACACTAGTTGAAAGGGAAAAAAATATTTCCTAAATCAAATGAAATTCCATGGGGAAAGTTCTGCTTTCTTTCTTTGATCTGAAATTTTAGTTCACGTGTTAGCTACAAAGCCTGTCTTTCATTTTATAAAGATAGCACAACCCTGATACATCTCTATAGCTAAAATTTATGCCTGAATAAGAAAAAGATGACTTATATACTGGAATTATTTTTTTTCTCATTTTCTTTGTTCTTTCTAAGGGCTAAATAAATTAGCAATATACAGCCTAATTACCTGAGGTATCATTAGCTTTTCTATGTTTAATTTCCAAAATCTGTATAGCTGATTCCATACAAAAAAATTATAAAGTATCAGAGATTAAAATATTTATATTTTGGGAGACCTAAAAAAAAAAAAAAAAAAAACAAAAAAAACCCCACACACTTAAAATGAAATCTAAGTTTTTTGGCAGTCCCTTCATTACAGATAATTTATAGCTAAAAATTCTTGCTCTTTTTTCTTGGCTTGTATTCTTGATGTATAGATTAATGTAGTCTAATGTCAATGTGTTTATTAGATTCCTCAAAGAAAATGAGAAGAAACATTATGATACTACATTTCTTAAAGCATTGATAAATATTGGGATGGAATTTCCATGGTCTTATTTCATTAAAAGTTCTTTTTTTAGCTTTTACTCCCCCAAAATAGCTTTAGTTTAATTATACCAGAACTGTCATGGTTACCATGTAAATACTGAAAATATGTACTCTTCCAAGTTTTGTTTTTTTTCTTTCATGAGGCAGGTTATATCTTAAAAATTATCTTAAACTGAATTTTGCTTCAATATGTGAGAGGAAACAACCTGTACCAACAACAAGGACCAAAACATAAAAAAACTGTTAATGATGAGCATTTAAATGGAAAAGTTGAAAAACAAGAGGTACAGCTTTAGGATTCATTCAGTTTGGGCATACATGCAAAGTCTGACTAGCCTTTTCTCATTCCCAAAATTTGATGTGTGTTGTTAGCTGTAACCATAATCCTCACTGAACTTTTTGTTAGACCTTGAATGTTTTTGTATAAACTTTTCCAAACTGTGACCCTAAGAGTTGGTGTGGGTCATATTAAATATAATGTCTCATAATTCTGGATGGTCTATTCTAAGGTGATGTTGCTTTTTTTTGTTTTGACATTGTTGTTTGATTGTTTTTTGAAGCAATGATCAAGAAAATATACATTATTGTACATGAGTGATCCATAGTGAAAGAGAGAACCCTAAGTGAAAAAATAAAAATCACAGACCTTTTAGAACCTTGAGTTAGAAGATGATTAGAAGAGTGAAGACAAGCCACAATACTACAAACAGGATTTTAGTGTATTGTAAGTGCTTTCTGGGAGATGGTACTGAACACTAATAATTCAAGAGAGTTAGTAAGACCATGCACCTAAAAAGAACCAAAATTCTCACCCAAGAAAAACAATATTCATTTAAAAGCAGACTGGAAACAGAAGTGGCAAGGGATGGCTGTGACTCGTGGAGCCTGGAAGACCACCTCACATGGCTCAGCAGAACAAACTGGATGGAGTATTTGTTATAAGTGTTTGTTGGAGAATGTCTGAGCAGCAAACAGATAACTCAGACTGCAAAATTTCTTGTTTTCAGGCAACCTTCCAGGCATCCTGAATGAATTTATTCTTAAGTCCCTGAAATAATCTGACTTTGTCCTTGAAATCTTTCTGAGAATGTGATCTTCACTTTCATAGACTCAAGAGAATTTCATCTCACATGCTCTTTGTAAATGCGACCAACTCCACGCTAAACTATATATTTAAAATAAATTATTAAGATTTTTCAGTATTGCAGTTTAAATCTGATTCAAGCTCTTTCAAATGAACGAATTAGAGAAAGGAATGAGTTCAGATCTATATATTGGTCATAACTTTAATCCTTTGGTTAGGAAAGGAATTACCCATTAGACATCTATTTAAGCATTTTGTGTGCATGTGTATGATGTTCAATTTACTAAGACTGTGAAAACACAAAGAGAAAAAAATGCAATTCTTGATATAATGAGAGAGATTAATCCATATTCCTCACCATTTTAGAGAAATGGAAATGTTCTTTTCAGCTTAGGATGAGTTGATCATAATTCTTTTAAGGAACTAATTAAATGAGTTATATCTAGCAAGTAATATAACCTCTTTCCTGTGACAAATGGAGCTTTGGCCAAATCCTATTGAGTCCTTTAAAAGTGTGCGAAGAATAGGAATGCTACAATATATTGTATAGAAATCTTAAATCTAGTTTCAGAGAGAAAAAAAAAAAAAAAAAGAAAAAAAAGAAAAAAAGAACATTCTTTGATGAACTTATGAAAGGAGAGGTCTATTGCAGGATAAAAGTCTGAATTCTTTCTTCTGAATTCTTTGCTAAATCTGTTACATGAAGAAGGTACATTTCTTTGATAAGAATGTTAATTCTGCTTAAACAAGACATTTTAAACGAAAGTTCTGTGATTCTTCAAAAACTTCAGAGAATTCATTTTTTTAAAAGATTAACAATTTTAGAAGGAAGGGTTTTATCCCCACTTTTTCCCTCAGAAGCCTCAGGTACAAATTACAGAAGCCCATTGTGCAGGACATCCCTTCATGTGGCTGTTGAGTTGCAGCTAATAGCATTCCAGTAATGCAGGCTGACTGGCAGAGCGCAGAGGGTCGTCGTTGGTGGTGCAGAGTCTGGTTGGAGACATGTAAGCAGTGGTGTCCCCCAGGGGTTGGTGCTGGGTCCGATCTTGTTCAACATCTTCATCAATGACCTTGATGAGGGGATAGTGGCCACCCTCAGCAAGTTTGCTGATGATACAAAGTTGGGAGGATTGGCTGACATGCCTGAAGGCTGTGCTGCCATTCAGCAAGACCTGGATAGGCTGGAGAGCTGGGCAGTAAGAAATCGGATGAGGTTCAACAAAAGCAAGTGTAGAGTCTTGCATCTAGGGAGGAATAATTGCATGCACCAATACAGGCTGGGGGATGATCTGCTGGAGAGGAGCTCTGCGGAGAGGGACCTGGGTGTCCTGGTGGATGACAGGTTGGCCATGAGCCAGCAGTGTGCCCTCGTGGACAAAAAGGCCAGTGGCATTCTGGGGTGCATTAAAAAGAGCATAGCCAACAGGTGGATGGAGATGATCCTCCCCCTCTACTCTGCCCCAGTAAGGCCCCATCTGGAGTACTGCGTCCAGTTCTGGGCGCCCCAGTACAAAAAAAGACAGGGATCTCTTGGAAAGAGTCCAGCGGAGGGCCACAAAGATGGTGAAGGGCCTGGAGCATCTCTCCTATGAAGAAAGGCTGAGTGAACTGGGTCTGTTCAGTCTTGAGAAAAGAAGACTGAGAGCGGACCTGATCCAGGTCTATAAATATCTAAGGTGTGGGGGCCATAGTGGTGAGGCCAGTCTCTTTTCAGTGGTACGTGGAGACAGGACAAAGGGAAACAGACATAAGCTGCAGCATAGGAAGTTCTGCACAAATGTGCACAAGAACTTCTTTACAGTGAGGGTGACGGAGCACTGGAACAGGCTGCCCAGGGAGGTGGTGGAGTCTCCTTCTCTGGAGATGTTCAAGTCTCGCCTGGAAACTTACTTGTGCAACCTGCTGTAGGGAACCTGCTTTGGCAGGGGGGTTGGTCTCGATGATCTCTAGAGGTCCCTTCCAACCCCTACAGTTCTGTGATTCTGTGATTCTGTGATTTGGAATGAAAATTGTGGTGCACTTGGTCTCAAAATGTGGAGTTTACAATGCTGGGAAATACTTGTATATTTAGAGATGCACTTTGTACTGTTTCATCTTTCAATTAACTAGCACTCCTTGTTGAGCCTCTTAATATCTAGTGTAAGCAATATGTTTCAGAAGACAGACTAGATAGTTTTCTGCTTCAAGCCCTTCTAGACTTCGTTGAATAAAGCAAAACCAGTCATGAATTGCGTAGGTCATTCAAACTACTTAATTTTGTGCCAATTACTGCTGAAAAGGAAGTGATGAAAATAGATAATATAGTCTAATGCTCTCAAAGCTTTTCAAAAGAGAGGACTTGAACCTGGTGTTCATTTGAACTACTAGTTTCTTATCCCTAGGTTTAGCATGGAGGGTGAGTTTTTAAGGTCATGAGTGAAGTACAAAATTAAACCTAAAACAATCATATCTAATGCTGTAACCGTTTTTTTGTTGTTGTTGTTGTTTGTTTGTTTGTTTGTTTGTTTGTTTTGGTTTCCATACAGATGGCAAACAAATATCTGCCCTGTCCAGCTGAGCCAGTCAAATGACAAGAGCCAGTGTAGAAGAAATGAAAGACTTTGAAGTGACTTAAACTCTCTTATTCGCACACCAACTTCTAGCTGTCACTCTCCTTCCTTGTTCTTTCTCAAGAGTCTTTACAATATCATATACTGTTTCATAAAGTGGAAGAGAAAAAGTACAGCATAATCTCTTTCATTATCTGAAGGAACAGAAATTTGAACTCCAAAAACCTACTCTAAACTCTCCTATGGTACCCTTACCATTGTTTTTCAGGCACAAAGGCAAAACAGAGGGTCCGGGAGTAAATGCTGAGGTGAGTCAGATAATGATGGTTATGGTGGCAGTGCACTGGGTCAGAATAATAGTGTATTCATTTTGTTTAATTTTAAAGATTTTTTTTTTTTGAAGATTTCACAGCTCTATGGAGCTGCTATTTGCCTCTGCATGTGAAGAATAATAAAATTAAAAGAAACCCAAAACAAAATCTTTCGTAGTAAAGTTTTGCACATTATGTGTAGCTCAGTAATTGTTGACTTAAGTCTGCCAGAATTATTTCAAGCATTCTGAGGTCATGCTAATGAAATAAAAACCTAAAAGATTTTCTTGAGACTGCTCATGAAGTAATTCAGTAAATAGCAAACTAGATTTATTTTTCAAAATGTGGTTGTTTTCTAATGTATCATATCTGTTGCACTTAAATCATGCTTCAGAATGTCACGATCATTTATGCGCTCCATCTCTGTGCTTTTTCTTTAATCTATTCACGGAGTAAACCAGGAAATATCTACATTTTACTATGGCAGTGGCCCAGATCAGAAGGGGTTAGGTTTACCTTGATTTGTCTTCCTCAACATATATTCAAACAGAAGCTTTTGTCTCTGGTTTAAATTACAAATGAATTCTTTATTTTGTCCATTTTAATGGGAAAAGAAGAATGAATCCGCATCATTAATTCCCTAGATCTAGATTTTGGTATACAGTTTTTTGCACTGTCTTGAACACTGGAGAAATGAAATCAGTGTTCCTTCTTGACTATTTCAGCAACTTTATAGAGTTGTAGCCTTGCTGAGTTTAAGTGAAACAGGAAAAACTTTTTTTTTTTCTCTTTTTTTTGATTGCCTCAATATCAGGAACAAAATAAATTACTGGGTAATTCTGCTATTATAAAGTCTATGCAAATTCCTGCATGATATAATAATCTGCTATGTTTTTGGAGAGAAGTCCTACTTTTAGGTTCTTGTTTATGCCATTTTTACATCAGTGTGAGTTCTTTGACTTTCAATACATCTTATCTAGATGGAAAAGTGCTGTGGATGAGATTTTCATTCTTTCCTGCCCCTTTCTAAAGGTATAGCAATTTGTGAGTGAGAAGTTTTGCTACTCTGTTCACATTGTCTTCAGGAAAATGTCTCCAAACAAAATCTGCAAATGGAAGAAGAGGCTTTTTCTAATTACACCTTTTAATGTGCAAGAACTTCAAGATTAATTGGCACTACTTAAATGCTAATACTGTTAATAATAGTGATTTATTTTTTTTTTTCCCATGGAAAAAGGAAGTCAAATGATAAAACAGTTATTACTGCTATATAGGAAAGATTATGAACCCAAAGTTGTGAGGTGGAACATTCAGCAACTATTTTTTCAAAAGCACAATTATTATTATTTTTTTTAATCTAAATGTTGGTCAGCAGTTTAGGGACTGATTTGGCCCTGTTCCGTTACTAACGGGGTGGAGAGACCCACTGATCTGCACCTCTGGAAAAGGGGATAAGGGAAAAAGGTAGAGAGGTGTCGTGTCTGTCCCCCCCCCTCCCTCCCCCCCCCCCCCCAAAAAAAAAAAAAAAAGTAACAGTGGAAATGATATGAGGAAAAACAAACTAATTTACTAAATAAGATATCGGAATGAAAGATAACACACTACAATACAATATACTACAATATAATTAGAATTGAAACTAATAAATAAAATATAATGAGAAAGAGTGTCTGAAATCTGAAGGTCTTACTCTAATGCTGAGGTGAGACATGCAGTCGGGTTGAGCAGCAGGGAGGAGAGACAGGTCTTCTGACTTTAGCAGTGGCTTTATCTCCACTCTGAACACAAAATTCTTTTGAGGGATGTAGTTCTTCTTTTCTGGGACTGGTACCCAGAACACTAGCATGAACTCTTTAACTCCCAGTGCATGACATGATGCTATGATATGGAATACTGATAGTCTAAAAACATAAAACCATGACAAAGTCTTTATGTTGAACGTATTTAGAGCTGAAAAATGATAGTGGAAAATATCTGATATGCAGTTCAGAGCAGTTAGGACTGATGTTGAATCTCTTTATTTTTTTCACTTTCTGGCCTATGATCTGATATAAGCATTCTAAAACTCTTGTTGCGTGACCATAAATCACTGCATTAAACAACTGGTAACAACTCAGCTCCTCATAGAGACAGCTTCTGAGTGTACTTTTGTAAGTTGAAAAAGTTTTATTTTCACTTGAAGTCATACTCACCCACATAAGTGACATTTAGTATTTTCCCCTGAACCAGATAGAAAAATCACTCAAAACAACAACGGACAATGACTTCCTGAAGATTTTCCTAGGAGTCCTGAGGTGATGTAATTCTGTACTTTAAAATACAATATTATTCTCTTTTATCTCAAAATGATAGCACAGTATATAACTGTTGGAGACACGCAAACTTCACAAGCTGACTTTGGGTCTAAAAAAACCAAAAACAGTCCCACTCCCAGCTCAGCACAAGAACATCTCTCAGAATGTTGTCATTTGTGGCAAGAGAAGAATGCTTTTGCTAGCCCCGTGTTATAGTTGTATTGTCAGCTTGGCCACATCTAAAAATCAGATCTTCTAACCCTCTGATGTGTAGTTAACTACAAAAAGAATAAATTTTGTACCTGGATCCTGCCTTTCCCTCCACTATATAATTTTCTCCCCTGCCATTCCCAGCTGTGAAATAGCTTTCTGCTGTTTACCCCTTACGCCTAATTTGGCTCCTATCCAAACTGTTTGTTTGCTTGTTTCTCAACTTTGTTCCTTGCAGCCACCAAAACTGACTGGTTTCATGGCAGGCTGCCAAGGGATTTGTAGAACTCTGATATGCTTGCTCCCACTTAGCAATGTTCTCAACATGGTTTTTGTAGCATATGTCCCTGTTCTCATCCAGGAAAAACACTCATAATTTTGGATTTCCTTAGCCATTACTTTGAAACAATTCAATAGCCTCTCTGTGGCACTCGATCAACTAAATTGTAAGGAGATGCCTGGGTAAATGTAACTGATATCTGTCTTCATCTCTGAATTTCACAGAATCACAGAATCACAGAATGGCCAGGGTTGGAATGGACCTCAAGGATCATGAATCTCCAACCCCCCTGCCACATGCAGGGCCACCAACCTCCCCATTTAATACTAGACCAGGCTGCCCAGGGCCCCATCCAATCTGGACTTGAACACCTCCAGGGACAAGGCATCCACAATTTCTCTGGCAGTTCCAGTGCATCACCAGTCTCTCCGTAAAGAATTTCTCACTCACATCCAACCTAAATCTCCCCTCCCTCAACGTAAAACCATTTCCCCTCATCCTGCAGTTATCTACCCTTTCAAAGAATTGATTCCCCTCCTGTTTGTAGGCTCCCTTTAGGTATTGAAATGGTGCAATGAGGTCACCCCGCAGCCTTCTTTTCTCCAGGCTGAACAAACCCAGCTACCTCAGCCTGTCTTTGTAGGGGAGGTGCTCCAGTCCCCTGATCACCTTCGTGGCCCTCCTCTGGACCCTCTCCAACAGCTGCCTGGTTTTTTTTGTACTGGGGCTCCATACTGGATGCAGTATTCCAGATGGGGCCTCACAAGAACAGAGTAGAGGGGGAACAATCACCTCCCTGTCCCTGCTGGCCACCCCTCTTCTGATGGAGCTCAGGATACCATTTGCCTTCCAAGCCACAAGGGCACACTGCTGGCTCATGTTAAGTTTTTCATCCATCAAGACCCCCAGGTCCTTCTCTGCAGGGCTGCTCTCAAGAAATGCTCCTTCCAGTCTGTATGGATGCCTGGGATTCCTCTGGCCCAAGTGCAAAACTCTGCACTTTGCTGTGTTGAACCTCATCAGGTTCACCCAGGTCCACCTTTCAAGCCTGTCGAGGTCCCTCTGAATGGCATCCCTTCCTTCTACTGTGTCAACCACACCACTCAGCTTGGTGTTGTCAGCAAACTTGCTGAGGGTGCACTCGATTTTGTCATCGATGTCATTGATAAAGATGTTAAAGAGCACCGGTCCCAAGACAGACCCCTGGGGGACGCCGCCCGTTACCAGCCTCCACCTGGACACAGAACATTGATGACCATCCTCTGTCTGCCACCTTTCAACCAGTTTCTTATCCATTGAGTGGTCCATCCATCAAATCCACATGCCTCCAATTTGGAGATAAGGATGCGGTGGGGAACCATGTGAAAGGCCTTGCTCAAGTCCAGGTAAATGACATCGGTCACCTTTCCTTGTCCACCAATGCTGTCACTTCATCACGGAAGGCCACCAGATTGGTCAAGCATGACCTTCCTCTGGTGAAGCTGTGCTGGCTGTCTTGGATCACACACTCATTCCTCATGTGATCAAGCATGTCATTCAGGAGGGTCTGTTTCATGATCTTCCCAAGCACAAAGATGAGACTCACTGGCCTGTAGTTCCCGGGGTCCTCCTTGCTCCCTTTCTTGTAAATGGGATTGATGTGACCCTTCCTCCAGTCATCCGGGACCTCACCGGACAGCTACAACTTTTCAAATATGATGGAGAGCAGCTCGGCAACCACCTCAGCCAGCTCCCTCAGAACCCTGGGATGCACGCCATCCGGCCCCATAGACTTGTACACATTCAGTCTCATGAGGCTGCCTCACAGACTTACAGTGGGGAGGCATTTACCGCTCTGATCCCTACCTAGAGGTTTAGGGATGCAGGGCTCAGGGACGTGAGAAGTACTGGAATCCTGGCCACCAGTGAAAACCGAGGCAAAGAACTCATTCAGTACCTCAGCCTTCTCTTCATCTGTTGAAGCCAGTTCTCCTTTTACATTTACCAAAGGAGGTACATTTGCTTTGGCCTGTCTCTTCTGGCCAATGTCTTTCTGTTGTCTATGTCTACAATGTCTGTAGAATGTCTTTCTATTGTTTTCCACGTCCCTTGCCTAGTTCAGTTCAGCCTGCACCTTGGCTTTCCTGATCCCAGATCTGCAAGTCCAGATAGCATCCTCGTATTCTTCCCAGGTGACACGCCCTTATTTCTGGAGTTTGCACACATCTTTCTTCACCCTCAGCATGCCCAGCATGTCCTTGCTGAGCCATGGTAGTTTCCTACCTCCTCTTCCTGCTTTCTTATTCAGAGGGATGGAGAGCTCTTGTGCTCTCAGGAAAGCATCCTTGAAGAGTAGCCAGCTGTCCTCAAATCTTTGTTTTTAAAGACAGCATCCTGGAGGATCTTGGCCAACAGTCCATTGAACAGCTTAAAGTTTGTTCTTCCAAAGTTCAGGGTCCTGATGCCACTCTTTGCCAGGCCCACATCCCTTGAGATTACAAACTCAACCAGGGTGTGGTCACTGTAACCCAGGCTGCCTCCAAGCTTATCACCTCTAATGATCTTCTCCACATTAGTGAGCAGCAGGTCCAGAAACACTTCACCTCTCATTGGTCTGTCCAACACCTGGACCAGAAAGTTATCATCATTGCATTCCAGGAGCAGCTCACTGTGTGGCCCTTCCAACAGATATCCAGATGGTTGAAGGCCCCCATCAGGACAAGATCCTGATGAGCACGAAGCCTCCCGCATCTGAAGCAAGAAAGCCTTGTCAACAGTCTCCCCTTGATCAAGTGGCCTGTAGTATATGCTTATCACCTGCTGGCCTTTGTTAGTCCTGTCCCTAACTCTAATCCACAAGTTCTCAACATGTTCCTGACCATTTCTCAGAGGGAGTTCCTCACAGTCTATCCACACTTTGACGTAGAGGGCAACTCTCCCACCCTTCCTACCTCGCCAATCCCTTCCAAAGAACAAATATCCCTCAATGGTGGTATTACATTTATGGGAGTCATTTCACCATGTTTCCGTGATAGCAACAAGGTTTCATAACTTTCCAGGCACATCACGGTTTTCAACTCATCCTGCTTATTTCCCAGCCTATGTGCATCGGTATAAAGGCATTTCAGCTGGGCTTTCCATCCCACCACCTTTATAGAGGATCTAGGATCCCCTGGAACAGCAGCATCTCCAGCATCTCCCTGCCCCAGTCCATCCCTTTATACTCCACCATCTTCACCCGTCAAGTTTGGTATGAGCCCTTGAATGACCCAGCGGCCCTGATTTTGTCCCCTTCCCCCTTCATACCTATTTCTGTGGGCTAGAGTCTTGTTTGTTATGGCATATATAAAAGGGCTAATATATATATATATGTATATATATGCATATTTACATATTTTAAAATATGTAAAAATATTTTGTGAATATTGTACTTATTTAATCTGTGTGATGAATAGTTTTGTTGTGGATCTCTGCTGCTCAGTTATTTTTACCTATACGTAACACAAGTTCTTCAGGACTTTGTGAGAGCTTTGACCGATTCTATGTACAGTTCTATTTCTATCAGTTTAAAACCAGCCTGGATGTAGTCTAATTCTAGCAGTTTAAAACCAGCCTGGATGAGAATTGTCGTATTCAGTTCTGCCCAGTTGTGAAGTTGCTTTATAAAATTCTGAAGTCCCAAGCCTGGAATGGACAACACTGTGTAGGGCCAATAACTAGTAGATTAAAGGGGCTTTTATTGTGGTAGTGAAATTACAGCTTCAGTGAATCTGAAATGAAGCTGTTATTTAAAAAAATAATATTAACATTTATCTCAATTATTAAGTATTTTTTTGAAAAGAAAGATTGATATGGTTGGTTTTTGTTGTTTTTTTTTTTTTTTTTTTTTTTTTTGAGTCTTTAGGGGGAAAATATTTGGTTATGAACAACTTTTCCTATTAAAACTCTAATTCATTATTTAAAAAATATATATATTTGTAATCAGTACTGGCTCTTGCATTGAACAGAGCTAGTCACCTATATTCTTTTAGCTGTTTTAGAAATTAGACAGTTATTTTAATGTGTGGGAAGGGAAGCTCACTGTTAGTTCTATGATCTAATCCTGGATCTAAACTAAGAAATTTCAATCACGAAAAGATTTAAAATGTTAAATCCATTCCTTTGTTTTTGCTATAGACATAAGAAAGCTTACTCCATTAGCAATACCTAATTTTGTATTTTGTAGAAACTTGTGAAATATTAGAATACAAATAAACATCTTTAGAGATGAAGGATTGTTAGTTGAAGATTTAGAACCAAGAGATGATTTTAGTGAGGAAGAAGGAAAACACCAGTGTTCACATAGTTGTTGACCTTGTACAACTACTAGCATATATGTTTACATTGTGTATTTAGGAAATCACACTTGTCAACTCAGGGCTTTGAGAATACTGTGTAGTTACATGAAATAGTTTGATAGTAAACACAATCTGCCTTCTTAAAAATGGTATGAAAAATTTAAAGACAAATTTTCACATTTTCTTAAATCATGTCAATTTGCTACTAGCGTGTCTTGCAAATGTTTATATCTATGCACAGTCACATTTCAGTAGTTATAAACAGTTTATCAAGGAGAAACTAAACAGCTTAAAAATTACTGTGTCTTTTTGAGACCACAGATTGTTTTTGAACTGCTCATAAATTGAAAAATATTACTTCAGCTTCATTTATAGACTAGAACTGTGTAAACATTTTACATTAAATAATTTATGTTACCAATTTATATTTTTTTACTCTTGATACATTATCTATGAGCAACAGAAAATTTTCTTGACTTCAGACATTTTGCAACATAATTTTATATTTTTTTCTGATGTATTTTTTCTAGTGAGTTGTTGGCATCCAGGTGTTTTCCCAAGAGTACAACTAATTTACTAAAAGTATTAAAGGCATACATTAAGAAATATACACGCACATATATATATATATAAACATTCCACTTGTGATACTTTTCTTTCCTTCAGAAGATAATATTGAACCTCATGAAATTCTTGAGTACTGTGAGCTTAAAATTCACTTCCAGCACATATTCTCCCATATTTACTCGCCTTTAAAGGGGTCTGTCTAACTAATTTGTTTTGGGAATGACTGTAAAGACTAAACTAGTGTTTTACTCACTCAGACTATGCCATAGATTACCCTCCTAGCATTAGAAATCTTGAATTTAAATATTTCTAGGGAACTACTCCAGGTGCCATTACTGCACTACGGGCAACAGTGCTAACCTGGATAATTTGAAATTGATAGGTGTTTTGCTTTTATTAAAGCACAATGATGAGTCTTCAGGGATCAGACTTACAGCACAGTGACAGTTGTTAATAATGAACTAATACGAGTTTTAACAAAATACTTGGAGCATCCTTTCCCTTTAGAGCCCTTAACTTCCTAGAAATCTTCACATTTTTCTCTTTATTTCAGTCAGCTCTTCATGAAATGCCGAGTTCTAACCTCTCAGTACTATTCCTTCAGCTAACAATCATAGAAAACAAGTCTCAAAAGGGCCTTGCATTTTTGTATCATTTTGTGTATTTGTTACAGAGAAATGTTCCCTAGAATAAAAACCTTATTTACAATAGTTTCCTTTTATCAATCCTGTATTTGAAGTTGCGAAGTACTTGACAGAAACTAGTATTGAGGGAGACAGTTTGGTTAAGGAAAATAACATAAATGAAGTATTCCTGCTGCTGTCACTTTGTCAGTACTCTGAATTGCCAAGTATGGATCCAGTGCTTTTACTTGAAAACTGCTTGTAGTACTCTACAGCTTCTATTGTGAGGAATTTAAGTAAATTGTTTGTAATTAGTACTTTATAGGAATTTAAATAAAAGCTTGTCATCACTTCTCTTCTATTTGCCAGTAAAGCTCAATGAACTGTTTGCTAGAAGAAATATTACTAACTATGATGTCCAAACAAAAACAGTATGAGGTCAACAACTAATTTTTCAGTGATATTCCTCACATTATTGGCTCTATGCTGCCTAGGTAGAAAGATGTTTTTGTGTTTATTTTCAAAGTCCCATGAAACTTGACACTTTGGAGAATGAGATCAAAATATTTCCTGTAGAGTTAAACATTTTTTTTTATGTGTGTGTACATAAATGTTTCCTTCAGCTTTTCCACAGAGAAAGCTGTATTTTCTGAAATCTGAAAATATTCTTGAGTGAATTTAATATTTTTTCTTTATTATATAATCCATTCCTAAAGTCAAAGAAGAAAATGTGGCCAAGTGTTTGCCTGTCATATTTGGGATTGCTACTTTTCTTTTATTACTAGTAACCATTTCTCTCTTTATCTCCTTCTCTCTCTTTCCTGTGTCCTGGGTGGCTGCATGCATTCAATAATTTATTCAGTCTATTCACTGAGTCTTATTAAAATTTAAAGCAACTCTGTTGTACGGATTTTTGTGTTTGTGTAGATTTGGTATTCAGTCCGTAAGTAGAATAAAATAATCAAATCTCATGCTGCATTTCCTGTATGTGCCCTATTGTGGTACTAATAAGCAATAAGCTGAATGAGTGCACTGGTCTCAGACAGAAGATAAATCATAAATAAAGAAACATCATCTTCGAAATTTCCAAGTTTGCTTCAGCAATTCTCAGGTAGGCACTTTCCATCTTTGCACTTCTCTTTCGGTAATTTCTAAAAATAAAAATTAAATCAATGACAATTAGAAACAAACAAACCTCCAGCAACCTTCTCCTCCCAAAACCTTCGTGTATAAAATAGGGACTTGGAAATCCCCAGATATTCATTCATTTCATTAGCCAATCAGACTGATGTCATGCAGTTGCAGTAATAGAAGCAGATAAGTTAGCATTGTACTGGTTAGGCTATTTACTGTTAACTGCTGAACCACAGTAGAAAGGAGTAATTTACAAATGTCAACTCATCCAAGAAAACAGAGAAGAGTATGAGGGAGATACCCTGCACTAAAACATATGTTGCTATAAGTTGATAGATATTACATTGCATTCAAATCACACCATCTATGTGAAGCCAAACAGTTTTTTAGTCCCATTAATGTTTTAACATTTTAATAGTCCAAATTTTTAGTCCAGTTACAATGATACACTAAAGTATGTAGTAGCACAGATACATACAGAAAGGCCTAAATGATAAGAATTTAAAATTGCTACATAGGAAAACTAATATCCACTCTTTTGTTCAGAGTATACAGTGATACATTCTTCCAATGTCCCCTTCAGTCCTAAAGTTGATCAGCAAGAATATTCCTTCAGTTTTCTTATGTATCCTTTATTCATACCTATTAAAGCAGAGATTTAAATCAGGGATTCTTTGATATCACAGAAAATCTCTACCTGAATATCCAAGCACTGTGTAGCTGAACACTATCCAACCAATACATTTTAGCAGCCGTATGCCTTTGTAATTTGCAGCCTTCCTTTTGGTCTGGCTTCTCTTTCTGTGTTGAAGTATTTTATTATCTGGCCTTGGGGTTTCCAGAGAGGCTTGATACAAAGACATAGAGCTTGACGTAGGAGATCCTTTATCATTCTGTGTTCTCTGTGAAACAAAAACAAAATTTCAGTCAAGGAATTAGAAACATTAAGAGAATTGCTTTGAAACAGAGTTAGCTTAGCAAATTAAAATCAAGCTTTATTAAGGACAGCAAATAAAACATCAGCTTCCACAGAAAGGTCTTAGATTTGCTATTGTTGAACTATGTGTTCTTGCATGTATTGTAAACAAAGGACATGAAGCACCTCAACCAGAGCATTGCTGTTCTGAGCAATAGGGTCGGAAGTTATGCAAAGGGGTCAGAAAAACTGAGAACCCACCTTTCTTCTCCCTTGTCAGTCAAAGCAGCAGAAAGAAAGCAAGAGGAGAATGAACAGCAATCCTTGTATTCTCTAGTAGTCAGCAGGAAATGTTTATGACCTGGAAAGCCACTGCTCTTGTGATTGGCATTATAATGCCAGCTTTCCAGAGGTCCTCCCACTGTCCCCACTAGGAAAGTTGCAGTACTTGTTTGCAGCACCTTGTGCACTCTGACAAAACCATATGTCTGAACTGCTCTCTATGAAAGTGGAACTGGAATCAGCTACAAAGCAAGCCATGATACGAGTTTTGACTGTTCCATCTCAGCGGGGTACCATATTTTCACATAGAACTGTAATAATGTTATTCCTTAGTTGCCATTCCAAATACAATATATAAATACTATGGATGTGTTCTTTACCATTTTTTCCAGGAGCAGGCATGACCCTCATTATTCTTGGTATTTCTCAAAGTGCTGATCTCAGGTCTTAGATAAGCTCTTATTCTCTCTCTTCATTCCAGAAATTAAGATGTTTTGCATCATAACCAAAAGTACAGAAAAGTTTCTTCTGAGATCTCTAAGGTCTCAACTGCTTTATAGAAGGACATAATTTAAACTACTAATATATTAATTAACTAAATTAATTTTCTATATTTTGCAGTCCTGTGTCTGAAAGATCAAGGAACTTGGCTGCGTTCAGCTTAATGCATTCTTTAACAGTGAGCTATTTTCTATTCTTGTTCCCATCCCTTCTGGATCACAGCCAACGTACTACACAAAATTCATTATTTTAAGGATTGCTAATGATGCAGACTAAGTGGTCCTAAAAGATGAAACTGTTTGTATAGTTTTCATTGATTTTGGAAAAAAAAAAATAAAAATAAAAAAAAAATCAGTCTGGGATCTCATTTACTTTACATTAAATTGTGGGAAATATCTCATTCTGGATTTTTTGGATCAATTTGAAGACTGCATGAACACATAACTGATGAAAAACAAAGCAAACAGACAAAAAAGAAAAAATGAAGGTGAAGGAAAACCAATGTATTTTAATCTTTCCATCAGATTCTCTATTTCATCATAATCACGTATGATTGTCCAACATTTGTATCAGGTTTAATCTTGGTAAAATTTCTAGCATCAGATTAAGAAGATTTAATCAGTTCTTAACTATAGCTTAAAATAGTTCTTAGAGTACCTATCCTATATCTTTTATTTATTGAACATCCTTTTTCTTTTCAGAGAGCACTGTGAAGTTTGTGGAATCTTTATTTATCACTTAAAAGTCTAGTGACTGACACCTTAGAGTTAACAAGCATCTCCTAGGAGTGAAAGAATCTCTGACAGGGAAATGAATTCTGCTGATATTTGATGGGAAAGAAAAGGGATGTTGGATAGAAGAAAACAAGAATCTAACATGAAACACGTAGGCTTGCGCATTATTTTCATCTCTCGAGGACATTTCCATTTATGGTTATAACCATTTATTCACCACAAATAGTAGGCATATCATGATTCTATTACATGGCATTAACTACTTTTTCCCTCATCTTGCTAGTCACCAAAGAATCGTAGCTTTGGATTGCAAAAATCATGGACAGAAATAAAATGAGGCCAGAGGAATAAATTACTTTGAGAAGAAAGAAACTCACATTTTAATGACATGTTTATCCTTGTAGAAAGCAGAAATAACTGAGGAAGTTTTTTTGCAGAGTGTTGTAGAGTTATCTGGTCAGTAGGTGAACTGGGAGCAGTTAGGCAAAAGAACTAGCTAGAAGGTGATGGGCATCTCAGTGGAGGTAGCAATACCAGTGAGGAGAAGGCCTTCATCACCAGGTATTGAGGAGGTGGGAAGAAGCTGGTTGGCTGAGCAGTTGACAATTAGGTCTTAAAAACAGTTCAAAAACTAAACAGAGCGAAATTCATAGAATCAGAATGGTTTGGGTTGGAAGGGATATTTAAGATCATCTGCTTCTGACCCCTCTTATAGGCAGGAGCATTTCCCACTAGACCAAGTTGCTCAAAGTCCCATCCAGCCTGGCCTTGAATGGAGGGGGCATCCACAACCTCTCAGGGCAACCTATTCCAGTGTCTCACCACCCTCACAGTAAAGAATTTCTTCCTAATATCTAGTCTAAATCTGCTAAAGAAAAAAACCTTTTCAAAAGAAGAAGTCCCACACTACATTTTTCTCCTTTTTTGCCTTTTCCTTTTTCCTTTCTCCTGTCACAGCAATGCTGTTGTGTAAATCATTTAGGATCACTACTTAATTGAAGAATTGCAGCATATCACCCAAAATTCACTAATAAGTTTGAAGCTCAAAGACACTGTCTTTGAAAGTGTCTTTTCAAAGACACATATAGCTTATGAAAAATCACACACTGAGAGGAAGCTTTCAGTTTTTGGCTTGTTGTGTTTTGTTTTCCAAAACGTTCCAGATAAGTGTTATCTTTGAATCACATTTTTTGCAGGCTTTTATTCCATAGAATTTCTAAGGCATCGTAATTGTGAGAAAAATCTAATGACATAGAAAATGACAGTCTAAATGTTATAGGTGAATCTCATAGAATGCAAGGCATGCAAGGAGTTGAAAAACCAACAACTTGTAGCTGCTACTGTTCAAAATTGTCTAATTATGTTTAATAGGATAGCTAGGGTCAAAATCTTCCTCTGACAATCCTCAAAAATACATGAGAATTAATTCAAAAAAACAGTTTTAAGACTCTGAGCTAGTGGAATCCTTTCAGCAGGTGAAGAAAAAAAATGAGTTACCAGAAGAAATACAAATACTTCTTCATTTATATATATATTCTTAGAAGGAGTTAAATTAGTGAGGTATATTTGGAAATCTAGCTTTATGGATTTAGAAGTTGATGCTGGTGCTGGTGATAGGGTTGAAATCAAAACACCAAAGTATTTTTTCCTGAGCCGCTCTTATTATTTTTCCTCCAGCATATTCAGAGAGGAAATCTATACTGATGCTAGTGTCAAACTGAAGCCAGCCTTAAACACTCAGCCTCGTCTTAGGATGTCTTCATCATGCCATAGCCTGATGGCAGTGGAGTAGGAGGTTCTAGTGTACTCAGCAGGGCCTTTCTCAGTATAGGACTTTTCAATATCTCATTTTTGCTTTTCAAGTGGTGCCTCTATTTATAACTCCTAAAGAAAGTAAGATGTAAGAAAAGGCACCAAAGGGCTGGATAACAGAAATGGAATCCAGGATTGCAGCCAGTGGACTTCTGTTCTGAAAGACTGTGAGTAAATTTCAACTATCTTGCAGGAAGAGTTGAAGGGGGATTAGAAAGCACTTTGGACAAAATCCATAGGTGGAAGTTTAGCACAGATTTATAATTGAATTGGCAGCCTGCAAACAGTGTCCTGGCTTACTGAGCTAAAATATAAACAGTTGGTGTGTAAGGATCCTAGAGCAGTTACGTATCGGTGTACATGCACTTCAACTTCAGTGTTAAGTAGTGTTCTTATTTCTAGTATCAATAACCATCTCATGGTTCAACTTGGTGCAGAACTTTTTGTGTGAATTATTTCCCTGTAACAAGCAGAGAATGAACATATCCTGTGGCTGCTAAACCAAATATAGACTTGTTTAGTTATGCCAATTGCTTCAAATACAGTAAGCTTCTGCATTATACTTTTTTTCTTCTCTGTCCCTTCAACCCCATAGGCAAATTCAGATTTGTTTTTCAATAAATACGTACCAGAAAGTAGATCCTACACACACATATTCAGAGATGAGAAAGCAAAGCATATTTTTACAATAGCGTAGTTTTCCTTAGTGAAAGAGATCTCTAATGAATAAATGGATAAATAGTATTCCTATTTATAAGTCACACATTAGTGAATGTGATTACTGTAAATCAAAAGTGTAAATGTGAGTTTACAACGTGAGTTTATACAGTGTAATATCTAAGATAATGATAACCTTTCACTTGATATTTTGAAGGCAGTTTTGTTTTACCTGTGGCTCTGCCCCCGTTTTTAGGATATTGTCTTTTGATTTCGTATGATATGACATATTGGTTGTTATTAATTGCTGAGTACTTAGAATATGTCATCTATTAGCATATAGTAATATTAAGGGTAATTTATTAAGTAATATTAGCATATTATATAGCAAAATTCAACAAATTGATCATTTATTTTTTTTTTAAATAAAAGGAGTAAGGAAGCCTTCTATTTGCTGTATAAAGTCTTTTTGAGCAAAAAAAGATATTCAGAATGATTTCTGCTTTGTTTAAAAAAATTTGTAGTCCTTTTGTTTATTTTAGGAAAACGTGGTTGTGGGGATGATAACTTTCTGTCAAATATTTATTCATTACAGTGATAAATCTTTGTCTATTTTTAATAGTCCTAAGTGAAAATGTAGTAAATTTGATTTGCCTTTTTCCTTTTTTTTTCCAAAACCAACACATTTTGTATACAAAGCTATTAATTGTAATTATATTCAGCTATTTTTCTCACATATAAGATAATTCTGAAATAATAATCACACAAGTGCATCATGCTTTGACCAAAAGAAGAAATTCAGCTTTGATTATACAATGCTCTTTTAATTAAAAAAAGTATGCATCTTCTTTTTAGTATTGACTTTCATTTGTTATTTCATCTGAGAGACTTTTGTATGGAAATTAGATTTCCCTTTCTAGTTGAACAAATGCTAATAAAAGCATTCTCCAATCACTTGCTGAAGTTTTAACTGAAGTTGCTTTGATTATTTTTACATCCCAAATGACGTTTTTCCCTGCAAGCACCCCTGCATACAAAGTTACTGGATTGAATATTTCCAAACAAAGCTAATAACAAATGTTTGTGAAAACTGTATTTATCTTTTTCTTCAGCAGAAATCATTGAAGAGGGTGATTAGTCAGGGAACGCGTGTACTGCAAAGGTACAACTCAAATGAACACATCCAATTTCATTTTGATATCAGATAATTCCAATGGCCACCTTCTATGCAAATTAAGAGACATAATGATTTTAAGAGGAAAAACAGGAAAGTGTGAACTGATTTATATTTGCTGTGAAATACTGCAGTCCTTCAATGTTAAAATCATGCACAAAATATACATTCATCATTACGTATTTCATTGAAACTGAACTTCAAATTGCTTTACTGAAAAGGGAAAACCAAATGGAAGTGAAAGAGAAAAGCTTTGTTATGAATTGGGACCAACCATGATAAAAGGTGTGCTAAATAATGCTAAATAGAATATATAAATAATCCTTTTTTCTATATGTGTTTTTGGTGCCTGCTTTGTACAAATGCTGTCCTTTGGGAATTTTGGCAGGAGATGGATGGGGAAAGAAAATATTTCAGGTGGTCATGTGTTGGATGTTTATTTTAAAATAAGAATATACAATATGATATCAATTTTTGCAACCTATAACTTACAGTTACTTATCTTTAGAAACAAGATAGTTCTAAAATGGAAATACGCTACCAATTAGTGAAAACCTGTAAATTTGCAGGTTTTGAATATGTTTTGAAATAAGCACCTGTGCTCTTGTTTATAAAAGATTTTCTCAATGTAAATGGAGGCATGTATTGAGAGTCATTCCTTCTCTGCAAACTGAAATGCATCAGCCTCTCCCCTCCCCTTCGCTCCCCTGGACTGGTACACAGAGAGCATCAGGCTCAGGCCGATAGTGGATGTGCTCAAAGTTTCACCACTACAAGAAGACAAGCTCTTTGACATGTGCACAGTGAGCTGACTAGGGCTTGTCTATATCCTCTACTGTGATCCAAAACTCAGTCAAAGCCCATACCTGATCACATCTCTGTAGCCTATCGGCTGTAGTTGTCAGGTGATTTTTAAACTCAAACATGTATTTTATATGTTTGATTAAGTTATAATCAAAAGTTATATTTTAACTTAGACACAGAACCTGACTTAGAAGCTACTAATTTGCTAGCAAAAATTACAGCTATAAGATAAACAGTCCTCTAAAATGCTTAAGAATTCCTTTTAAAGGGATTTATTTTTTAAAGCTATCCTACAATTTGGAAGATTATTACAGATGTCCTACACAATAGTGAGACAGGAAACATTTTTCCACCCTCTATTTTTCCCTGAGAAAAGTTCCTAATGCATCTTGTTCAAAAATGAAACCAGAGACCTTATCTTCTTATTTTAAAGTGAAGAATCCACAGCCATGTTTCAAGCAGAACAGCTGTATAAGTGTGCCGTTCTGCACAGAATAGAACTGCTGGGAAGGTGGCAACTCATCCCAGCTTCTTCCCAATTTCCCAAACCTGGACTTGTGCTGTGCAATCAGTTTTATCAGGCTGTGCCTTGAAGGGCCAGCACAGGTTTGGGAAATAGGTCTCAATTCATTTCCTTGGCTGAAAAGAGTTCGATTTACATTTCCCAATGTAGTTAAGCTGACCTGGGTCAGAGATGCTCTTGTTTCTTCCTTCTGTAGCTGTTTCACTTTTCATGGAGTACTTAACCTTTCAGTGAACCAGTGACTTAGAAAGAAAAAGAGCACAAGTGGGTTCAGGAATAAGAATGAAGATGGTGTGGTTCCCTTACGTTTGTGATCTGATTTGAGGAATGGTTTTTAGTCCAAAGAATGATTGTTAGCATTTCCCAAAAAGGTAGATTGTCATTATTCCCAAATGTTGGAAGATTACTAGGAATATCCTAACTGTTAAAGATGTCTCAGCTCTAGTAGGAAAGGCAACTGAATGAATTACATAATCTGAGCAAAGTATAATTTTACTAGGCTAAACAATATATTCTACTTCAGCTTTTGAACTAGGTTAAATGAAAATAAATGTTTAATGTGATAAATGAGCCAAATCTTGGAATATTTAAGCATTCACCTGTAAATTTAGAAGTAAATAAATTTTCCTCTTGATTAACTAATTATTTCCTATATACTTGCTATATATTAGGAAATTGACAATGCTGCAGTTGTTACTCCTGTGAATGGGATCTAAGACCTTTTTTGTCTTATGCTTCCCTCCACTTATGCAAGTCAACTATCTGAGGACCTACGATTTGAATAAGTGCTAAGTCATCTGAGAATTATTTCTGAAGGGTACAGACACCTTACTGCTGTCTGGTGTTCTGCTTCCTCAGACTGTTTCAAAATGCAGTAGGATCATTTCAAAGTTGAACTTCAAACTCTTTCTCCTGCGGATTGCATAATTTTTAATTTTATGTGCAATTCTGATGCTGAGCTTTGGGAAAACATTCTTCCAAAGACAAATGAAACTACTACCAACAACACAAGTTCTTTTCATGAATGAACATTTAATGATCGAACCCAATGGAATTATTCCTATGAAGAAAAAAAAAGAATTGACTACCTGAACTCTGAAGTAATAACACTGTATAGTGATAACTTCATCCTCCTTTATATTCAAGGAAATGTTATTCATATCTATTGTTCTGTGGGGAGAAAAATGTTCTCCTATAATAGTCTAACCCTCTTTGAGCTGTCTATACCTTTTGGATATTTTAAGTGTTTTGGAACTTCTCTATTGTTCTGCTTCTTAAATTCTTCCCAGCTGGAGGCAAATAATTGTTTTAAATCAAAAACTTGTTTTGTTTACTTTTAATTTGTGCTAGTAGTTGTGTAAAGCGACTGTGAATATTTAGTTAACTGTTCAGGGGAGTGATTTGTTAGATTGCAATATTAAATTTTATTTTCCCTGCAATAGCTGTTAGGCTCCTAGGATAGTATGCCAGATGGAAATGCTGGGTCTTTTTTTTTTAGCGTCTCAGCTATGATGGTCCCCCTGCATGGTTTTTAGAAGTACTATAAAATAGAGTAGATACAGTAACATTTAAAATTATGTCTACAGAATGACAGATTAATTTTATACTTTGAATTATTGCTATTTATTGTCAGTGCATAGTCATTCCAACCTCAGTTCTTCATTCTACCATAAAAGAATGCCTCGATGTAGCTCTAAACACCCATACAAACGAAATAATGTCTTTCTTTATTCAGTGTTTGCTTTTTAGCTTTTCACCTTCTCACTAGTTTACGTGTTCCATAGCAGTGTCTTTACCTTATTTGTACAAGTTTGGCCCTAACCAGTAGGATGGGATATTATACAAACTGTATATTTTAAATCCCTCAATGGCAGTGTTTTCATTTTTATGTATTCACTTTACTGATGAGGCATTTGCAATCATAGCAAAACAAATGAATGACATACAATATACAACTATTTCTTGGCTAGTTACAGGGAAACAGCTTGTACTAGAAAAACAAAATATGTAACTTTGAATAACTGAAGTATGCCACGCTGGAGGTGCTATAGTTTACTGAATTTTGTTCCTGTTGCCGAATGCTGTAGCAAAGGTTTTCACTCAGCAACTATTGCACTTCCTAATTGTCATCTGTGGAGAAGTTCTTTAAAAAAAACTGCTTTGGACTAATATTCTATATTTTATAATCCATTTCAGTTAGTAATGCATAACTTGTCATTTCAGGAAAAGTTAGGTGAAATTCCTCTTTTATGTGTTTTTGAGCAATTATATATATGTTATGTAGTACATATTTTTAATCTAAAACTACAAATCAACATTAAAAAACATTTTCCATTATCCAAATCAGTACCTTCAGAGATTCCAAGAAGCAGTTTCCAGATCACAGTGGTTAGTCTTTACACACAGTCAGGGGGAAGCTTGTAGCCAATTGCCCCCTTCTCATTTCATTTTTCTTCCTATTGCTTTCTTTGTTCTTATCCCTTAAGATTGCTCCCCATATTTTTGCCATTCATTCCTTGACTGGAACTCTGACTAATTTTCATACAACTGTAAAAATGAGCAATGTCTTTATGCTGTTTATGTTTTAATTGCAGTTTGATTCTTGTTATTTATAAATTTTTGTGCCCACAATTTTAGCCTTCAGATCCACAATTATGAGATTTCTAAGATGAGGTAAGTGAAATTATTATACACTGTTTCTGCAGAAAATGAACTAAAACTAGAACATGTGAAAGGCAGGACAGGCAGATATCCATCTTGTACAAGTTCTTGCTCTTCAGACTGTTCTGAAAACCAAATCACTGGCATCTGCTGTGCAGGCAAACAGGACCAAAAAGCACATTCTTGTTAGAGAAAGATTAAGACAAATTCTGCACTTCATAAGCATAAGGCAACAAAATTATTTTGAAAATGCACAGAGCAAATTCATGGTGAACATTAAGCTGACATGAGGTAACACATTAAGCAGACAATAAAGACTGAGGATTCAAACAAATTTTAAAAAGAGAACAAGGAAATAAATAAGACTGTAAAAATGAACTTCAGAGAAAATTAATCTGGAGAGAGTAAACAGAGGATGAGAGAAAGACCATAGAGGGTGGTAAAAGCAATTCCAGTGCTCAACTGCATTTATTTTTCTTCTGTTTAGATACATAACTTGTCTTCTGCCATATAAAATTAACCTAGCATACTCAGTGCTAAGCACCAGTAAGTTTCTCCTTGTTCCTCTCTTCACCATCATGTTTGGCTCTTCTTTTTCTGTTAATTTCTGAAATTTCTCTAGTTCTCTATCAGCTTTCTTTGCTGATGTTATTTGTCTTTTTTCTTATTTTAGAATGAGAATCTGAAAAATGTGGCTGTTTCTGAAAATATCGTTGTGAGGTGAGAGGGAGTCATAGCCAGCTGCCTTGATTAGTTCTAACAAGACTTGTCTTTGACAACACAAGTTTCAATATAAATATGAAAATATGGTTAGTTTGACATTGTTTATTGTGTTTTTTTGTTGTTTTCTTTTGTTTGCTTGTTTTTCTTCTTTTCACACTGCCTGCAGCATCTTATCCCTTTCTTCTAACAAAGGAATTAAGACAGGTAACACTGAACTTCCCAAACAAGCTGTCTGTCAAGTGACTGTCTCCACTAACACAGGAAACAAGCAAACACATGCTATGGAACTGGCATTCAAATAACCAGACAAGCTGTCCCTATTGACAATTGCTCCTGCCTCAGCATATGTATTGTCTTCTTGGATTATTCCATCTGCAGCTGCTTCAGCTCTGATGCCATGTCATCATTTTTCTTGCTCCAACAGTTTCTCTTCGACAACTGAACTCCATCCTTCATATATTGCATCTCAATGTCTTTGCTGGAACAAACCCTTCAGCTGCCTATTGTTCTTCCTCTACTAAAACAATGTAAGCAATATCTTCCAGAGATGCCAAAGTATTGTAGCATATAATTGTAATTATTTTTCAAAGCTCACTTTAAAAAAATGCACATGAAACAGTAACATAATGATGCTCTTCAATACAGACTAGTAGGGTATGCGGATAAATTGATTTATTCCTAAGAACCTTAAAAATATAGCCTGGGTCACTATGCTTGAACATATGGCTTTTGAAGAACGATACAGGAACACACTCAGGATTTAGAAAGTTAAGAATAACAATAATAATATCCTTAAAAATACTTTAGTAAAATCGTAGCAGAATAGAATATTTCAGCATCCAGATCAACTGCTACACTTGCAATTTATGTGGAAATTGACTTTCTTTTGATTCAGATTTCTCTGTAAAGCTGTCATAGTTTCAGCTGGAAAATAACTATTTTCTTCATAGTGTCCAATATAATGCCGTGTTTTGGCTTTATGAGAAAAAAAAATGCTGATAACACATTAATATTTTAGTTGTTGCTGAGCAGCGCTGTACAGAGCCAAGGACATTTCAGATCCTCAGTTTTTCATATTGTTCAGCCAGTGAGGGAACTTAGGAGGCAGTAGGAGCTGGGAGGGGACAAAATCAGGGAAGCTGACCTAAACTGACCAGAGGAGTATTTCATACTATATGACATCATGTGAAAAAGCTGTGAAACTGAGGGGAGTTGTTTGGGGTGGCAGCTGCTGCTCAAGGCATCTGTTTTTGGCTGGTGAACATTTACTTTGTGCATCACTTGTTTTGTAAATAGATAGATAGACATAATCATTATCATTACTGTTCTCTTCCTTTTCTGTCCTAGTAAATAGGTTTTGTTGTTGTTGTTGTTTTTTATCTCAACCTAAATATTCTATTTTTTTTTAATTTTTTTTTTATTATTTTTCAGTTCTCTCCTCTATTCCAGTGGGACAGGAGGAAGGGAGTGAAAGGCTGTGTGATGTCTATCTGCTTGCTGGGTTAAACCATAACAAAAACTCATCACTTCTTTATGCTGTTAGGGCCAATATGTGAAGTTGAGGATTTCCCAGAATGACTGGAGGTGTGGTTTTAACTCTTGTCTACAAACAGTGCAAGTCTGAAGTACTGTCAGTCTGCCCTCTGGCCGTTCTGTCATGCAGTTTTTCAAAGGTGAAATTCTTCTCAAAATCAAAAGTCACTTTAATATTTCTGGTTTTTTGTTTGTTTTGTTTTGTTTCTTAATGTTAACAATAAATAGTATTATCTCTTATCCAGTAAGAAACTTAATTACACAGTTATTGATGGTTTCATGATTCATGTATATATGCCCAAAGCTGAGCTGTAGTTGAGGTTTTCAAAGAGCTAACTACACACCTGACTGTGTGTCATGATACATTTTTAATGTTAACATTCCCCAATCATCGAAACAAAGTTTTCCCTCATCTCCTGCGTTTCAAAGGTATTCTCAAGACATACCTAATGAATCATGAGGTATACAACATGAGATTCTTTTTTCTTTTATATAACCTGAGGAAATGGGTACACAATTCTATCTCTGATTTCTCTGCCACACAGACTTTGGATGGGAAGCATCTTTGCATCTTTGTTCCCACCATCAAACCACTTTGAGTGTTTTTATTAAAATAAAGGCTCTACTTTCTTACAGAATGAAGACTTGCTAGTTATGATGCTAGAAACAAAATAAATCTTGACTACTATCATTCCTGAAGACAAAACAAATACTTTACTGAAATACTAGGAAAAAAATTTAAAGATTATGCCTTTAAAATTCTACTCAGAAAGATTTCTATGTTGCATTAAATGGATTATATTATAAAAGCTTCCAGTCTCTGGGGGAAAAACAAACAAACAAACAAACAAACAAACAAACAAACGTGAATGAAACACCTCAGGATAACAGAAGGACCAATTGGTGAGCACACTAAGCTCAAAGAATCATAGCAAACAGGGTTGCATCTGTCTGGCAGTCACTAGTGAGGTTCCGCAGGGCTCTGTTTTAGGGCTGGTTCTATGCAATGTTTTCATCAATTACTTGGATATGAGATTTGAAGACATGATAAGTAATTTTGCAGACAACACTAAACTAGTGTTTGATCTGCTGATTCACTAAAGGACAGAGAGTTCTTGCAGAGAGATCTTGACAAGCATTACAATAGCACTGTTACATCTTAAGTGTGGTAACTATGTACTTTATTGAGATGCATATCTGGCTTTGCAACTTTCTTTCTTTATCCAAAATAATGCTAAGGCAAATCCCGTATTTGATTTTTCCTTTTTTTTAAAAAAAAAAAAATATTTTTTTTATTTTTTAATCCTATGTGTAAAACTAAGTTGATCAAAACAGGACTAGAACCTGATTCCATGAAGAACCTTTTTCCTCTTAAAATAATAATAATAACAATAGATGATATACTTAGTTCTAAATCTTCATTTCCAGTAATGAAAAGCAAGCTCTCCAATGTAGCAAAGCTTAGAAAATTAGGGATACATGGATATTTCAGAGAAATTCAGGGCTGAGTCTTTTTCCTTTCTGCATGAAAGCTTATGTTTGTACTTATTTTGTATGATTCCACCCATTGCTCTTGTTTCCTCTCAGACCATGGTTTGTTCAGAGTACAAGCTGACTGTTCTTGTTCCTCTAAATTGTGAATGTGCTTCTACTTTGTTGTACTAAAATCAGTACTAAAATCATCTGCAGTAATACGTGATGTTCTGAGATGTAGAATGTGTCTGGACTTCCATTTTTATTTAATGTAGTGCCCTGTTTCCACTACAGTGTGACAGTGGTCACTGTAATAGTCTGCTTACCTGGAAGTCTCTCTAAAGTGATATATGACTTCTAAAAGAGTTATCACTTTGGAGGGAATTTTAAATCTGCCAGCAAATTGAAGTACTATTGCAATAATTTCTCAGTTATTCAAATAAATAAACACCATTAAAATGATTAGAGGAAGTAAAATGACAGATTTCCAGGTGTTCTATACAGGAGGCAAACATCTGTTCAGGAAAAAAAAAAAAAAAAAAAAAAAAAAAAAAAAAAAAAAGTTAAAAAGAGTTAAAAAAAAGTAAAATTAGGAATCTTAGAAATCTAGGCTGAATGATTTGGGCTTTTGCCAGAGACTCATTGATGTTTTCTTTTAAAATCAGTAACAAATTCACGTTTTCACTACAAGCTCCTGTAATGATTTTCATCTTCAGGCAGCACAGTACAAGCATAATATATAGTACTGTGATGCTTTGTTCTTGATCAAAATATCACCAGTTTCAAATTGACACTTTTTTATATCCATTTAATAAAATAGGTAAATAGCTAAACGGACAGATAGTTCATATATTTTTTTCTCTCTGAATTTCAGCTCTAATCCCAAAATAGCAAGGTCTCCAAATTGACTGCCCAATGAGTAGTCCTACTGACTAAAATGTGTTTCAATTTGAAGTACTTCTGTGTGTATTTGGGACTAGAATTAACTCATTAAATAGCTGGGCTAATTTATAAAAACTACACTCTGTGAATTTTTCAGCAATATGTATTATATATCTTGATTCCTTGCAAGGTAAATATTAATGTAACTAACACTGTTAACTCTAAGTGGTTTCTATATTCATAAATCTCAAAGTCCAGGTTCTTCAGTTATGGGAGCTTAACTTCTGCATGAAGTAATTTTATATCATTCAGTAAACGTGTCTTCAAATGGAATGGTCATTAGAAAATGATGGTTACTTTGTGGAATAACATGTTTGTCTCTTTGAAGCACTATCAAGGGATAACAAGAAATGCACTTTTTCTGTGGCATGTGAATGGGGCTGTGCAAATAAAAAAAAAAAAAAAAAAAAAAAAAAAAGTGTGCTTATAGTAAGCAAAGGTTGGTATGTTTGAAATTGCCAGAAATTTCCATAGTTTTAAAGTTTTGGCTATTAAAGCAGGCAAAGAAGGGGCACAAAATGCTTTGGTTAATTTATTTTTTTATGTTGAGATTATGTCACTGAGAAAATACTTGCACAGATCATTCTGCTCTACAATTAAAATACAGACATACATGACACACATTTGACCCACTGTTAAAACAGTAATTGTATTTCTTAATTTTTCATATGCGTCCATTCAAATTCATAACAAAGGTCACAGTGTTGCACTGGCAGACCTGAACAAATTCACACAATTAATTCCTTTGTCTATCTGTAAATAAGCAAGCAAATAAATTCAATGCAACAGTTACTTACCTGAGTGGCTGTTGCTTTATTGGGTCCATAGAAATCCAAATTTTGAACATAAGCTTCTTAACATGGTGGTAGAAGACATCTATACGTCCTGAGATAGAACACAAGTTCACAAAGTCCAACTTAAAATACTTGCCTATCAGTTTAGATCAAAATTGTTAACACAGCAGTGAATAAGTTGATCTGAGAAGATCAGATTTTTATTGCAAATATCATGAAAACAAAAATGTGATAGTAATTTGGGAAAAAAAGAAAAAAGAAGAGAGGAGAGGAGAGGAGAGAAAAAAAGAGAAGAGAAGAGAAGAGAAGAGAAGAGAAGAGAAGAGAAGAGAA
>NW_024884364.1:18701379-18734659 GCF_019232065.1 Centrocercus urophasianus
AAGAGAAGAGAAGAGAAGAGAAGAGAAGAAAATTTCACTTATAAACTCCTTACAACTTTTTAAAAATGGTGGGGTTTTCTTTGTTTGTTTTACATAGATTGCTAAAAGTCGATATTATAAGTCAACATGCTACTGTCTAAAAATAAAAAAGCAATTTCATCATGATCACATGCTTCATTGTTACAAACGTTAATCACATTAATCTGAATGCTTCGTGTCAGCAAACAAAGAAAAGTCTGAAGTAGCTGAAAAGATTGAAAACAAATTCATAGTTTTTAAGTGGGATGTAAGAGAGCTTAATCTAAAACAAAACAAACAAACAAACAAAAAAACAAAAACAAAAAAAAAAAACCAGAAAAACAAAACAGAAAAAACCAAATGTAGCAACATTTGAAGGCAGAAAGAGAAATAATAAATAAATTTGATTTGTTATGTGCTTCATTAATTTTCAATCTCAAATATTCTGCTCCACCACATTGAGCAGCAGTCCAGTCTCTTAGGCTATGTTTGTACTACCATTGGCAGCAGAATTTTTGTGAGCCCTGGTGTCTATCATCATGTAGATAGTGAGAGACTAGGATTTGCCTACTGAACACTAATATGAGAAAATAGATGAACCCACAGATTTCAATTTATTTTAAAATCTTACTGGCAGAAAACACCCCTTCCTTACATCTTATAACTTCATCCTCATTTGAGTTTATTATGGTGACTGAATTACTCAATTTTCTAAAATTAAGGATTGTCTAATAAAGCAGGCACAAAAGGAATGTAATACTCTAATTCTTAATTTTTTCTGATTCCATAAAGATCTTACCTGTTCTTCACTCCCCTCAAAGGGAAACCCATGGAAAGGATCTGAGTCAACATTTCTGGCCTTACATTTAAGAGATTTCTAGTGCAAATCCAGACATGAATTGGACCATATGAATGATTGTGGAAACGCCAGAAAAGAACATTGGAAGAAAGGTTACAGGAATTGAGAGCATTTTTGTCAGTACGTTATTGAGACCTGGCACATTTCCATGCAGCTTCTCAGTATCTCTGGGATTAGCAGGATAGCCTGTTCAGAAGACTCCAGCCATCAGGAGGCAGGGATAAGAAGGTGAGAATATGACTGAAGCTTTATGACACCCCAGTAAGAAATAAAACAGTGAACAGATGACAAAGACTCCTAGAAAAGGGATGTGCTAGAGAGGTGAAACTTCCTAATCACTGTCAGCTCTCAGTGAGTATTAAAGACATTCAAAGACAGAAATGATCATCAACTTCAAGAGGCATGTGAAAAATATGGTAGCCACCATCTCTCCTCTCAAGCCTAGCTGCCAGGATCAGTTGGAAATATGCCCACTGGTGTAAGAACCTGTGAGTAAGAATAGTTTTCTTTTAAAACAAAGCTACCTTCAATTCCAGAGTTGTATCTGGAGCTTTCCTGTCTTTCCTGTTTACAACGTGACTCACTTGTGAGATGTTGAAGGCCTATTTGGGATCCTCAACAACCTCTTCCTTCTGACCCCAGAGCACGTAAAATGCCTGGATGCCTCTGTGTTAGACATTGTGAAGCCCACTTCTGCCTGGCACAGGGGTCTAAGTTTACTCAAAATTGAGTAGCTCCATGCTGAGATACTAACACCTAAATCCTATGAGAACTGGCACTTATGCTTAAGAGATACTTAAGCATCTCTTTGCTCATGTAGAAGAGATGCAAAAAAAGCCTCCAAAGTTGAAAAAAAAAAAAAAAAAAAAAAAAAAAAAAAAAAGGCAGTATTAAATTTCCTTTACCTTTTTAATATAATAACAGAGCAGTTAAAGCAGTGACTTCAATAGTAAGGGAAGGAACTTCCAAGTATTATGTTCAGTGTTCTACTCTGACAATCATGTAGTGAGTGTGTATTGTTGCTGTTGACAAAACTAGCAGAAAGAATAACTGAATTAGAGAAAGAAGGAAAAAAAGGCAAATATGTATGAATTCTAGTTCCCACAGGATTCAGTAATAGTGTTTGTATTTTATTCATAGGTTACTTAATATAAAATCATCAAATGGCACTGGAGCAGAGAATGAAAATCAAGTATCTTCAATTTCCTGGTGAATTTATTTTCCATAGATTTTCTGTCCCAAAGATACACTCTATCTATTTTGCAAAAACAACAGCAAGAGAATGTGTCCTTTCTACAAAGTCTGGAATGGCAGAATGGGTAAGGCTTTTGCAAGTTGGAAATAGGGGGTTGAGATGACTCAGTCAAGACAGAAAAATGAAACCACATTTTGCATATGAAGATTGAGTATTACGAAAAAGCGAATTAAGGAGACCTAATGAAACATTATTTCTATAGACAGATTTTAACTGAAAACAAAGTCCTTTGCTGGGTTGTGGAATAAAAGCTTGGCAGACTTTCTCCGAGCAATAGTCTCAGAACGATAAAATCTTAATGTTTGAGAGAAACAACACATAACTGTTACTTTTCACAGGGTTACTTATAACTTAAAATGCCAGCTCTAGGTGCTGGCAATGCTGACTGTCTGGACTGAAACCTTGAAATCCAAAACTTCCAGTTAAGTGCATGAACGCACTTAAGAAATAAGAACTCACTATTCAGCAGATCTTCTATCTCCACATATTCAGTTGCAGCTGCTCATGCTTGAGAGAAAAGTGATTTTAAGGTTTTTTGTTACTCTATTTCTTTTCCTTGCTCCTCCTTTCTTCCAGGACTGTGCCAAAGCTGAATTGTGTTCCAACTTGTGTGCTGTATAGCGCTTCTGGTTACATTCTTCTGGCCACCTTAGAGATGAGCTTAACAGCAACTGAAGAGAGGCTGATCCCACTCCCCAGGGATCTTCCCTTCATGTAAAGACTGAAGTCAGTCTTGCTTCAGATTCTGGATAGAGAAATCTGCAGGATTTGATTGAAAGGCAACTTTAGCTTTAATAATGGCATTTTTACACAGATCTAATTTGCCTCCCAGTGCTTTTCACATTGAATGCTGAAAAACAAAATGATTTTTTATTGAAGAAAAGTTTCACATGAAAAATTTACCTAAAAGACACCTCTAAACAAGCTGCCAAAATCTCTAAGCATTTTTAATCCCTACCCCTTCTTCAGCTAGACAAACAAAAACTCAAATGAGAGTTCCAACTCATCCCTTCCTAGGCTTCAAATGAATTTGATCTACAGCAATCAATAATCCAATTTATATCTTAGCCAACACCTTTTATGTCTACAGCTTTCCATCAGGCTTGAATTTATTTTAGTCCTGATTCTTCCGAGATTTGTTCCTACCATGCTTGGTGTCCTGAGATGACCAGGCTGCCAAGGGGGGAAGTGGGACCTTACAACTGGGCAAGGCTTATGCTCCAGCTGGTGGGTTGGACTGCAAAAGAAGCCCTACCAACCACCTGGTGCTGGTTCTGCTCAGCAGATTTTGTAGATCTGTTTACACTCTGCTCAGCTGTAATTGACAGTTCTGTCATCACTTCTTCACCATCTTTGGGTGTATTGTTATAGTTGAATACGTACTATAGATTGGGAAGAATCTTTGCTCATCGCAGCTGTCTTTTTTCCTCTTCTTCAGTTCTTGTTCCTTTTGCTTACACTTTTAGTAATGTAAGTCATGCTGCTTATATTGCATATGCATTGACAGATTTCTTGACTGACATGCAAATTAATTCAGAGGAAGAGAAAAAGAACATTTTTGTTCCTGACACTTCTTTATTTTTATCTTTGCATGCCATCTTTGACAGGCTTTAAAGTCTTATTCATATTAAAAATGTAACTTTAAATAAAGAGCAATTTGTTATACCAGAAGTGTGTTACTATTGCATCTCACTATAAAATTTGCTCAAGCCTATGCTAAGAAAAGCTTCTCAGAATGATTTGACTCTGACACTAAACCAGATGTCTGTAGTTCCAGTAAATACACCCTTTTTTTTCAATTTATTTTAATCTACTTGAGGAAGATATTTTAAAGACCATGGATATTTCTGTTCAGTGCCCTTTACTCCTTCAGGATTACAAAGGCAGAGCTCTGAGAAGTATCTGCAGTTTATAAAATTGAATAGGATTGTCTCAGAAAGGGCCGTAACTAAGAGCAGAAAACTCATTCCCATTAACTATAAACAGTGGCAAGCAGACATATTGTCACAGTCTCAGTGATGATTCAGTGGTTGATGCATAAGACTTTTGCATTTAAAACCCTAATTATTGGCTCTCAAATGATTGTTTCAGATTTTACTTTTCTTTAGTCCTACTCATGTTCTGATAGTTTAACATTCTTCATGAAAACAAAGGGTTTATTTGTTTTTCCTTTTTTGTATTTACTTACATCAGAATTAAAATTACCTCTCTCCTACCTTCCCCAGATCTAAAGCCTCTGGAATAATTCTATGAATTATTAGGAAGTAGAAAAGCAATTTTATATAGAGAAAATTGCCTTCATGTTTATGTTAGGTGACATTTTCTTAAGTAGAGCACTGACCTCAATTTTTCCTCTTTTGGTAGAGAAGTGTTGAATTTCCTTTTCTCATTTCCTGTTGGGTTATGGTCAAATCTGAGTCCAGTGTTACCCACTGACTACCCAAGATTCTCCATCCCATGGAGTGAAAGGCATTGCAGAGTTTTTTGTTGTATGTGTAAGTGATTTTCAGGGATGAAAACACTGTCTATTGATTGGAGTGCTATGTTTGTGAGGAAAAGAGAAATCAGTGACAGTAAAGAATACATGAGAATGGGATACTGGGTACTGAAGAAATGGGCATGTCATTCATGCCCATAGAGAGGAGCTATGAGAAAGAAAAGACTTGGAAGATTAATTCTAATTCTTTATTATCATTGCTCTTGCTTTTTTCCACTTTTCACGAAAGCATTTCCTTCTAAGAAAGAGTATTTCCTAATACAGAAATATATCACAGTTATTTTGAAAGGAGATTTTCTCTTTGTAGTAAAATTTTTAGAATAATATGACTTGGTGTAAAATATTATCTGATTTGTTTTCCTTCTTTTCCTTGCACTGGTTTTTCAGTTCTTTGTGTTTTCTTGGCTAGTGTCTCACATTTTGCTAAAAGCTCTGATAGTTAGCATGTATGATGCTCTTACCCAGAGAGGAGAACCAGTATAAATAGTATGATGCGTGAGTTTTCATTACCATTGCACTTCACAGGCTTTCTTGTGTTTGATTTGTGTTCCTGGAAGAAAAAAAAAAAAAAAAAAAAAAAAAAAAAAAAAAAAAAAAAAAAAAAGGAAGAGGAACAGAGCAGCTTTAGAAAATGCAGCCCTTTTGGAGCCAACAACAAAACTTTCCTAAGCTCGTGGAGGTGGAGATCGAATTTTAGAGTCCAAATGTCAAAAGATGCAAGATATAGGAAATGAGAAACTGGGCAGAATACTGGCTGTGGGTAGTGACTAGTCACCGAACAACTACTTTATTAGTGGCTTATATGGTACAATAAAGTCCTGAAAGCCAGGAATATGAATTTAAATCTCCCCGTTTGCTTAGTGATAGATAAGTGATTTAGAATGATCTTGCAGTGACAGTTTCTTGTATCTGTAATGAGCGCTTTCTACTTCTTAACAATGTTTCAATTTTAGAGAAGCTACCTGGACTACTTCTCATTGAGTTCTCTCTGATGCTGTTATTGTAATTTCAAGTAAAGCTCCAGATACCACTGCAGTTATGCCAAGCACATTAAGAATTACTTGAAGCTGAAGCAAGGCAACAGCTCTATAAAGAAAAAGACTAACACAAAGTTTTGGGCTTAAAAGTAACTGAGCCTGTGAGCAGTGTGTGGATTAGTTAGCTTGTTTATTTGAAAGTTGGTTTGTTGGTGTTCTTTTCTTTTTTTTCCCATAAACCTTTAATTTATCACAAACCTTCCTCCACCTCAAAATGTTTATTTCTGCATTATTCACATGAAAGCTACTGGCTACAGCAAGCTCATAATTTCTGTCTTGTTCAATTGAGTGACTGACTTCTCCCCTCCTAGCATGTGTCTATAGTTCTTCAGTTACCTTATTTCGCAAGTCCACGGTACTGGATATCTTTTAAACACTTTGATAAAGAGTTGTACCTTTCTCTTTCTTGTCCCCCAAACCCAGCTTGGCAGAAGCTTTAAGAAATGAGTGCATCACACTTGAAGCAGAGGTAACCATTCAAGATGCTGTTCTGCTTTGTTTCCCTGCTGAGATCAGCTGTGCAACCCAGCTGCCACTGATTTCATTCTACCTGGCGCTGGGACCCAAGTTACTTCTTCAAGCAAATTGCTAAGGGGCTGAGAAGGTGATTTCACCCTGGAAATTGTTTCATATTGAAGTTTCTGAAACAAATGCTGATCATTTTCTGCCTTGAATATACATTCTGACTGAATCCTTGGAAAAACCACAAACTGTTAGGCCATTTTACTAGCAGAATTTTGCTAAACTGTAGTGAAATATCCTTTCCAATACTGCAGAGATTATCCTGAGAAAAGGTTCTTGTTGGCTGTTGGTAGAAAAGCTTACTGGCTCTGGTAGGTTGTTTTGGTTTTTTTTCTTCCAATATGTAAGTAGTATACTCTTGTTTCTCCAAGTCTTGGCAGACATTCTCATTAACACGAAGCCATGTAAAAGGTTTCCTTAACACTTTCAGATCATGGTTCTGTGATGCTAAGAGTTCTTTAACAGATGAGTTCCTTGCAGATTTCCAGGATATCTTATTTGATTTTGAATTCTACTCTGCATATCAATTTAAAATGCAGAATATGGGGAGAATTATTTCCTTTTGAGAAAAGTTATCAAATACTCTGTCACTGAATTGTGCAAGAAGAATTACTGGTAAATCATAATTTTCATTGCAGCTGATGGAAGAAGTAAATCTATCTAGGCACATCTAAGCAAAGTATTTATGGCTCCCTTAAATAGCCTTTCTAACTCATATTCCTGTGTAAATCAGTCTTGTTTGTGACCTTGGCAATACATCAGCACTACAAAAATAACTAAATTGCTTTCTGCCGACTCAGGCTGAGATTCCTTTAACTTATCATTTCTTTCAATTTATTTTCATATCGTAGGAAATGTCCTCTCTGATTAAATACAATTTTATCATTACAAAATGTTTTAGGAAAAAATAAATCTAAGTATGTAGTTAAGATGATACCTTCATACTTCGAATCTGAATTTTTTACTACTATCTATGAGCTTGACCACACATACTGTAAATATCTCCTGACATGTAATCTCAGAAAGAAGTCTGGCTTCTGGTTATAAATTCCTTTTAAATTCTTTTAAAAACCATTACATTTTGAAAGGTCTTTCTTTCAAGTCAGAATAGATCTCCTGAGGAGTTTCCTAGTACATCACTGGGGGTGTTTGTCAAGCTGTCACAAGGTCAAAAAAAAAAAAAGACCTCTTTTTGTTCCTTACCTCTTTTGAGCCTAACCTAAACTACCTTCTGTTTCTTTTGAAAGTTCATCACGCATCCATTGATACAAGCACTGACCCAAATACATATTGCACCTTGTTTTCTGCCTCATATTTTTTCTGGCACAGAAATAACTGTCATAATCATTTAGCCTTTATTGATGTCAATACACATGTTAACAGAAGATCATTCTAGAGTCTGTTTTCATTTTATCTGGACGTTGTCCAGTCATGGCACAGTATATGTTGATGACAATGCAAATGTTTAGTGATACAGAATAGAGTGTTGCTAAAATCAAAACAAAGCAGCTAACAAAGAAAAACAATGCTCAAGTACCTTAGAATAGTTTGGGTAATTTCTGTGAAAGGAATTCAGATTTAAGAAGGAAAGTGTTATTACATTCTCATGATTGAATTTTTTTTTTCCTTTTTTTCTTGGAATGAAAGAACAAACAAATGAATGAATGAATGAATGAAATTTTCAAGCTAGGAATTTTAATTTCATCTGGTTCTGCAAGAAAGCTAAGCATCCAGTATCATCAGAAATTTTTGAAGTGCTCAGTAATAACACAGTGTCTATACAATTTCAATGACATCACATGCTCCCTCATAACTGAAAGCTTTCCCAGAGATGGGAGGAAGGCGCCATGCCTCTTCCTGACCACTGAAAGCTCCCAGCCCTTGCTGCTTTTGTGTGCTGAAGAGATACCAGCTGTTTGTTTCCCAAGAGGTTGAGGAAGTGGGTACTTTGACTAGCACACTGAATTGCCTCATAACCTATGTCTGGACTCCTGTTTGCTTTCCTTTGGCTATCAAGGTGAATTAAACTATAATCATGGGGAATCTGTGCCTTTTTTTCTGTCTGAAGGTATTAAAAGCAGAAGCTGATTCTGTGGTTACCTGCTTAATTAAAGGTCAGTACAACTTTATAGCCTTCAGACATGTACTGCTGATTTACAGGAAAACATAAAAGTCAGAAGAAAATTGGGACACATAATTTAGAGATCATTATTCCCATTCACTTTGAAATAATACTTCCATGTTGGAGCTGAAGTTACATTATTCACTGGTTTGTACTTTTAGAAATAAGAGATGGACAACAATTTTTTCAAGCCTCAACCTTTGGTTAGACTGTGTTGTGGTAACTGTTATAAACAGAGTATTAAAGAGAGAAGGATAGCGACAAATTAGAAGTAGATTTCAGCAAAATATTCTATTCCAAACAAGAAGGGAAAATTTATGGAGGAGAGAAAAGCACTAGACTAAGTAATATTCTTTTAAACTCCTGTTTAAAATGAATAATATATTTTTTAAAACAAAACAAAACATAATCTTGGTTTTGAGAAAACAAGAAAATGATTACAAACAAAAGTAATGGACAAGAGCACACAGGAAGATTTGCATGTGGGTTTTTGAATTCATCAACAAAATTTCTCTAAAGAAAAGGACAATAGAAGCATGATAGATCTCTCCCCTTCCTCCTGAAATATCATACACAATCACTGGATATTTCCTTTGCTTGGGAAAGTATAATGAGCACTATGGGGTGGACATTCGTACTTGTCCCAGTCTGATTTGAAACTGACTCAGAAAAAAACTTAAGCTAGCTGGAATGAGAATAAAGCTTCTAATTATTTGTACAATGAGCAGGCACATTCATTTCCTTAAAAGAATTCTGTTTCTTTAAATAGGAAGCGAATAGCAGCTAAGGAAGAAGATGGATTGATGCTGCTTGTCAGTTTCCAAAAGCTAGAAAAGATGAGGAAATATTCTGTGATTTTTCCTGAATAGATCATAAAGAATCTAAATTAGCAAATCTCAGACAATTAAATGAGATGCCTGTTATACAGTATGTCTTCTGTTATATCTAATGAAAAACAAATCTTTGGCCAGGGAAATAAGGAAAGGTGGTGGCAAGTGAATTACCTTTTTTTTCCTTGAATTTGTTATTGCTTTCTCCCTCTATTCTGGAGCAGTGCTACTCAGAGCCAATTTAAATGGCTTGGACAGACTCCTCACAATGTAAAAGTGATTTTTCTCACATTCTTTTCTCCTCTGCAACTAACTTACTAGGAGGAAAGGATGGAAATGACATGAGAAAATGTGAAGGGAATAGAGATGCTACTGCTACCTCCTTGTCTTAGATACTGTTTCAGGCACTGGTGCTGAAAAAATTTGCAAGCTGCTTTTACTTTCCATTCACAAATGCTATACACTAGAGAGACAATCAAAGGTAGGGCATCAAGCAATCTGATTGACTCTCACAGTAGAATTCTCTTTGTATATATCTATTTCTGGGTTTATACCCATGTATGTATGTATGTATATTATATATCTATAAATTTTCTTTCTTACACTTATTTAATGTGGATTTCTGACTGAAACATTAACCTTGTATTTTGCAGGTGCTAATCCCTTTATGGGTGCAATTTAAGCTTCTCTCTTTCATCCAAATAAAATGCCATCTCATAATTGACGCTGTGAAAACGTTTCATGCAGTCTCAGAAAAAAATTCCAAAACCCAAAATAATTCTGAAATGCCTGTGCTACTGACACCCACAATCAAATTCATCTCCACTGAGTAAAATCATTGTGCATTCAAAGAACAGGAAAACAGAGTCAAGGTATGTGATTATTCTCCTTCGGGGTTGTAGATAATGTTTCTACATTATCAGGCCTGATCAAATGTCTTAAATTTTAGTTCTCACAAAAATCTGGACATATTTCCTCTTTCACACCTTTAAGTATTAAATGACAATATAGTCCTCTTTTTCCTTGGAGGATAACAAGTGATTATTAAAATTAAAACATTAAAATGAGACAGATAAACTTCTTAAAGTGAGGAATAACACAAGTTTCATAACAAGTGTCCAAGAAACTAGAAAAGAGAGATGTTATTGTTTTGGTATCCCAAGCAGAAGGTTTCACTGGTTTGTTTCACGTATAACCTATTCAAGTCTTTGCTGCATAACTGGGCAAGGATTATTTCTGGGCTATGTTTTTTGTCCACAGGATGCAGCAGCTGTTTTGGTTACTTTCGTTCACTGTATCAGATGATGAATGAAAAGCAGAATCATATCAAAAACATCTTTCTGTTTTTGATATGAAAGCTGGAGAGGGTAAGGTCCTCTTTAAAACATCACAACAGCAGTATGTTGTCCCCATCTAGCAATACTCAGATACATACAGGTTTGCAAGAATGGAAAAGGAGATTTGATTTTACCGTTTTCAAGCAACGACTTTCAGGGTCTATCTATATTCACCAGTATAGTCACAAGTATCTGGGAAGTGAATAGCAGAAGAAAGTTTATTCAAACTCCTGTTGCATAAATGGTTTTATATATTTAGATCTTTTCAGTGCTAGTATATCTGTACAGGTTGCTTTAAAAACTTCTCTTCAGACTCCTATCTTATCTGAAAAGCACAGCAGGTCTTCAAATGCATTTTCTCATTCCTCAACAAAATATTGTTATAAGCTGAATGAATGAATAAATGAATTAATGAATCAATCAGTCAATAAGTAACCCACAGCAAAATTGTCTTAGAAAATATACCCCCATATAAACTGTTAAAATTGGAAAGACACCTTTTTTGGCAATCTCAAATTTCTGCTCTTATGTTCTAAAAGAGCTTTTGTTAGAGATATTTTGCCTTTTTTTTTTTTTTTTTGAAAAATACTTTATTAGCTTCAGGTTTTAATGAAGGAAAATATTTGTGAGGGTTTATTAGTGTTCACTATAATAGTGTATGATCTGTTCCTTTTTCATTAATATTAAAGTATCTTATTCAGGTGAGGTTTTTTACTACAATCTGCACAGTCCAGTCTTATTCATTATATTTCACATGAGACAAACCGTAGAAGATGGAAGCAGAGATGACAACTCCCTAGTATCACCAAATCAAACTGAGATAGCAAAAATAAACATCAGTCCCAACTTTAGAAAATAGGTGAAATTTCTACTTTCTAAAATACTACACTGATTTCCTTAGAAACCAAGAGAAAAATAATGATTAAGAAATAACTATGCATATCCAAAAATAATTCTTAGGAGACATGAGTTCACTGGAAATATGAGACTAACTTGTACTGAATCTTTCATATTAAGATGGGCTTCAACCAAAAATAGTGAATATTTTCCCTCTTCTCCTTGTGTTGGAAAAGTACTCTGATCAATAATAACTCTGCATCACCTGACACTGAAATCAAATAATTGCACAATTTCTTCAGCTCCTATAAGGAACAATCAAAAAGCCTAAAATATAATTACTACAGGATGAAAATCCATACAGGAAATGTTATCCAAATTCACTGGCTTATTATTAACATCAAACTCTGGTCAATATATTTTTCTTTTTATTTTTTTCATATTTTTCTGTGCAAGTGACAGAAAAGTCACACTGTTTCTATCTTGCTAAACTGTTACCTTTGACAGAAGAACAGAATTTAAAAGGCCTGCAATATTAATGCTTTTATGTACCAGTTGAATAGTGAGTGGAGTAGTGGAAAAGGAAAGGTCTAATGGGAAGTAAGATGGGGCAATAAAATAAAACTTGTGTGATACTGGTATCATCATAACTCAGCTAAAGCAGAAATGTATAGCAGTCCTTCAAATATGGAATGCCTTCTTGTTCCAGAAGGTGGTTAACTTATCCTGTAAGAACTCTGTCCTACAACCCATCATTTATCTTGGTACTCATCACAAAATAGATGTTATGACAAATTGTTATAATTTTATGATTTTTGTTTATCAGTATTCCACATAATAACATCATGCACTAGGAGTTAAAGGGTTAATGCTCCAGTTCTGGGTACCTGTCCCAGAAGAGAAGAAGAACTACATTCCCCAGAAGACTGTATGCAGTTCTGTTACCATTTCTGCTCGGGGGAACACATATAAGGCCTTGTTGGTCACCTGACATCCCTCTTTTCGATCATCAGACTCTCCTCGCTGTGGCTCGACCCAACTGCGCATCTCCATTTTTAGTAAATTAATCTGTTTCTCCTCAGATCATTGCTGCTGTATTTAATTAGTCAGAGCCCCTTATTTTCCCTTTCCAGAGGTGCAGATCTGCAGATCCCTCCGCCCAGCTAGTCACAGAACTGGGCCAAACCAGCTCTTAAACTACTATCACAAATGCATTTTATGAAAAGATATTGTGAAAAATATCACAACATAAAGTAAGTGTTTTATGATTAATGGTGTTCATAAATGAAATTTTTTTCCTTTTAATATAACCAAAGACATTCCATATGTTAGATTTTGGTATATTATTTACTTTTACCTTTACAACATTTTAAAAAATTGTATAATTCGAAGGTTAAGTGACAAAATGTTAGACCACTAACAGATATACCAAGAGAGAACTGAGGGAAAGAAATCTACTTGTGTTAATGAGTAGCATAATTTTTGTAGTTTGGTACTGTGTAAAGGAAGGAATGTTAGTCTTACAGTGAATCCTCTTGTTCAATGAATTCTGTAATTTGAGGGATGTGGCTGAGGCACAACAGTATACTGCTGTCCTTACACTTGGCTTTATAATCTCATTGGAGCAATCGGGGAATTCACAGCCTGATTTACTGCTCTGAGGAATTTAGGAAGACAGAATCACATCAGTTAAAATACATCTTTTGTATATTTTTTCCTCCTTTGTAAACCCAAATGCTATAAACATAATTTTTAATAATTACAAAACAGATGATGGGGATTTACAATTTTCATGGAAGCATAGAATGAGTTAAGTTGGAAGATTATCTAGTTAAAAGTCTTAAAGATCATCTAGTTCCTGGTGACTTTAAAAAACGCTATCATCTATTTGACGTGGACTACCAAATGTGATAATTTTCCTATTCAATGTTACTATATTTTTTCTTATTTTATTGTACTGATTTTAAATCCTCTGATAATTTATAGCACGGATTTCCAGTTACTTCTCTGTTTATGGCAAGGATCTTTTTTAACATTTGACTTTCTTGGTATTTATAATACTCTGATTCGTATTTCTTGGATCTCTCTTTTCACCCTTTCTCAATGAAGAACATTCTTCCTCTTTCCCGTACATATTCTTCCCCACAAGTCTTCTCAACCTAAAGCAAAGGGACGTGCTGAGGAAGATGGTTGCCCTGATGGGATTCTTGTTGCTACCTCTATCAAATCCATTTCATTTCACTTCTAAAACTTGATGAGCCTTACATGTTTTACTTCACGGACAATAAAACTGCAACAGCATTAGTCTTATCAGATACTTTCCCAAATTACAGGTTGTTGTCATGTTCTCAGAGACTTTGTCTCCAGAGGACAAACTTTTAAACTATTAATTATTTTTCAGATCTAATTATTGAATATTTAGTAATTTCAAATGATCTTAAAAGTGGTAAGAAATGATAAAATGAGGAGAAAATAAGGTTGCTGCATAATTTCATCACTGATTTTTTCTTTTAAAAGTAAAGGCTAAGTGCATGTGCAATCACATATTTAACAGAGGAGCTTGAACTTTGATTTTAATGTGAATTTCCACTACCTTCATTACATGTTGCTCTAACATTGCAATTATTTCCCTTAAAATATTTTAGCCTACAAGATATCTGGCAACAAGAAAGTGTATGTCCACTAATTTAACAATATTTCTGGCGAATTCATATTATCTCTCTCTTTAGGGCAGTATTTCTTTTTCATTCTTACAGAAATAATCTCTCAGCACTCCTTATGGCAGAAGTGTTTTGGAGCATGGACTCATCCTGCAAATGTTCAAAAGTACTAACACAATATTTCAATAGTACTAAAACTTGCTCAAGTTTACTTGACAACTTGTGCCCTATTTGCAAGTAAAATATGCTTTCCTTCCCAGTCATCTGCTGCTTTAACATTTCCCATTCATTTAATAATATATGCCAAGTGTCTTCTAAACATGTTTTATCCTTAGACTGTTTCATCATGATTATCTTTTATTGTAACAGTGCAATGCAATGTAAAAACAAAACAAAACAAAACAAAACAAACAACAGATTTCTAGATGGCAGGTCACTTTGAAGAAAAAAATATATATATGAAAGAAGATAGTAGGTTAATAGGAATTCATTCAATCATTTCAAAATTTTAAAACTTAAAAAAGTCCTTATAATTTCAATATCTCACAGATCACTACTGGGTCTAAGCATGCAATTTTTTCTTTACATGACTCAATTTTCTCTAATGTATGCAATACAGAAAAATGAGACCTACTTTTACATTTGGAAATTTAAGGCTTTAGATTTTTTTTGTTTGCTTTTGTTTTGTGAATGCTGGTACCTCATTTCTTTTTTATTCAATTTTCTCTTTTGAATAATACATGGCAACATAAAACTACAGTGGAATACTCAAATTTCACTGTAGTTGTAGTCTGATAACTTTGGGAAAGGTAATGAACAAAATTGCACACTAATTCCAGAATGGATGGATTTATGCAAATTTTTCACGCTGCCTACAGAGAGTTTTTACTGTAAGAATTTTATTAACAAACAACAGCTGAGGAACAAGGCATACACTGGTTCCCAGAAAATGTAGCACGCAACCAACGTAGTTCAAGAAATAATAAACATTTTTCACTTAAACACTATTTTAAAGCTTCTAATCACTTTAATAAGTCACAGCACCTGTGTACAGTAGGTTTCTAGTAGCAGTCCCAACTCCTGCCAGCCTCACTAGGGTGGTATCATGACATCTTCATGATACCAATCTTCATGACAATCATGTTACCAATTACACATCTTGTCAGATTTGTGAGATGAAAGAATAGAGCTTAAGTGGAAACCAAATTCATTTGAACCAATAAACATAAAATAAAAATTCAGCATGTTTATAAGTTTATTTCAGATATGTTTGTCTGTTATTTATACACTCATTACTGGATATCAATAGCTTGATTAGGCAAAGTAAAAATCATCTGTTTACAAACTATCAAAGAGATCAAGTATATTCCCGCATCTGCACTCCTTCACATTACAAACTGTAAGTGAAAAGCCATGGAAATTTTCTTTTTAAACCCTCACTATCTCAAGAGCTAGATGTCTTGATCAATGTATGTACTACTACACAGCCATACTTTTATGACTGAAAAACTGTTTACGTGAAATGGAAGAAAACCTGGTAAAAGAGATGTAGTGACAGAGTTATATGTTTAAAATGAAAAAAAAAACAAACAAGCATTTTGTCAGTGACACCTTCTCATCAATTTAATATTTTCATTTAATACTTTCTCAACCAGCATGCTGTGATTTTGGCTGTCAGCTTCTGAGAAAGCATGCCATAACCTGAATTAGTTGGCTTCACAACAGTTTTCCCAGTACCCTTTGAGTGCAGAGGACAGAAGAATGCATAATACTGGTGGTACATAAAGCATTCTTCTCCCCCTTATCTCGTGGTCTTCCTTACAGTGAGCAACCAAACTAAACATGTCTGCGCATGGACAACTCTTCAGATAGCATCTAGCAATCATTAGGGATGTGAAATGAAGCAGAAGAGTTCATGGAGGTAAAGGGAGCTGGTGAGGAGTGGGACAAATGCAGATCAGGTGCTTGACAGCTGCCTTCCCCACAGCTAGTGCAGTGCAGCCACTCCAGGATCACAGAGAGCAAGCTGAGAGTGCTGAGACATAAACTGTGCCTCGTTAGGGTAATCCCTCTCTTGGAAGAGGCTTAATTGCAGCCATCTTCAAACAAATTGAAAAATAACCAGAAGGTGAGTAAGTGAAAGATTCATTTAATAATCTCAATGAGACGATGCCTAGAGTGTCTGAAGGCTTTTAACAAAGGCTAATGATCATACCTGCTTCTGATTCAAAATTATTAATTTAGGTGTGGGAGGGACAGCAGGAATTGACACCAACTTAATGGAGATGGGGGCAGGCAAAGAAGTGAAAACTGCTAAAGCAGCTACCCTTCAGATACCTGTCCAGTCCAGATGCTTGCAAGCTCTTCATGAGACAGACTATGTATTTTTCAAGGAAGAAAGGCCATTTTCCTAATATTATCCTGCATGTGATGGCCTTTGTCACAGCTTCTTACAGCTCTCAAAAAATTCCCAAACACAACTTTTCCCTCCTTAGAAAAATAGCATGTAGACAACTTTGTTTATCAGGGAACTGGCTCAGATGAGGTCTGAATCAAATACACTCTATAGTAATAGATATAATCTAAGATCATGGTATATAGTGATAAAACCACCGTGGTATAATCACACTATAATCTAGTATCACACAGACACTTCTTCCTCCAAGTTCCTCCAAAAGGACCAAAGAAACAAAGCCATCTGTCTACAGAGATCAATTAAGCATTGGCTTACTTGTGGTGGATCTTCCATCTTCTGTTTCTGTGATCTGGGTCCTTGGACCAAATTGATGCTCTATTTGTTTGTTTGTTTTTCAGGTGGCTATACTTATGCCATTGCCAAGACAATGAGCTCATATATTTATGTGTAATAGTCCTTACAATTATAAAAATTGAGAACTGATAATGTTTTTTTTATTTTATAATTTCTTATTTTTTAAAGAGGTCCACAGTTGCTGAGTCCAATGAAACTGTCAGCTGAGATACCAAAGCAGAGATGCTATAGTTTCTTCATCATTTGAAGAAGAAAGCCTTGAGCAGAGGTAAAATGATCTGACCCATACTGCATGGTAAGTTTTTATTCAATTTTCAATAAACTATTACTCTGAGGTCTTCTTCCAGCATTACACTTTTTACTTGCTTCTCGGATTATTTGAATATCTGTGTTTTATGTTATTTTCCTCAAATATATTAGTTTGTATTTTTCCTATTAGAATCCTATTTTGTAATTTTCTGATTCCTTTATGTCACTTGGTCCAATTTCTATTATTCCTTTTCGTTCTCTGGTGTTCACCTCAAATTATAATTTACTTTTACCTGCAAATTTCATTAACATATTTTACTCCCACATCCACATTATTAATAAAGACATTAAGCTGAACGAATGTCCACAGAATGCTATTAAATATTCCACAGCGCACTCCAAATTTAATACTTCGTGGCCTTATTATGGCCAGCTTTCAAGCCACGACAATTACACGAGTTTTCTGCAAGACACTGGGAAACAATGTTCAGTGCAATTCTGCAAGGTATTGTGTCAAGCACTTTTCTAGACTACAGGTACATATATATTGCATTTCTTTTATCCACTAAGTAGGTTATCATGTTAAAAAAAAAAAAAAAAAAAAAGGCAAAATTTATTTTTAGGAAAGAACTGCTGTTCTTTATTACTTGGTGAATAGGTTTGGGATTGGGGAAAGAATAGTTGGAATTATTTTTTATAACCTTCGTGCTGTGATTTATAGAGCACAGATTTCAGCTTTCCTCAGGTTCATTTAAATTCTCCTGGCATCCAGACCTGTTTCTACTGCTTGTAGTGTTTAGCACTAAACCCTTGTTCTCAGGATAGAATAGCAAGGCAAAAGGCTCCTTCAGTCCGACCCCCCTGCTGAACTATGGCAAAGCTTGCAGCAGGTTGTACTGTGAGTGCTGCAGCCAAGTATCCTCTGATACATCTCCCACAGATTACAAAGCCACCTTTGTGCTGTTTGGAGAGCTTCCATTGCATTCTCACGTGGGAGACCTGCCCCCAACTCAACCTGCTGACTACAGTGTCTGGAAAGACAGCATGCCCCATTGCTTTCATGCTGTTTTGGTTTTGCTCTTTTTTGGACTCTGCTTTCTGACACACTCTTCTTTTTGTTAAATTGTTTCCCTCCCTAGCAATTTTCTCTTAACTACTTGTGTTCATTTCTAATTACTAGAAGCAATTAGAGTAATTCTCCTTCTTTCTATAGGCTCTGTTGTTTGACAGGGGAATCTGATCAGGATCTAATTCAGCTGTTGTTGTCTATTTGGCAATCTCTGTGACCTGTAGCAAGTTTGTATTAATATTATTGTTTGAAACAATATTCAGCATTAAAAATATGCTGCAATATTTCATTAAGAAGTAATGCAATGACTGGAAAATTTACATTTTCACATCCTTTATTTTTGTTTGTGCAAAAACTGCACTAAAAATAATAAAGGGTGTCCAGCCACAACACAAAATTTGGAATTGACTTATAGAAAATAATATCCGGAAGAAAAAAACAATTTACCTTAGAATGATTATTGGAATAGCTGAATGTTAAGACCTGGTAACCTTTTCAATTCCAAAGAGGGTATTTTGACAACTAAGCTATATGTCCTAATGTTTCAAACCAAATACTAAATAATTAAGCCTGTGTGGGCTGCTTATTTCCATTTCAAATAAAATTCAAATCAAATATGACATTTAAAACTTTTCTCTAATGGCTAAAAGGAGTGGTAAGAAGAACTCAAACTTGTAAAAAAAAAAAAAGCTTGTTCAGTGCTTATCATATTGACCTATCAACAGTGGCAGTCACTAAAAATATAGATCTTCTATATGATGATTCAGTAGAACATTTGTGGTTTAAATACTGAAAGGTTAATACTGGCAGTAAAGCTAACGGCTGTCTTGGTTTTTCCTGGCATCCATTCTCCAAATCTCTTTGGTTAGTGCACTCACTTGTGACATAACACCTGCTTACAGTGTCTCTGAGATATTTAACTTGATTATAACATTGTTAGGCCTAGGGGACTCAGATTTGCTGTTCCCATTCGCTAGAATGACAAGCCGGTTTCTCTCCTTCTTTCTGTAACAAAAAGGAAATATATGGTAAGAGTTCTGTTATGAGCCTTTATAACTAATGGAAGATAATCTGCAATAAAGCAGTCACTCAGCTTTTGTAGTTTGAGATTCAGCTTGTTTAAATTGTGAAAAATTGGAAAGTAAGGTATGAGGGATCATATCTAAACACTATCATTGACTCAATATGCACATATTCTGCATGCGTGTGATAAACACTGCAGATGTTCTGATCTCACCAGGGTTGGTATGAGGCAAGAATCACTTGTGCATTATAGGTGTTATAGAGTACCTGAAAAGTGACACCAAAGACTGCATTTGTGCTGTACTAACCTAGATGTTCAGATTGCCCTCTGGATGAAATTCTGTTGGTACTGGAGCCAGGACAGACTGACACTTTGTCATACAACAAGAGCCTAAAATAAGTATGGCTGTCACAGTGCCTTAATTCTTATTATATAATGCATACACATTTCATAATTCCAATTCAATTTTATTTTAAAAATTATAAAAGTAATTCTTAAGAATATGTTTAACACTAACTCTATATGCAAAATTTAGCAAAACTGCAATTTACATTTAGTTATTATAAATTTATTATTACTTTCATTGAACTGATTGTGTGTAGGAAACCACAACCAGTTAGACGAATGTGCTGAGACAAGGACAAAACGTTTTCCTGTACTCTTCTTGTTTTATTTTATTTTGATATGTTTTCTTTCCCCATTTTTTTTTGTCTCAGTTGAATCCCTAGCTGCACATTTGTGTTGGATTTTCTTATGTCTAGTTTATCTCTGCTCTAGCATATGTGCTCTCAATGCAACCCTGCATGAAATATAAATCACTGTAGATCATCTAAGAGATGTGGCATTATTTTAAAAGCTCTACCTGATTATAGCTAAAGAAACTCAACTTTGTTCCCATTCCTTAATGAATATTTGCAAACCTTCTAGTATACAAAAACCTTTTGCAAAGAGAAAAAGAATAACTTGCTCAACATATCCATGGTGAATAAAATAAGAAGTTAATTAGAATAAAATAAGAACTTAATTTCAGAAAAAAAGAAATTAGATTAGATATTATGAAGAACGTTGTGATGATAAAGATATTGAAAGTAACGATAAATTGTTAGGGGAAAACTGCAGCTGCCATCATGGGACACCATCATTGATGGGTTAGATAAACTTCAGCCAGGAATGACAAAGATAAAATTGACCTTGTCTGAGGCAAGGTGTCCAACTGCATTTTTTGAGTTACTTTTCAGACTGTTTCATGATTCTGTATATATGCCATGAGCAGTTTCACAGCTGTCAGTGGGACAACTGAAAAAGCTAACCTCATGTGAAAGACTCTCCACGGTCAGAGCATTTACATCTGCAGTATGTCACAATCAAATGATGAAAAAGATGAAAAAGTATATGTTTTTTTGTAACATTCTGTTTGCTGCTTTTTAGATTTCTTGCCATCTGTTCTGTAGTATAAATTTCTTAACATGTTGTTTATTCTATGAAGAGAGAAATTACTGTAACTTGATGTGGGAAGAGGGCAGATTAACTATACCTTGCAAATTTCTTTTGCTTCTAAAACCGTGTTTTTATAGTTTGAAAGTAATACTCAGGATAAAGTATAAAAATATATATATTTTCAATCATTAAATATTATCTTTTAAAAAAAAAATAAAAGAAAAAAAAGGAAACATATAGGGCTTTAAAATTTCTCTGGAATTCTGTGTTTTATTTTCCTTATACTTCTCTGCTATGGAGCTGAAAGACTAAAAGTTTAAAGAGACCCAAGGATTATCCAGCATTCTTGCAGTGTGGAAGGCAGTTCTTCATCAGGAAGTGGAAAAAACTGAAATAATAATTGAAATAAAAACTGAATAACTGAAATTGTTATTTTAACAATTCTAGGAAGCCCCTACTGCACCTGGGATTCCCATAGGCTTTCAACTCCAAAGTTTTCAAATCTAGTGATAAGAAACCTTGAGATTCCTAGTACTAGCACAGTCCACAGCATTGAATTATTCTAATTGTTCTAAGATAACTTAGAGAAACCTTGAAATCTGAGGCTCTGGTACAAGATCACACAAAAACAGAGAGCTTGAAATCCTGATAGTCATTTGAGCCCCCTAATTGGTATCATTAAGCTGAGCCCTTCATTCTCCTCTCACCAGGTCTGACAAAAGTAGACTTCTGGAACAACTATTTGCTTGCCTGTTAACACAAGGGTGTTGAATCTGATTTTGTAATTTCCATAAGTTAGCGTTTTTCAGTGAAAATCTGCTTTAATTTGGAAAACAGCCAATCAGGTTTATATTTAATGTTATATAAAGCTCTGAATGAAATCTGCTACAAGTAGTTTGTAAGGAAAAGGTGAAACAAAACAAAAACTGAAATCTGGTTTCTTACAAAATTTAATTACTTCATAACTAGACCTCCATAGTTCTTCAGCTTCTGTGGGCTTGTAGTCACGTTTCTGGGGGTTTCAGAATTTGTTTTTCTGCTGCTGTGTGGAAGAGTCATGTCAGCAACACATGAATTGACTAACACACTGAACATGTACTGGAAACAGTTGCTTTGTCAATACAGAATGTGCTGCCAAATGCAAAAATGTCAAACAAACTGAAAAACAGAAAAGAATTCTTGTGTAATCACTTATAGTATCTGTATATCACTTACTGTCTGCAGAAATTGCAGTTAAACAGTTTTCAAGCAGAAATCAGTTTAACTGGCAGTCTATCTTCAATATTACATAAATTTTAATCCTATGAAATTACAGATTTAGCTTCAAAGTGTAAAAAAACTACTGTTTTTTTGTTTTTTTGTTTGTTTGTTTTTTTGTCCTGATATTTTCACACTAGGATTGTTGTTTTTAGGGCTTTTTAATAGTTTGTTATTTGGGAAAAATTGGATGACATGAATATAAACTGCTTATAAAATGCTAATATCATATATTTATGATGTGGGCCTTAATTAAGTTTAGCTCAGTTTCTTAAAACTATATAAAATGTGAGAACTTAGTCCACTGTATTTTGTAAAGAGGGAAACCCCTGCAAAACTCTTTAAGTACTGAAGAAATGTTGTGGATGGGAGACCATCTGGAAACCTTCTCAGAAATACAAGGGGAAGGAGATACAGAAAGGTCACAAAGCAGAAGACTAATCGTACGTAATTAAAAGAGAGAAAAAGAATCTGAAAATCCTCTACCTGATTGTATTCTAACTGTATGATTTGCAGGCTTATTCTTAGTTTTCGTTTACAAAAGAAGCTCCCAGTCATTTCTTACCTCTATACTCAATACTGCTCCTTCATTTTCTTCTCTCCAGTTTACAGCTCAATGACAGTGATTGCTAATTTTAGCTACTTTGCCACATTCTCATTGATTTCCTTATTTGCTTTATCTCTTGTGTTACAACTCAGACATTGGATTTTAGACCTACCAATTTTTAACAATAAGCTGTTTGGTTTATCATTCAGGTTTTTCATATGCACAACGAATTCCCATCTGCTTTTACACTGTTGAGATGAGTTTTGAAAAGAGTATGCTTGGTTTCACTTTTAGTGTGCTTATCTGCCTCAAAATCCTTATAGGAGGTTTTGCATAATATAGTCTTTCTGTTCACTTGTTCTCAGATTACGGGTACTGTTCTCATTTGTTGGGCATTCACATGATGATGCCCGTTTGTTCTACATCTTTGTATCTATGAATTTTCATTTTTCAGTTTTCATTAGATGCTTCAGGTGCCATTTTCCTTGATTTCTATTTCTCTTTTGTGTTTTATGTTACATAGGTACTGATTTATTCACTAATGATTCAAACTTACAGATCCGCTCAAGGGATGTCTACACTGTAATCTAACTGCATTCCAGCACGTGATTTTTGATATACCTATGTAGGTCTATACACACGCCATACTTATGTATTTCTTCCATGTTTTGACTCCGTGTTTGCTCGTAAAAATGAAGAAGAAAAGGGAAATGAAAGAAGTTAAAACGGTTCTTAACATGCACTCAATTTGCAGACATATTAATTTGAATACTTAAATCTTTCTAACATCCTCTCTACACAGGTATTTAGGGGGACAAGTTGTGGGTATGCCCTCTTTTGATGGGCCTGTGATATTCCCGTATCACCAGTTCTTACTGACTGGTTTTCACTTAAGCTTGTGAAACTGTTGTGTTCTTGGTTTAAATCCATGAATGAGTTTATGTAAAGCTAAAAGTAGTTTTCTCTTGAAATTAGTTTCTATTTATTACAGAAATTGACTTCTTCAAACCCTAGAATCTTGTTTTTCACTTTTCTCCTGCTTGCTGACAGAGTAACATGACAGACCTTTACCTCCATTTTACTTCATTGGTCTAAAGTGTGTAGTGCTGTGGCCTTACATCCCAGATCAAGTAAGGAAACACTCATTTTAGAGAAAATAATCCAATGGAAATGATTTTTGTAACTGTGTGCTGCAGATTGGAAAGTCTGCAGGAATCCAAGAGAGAATGATAGATTTGGACAATATTTAGAGCATATCCTTCCTATAATTGCTACGCATTCTAATTGTTTCATTATTGGGATAAACAATGTGCCACCTCTCTGTGAAAATAGACAGTGTTTATGAAATATTTCTCATTAAAGACATGCTGAACTAATAGCTGTACAATAACCACAGAGATTCATTTTTGGGAATGAGGCTGGCTTGGATCGCCACAGGAAATGCGTTGATATTAGTCATTCTTCCAATGTTCACTGCTTTGCTCAATGTATTGATTCTCTGATGATGAGCAAGAATAAAGGCCAATCCATCTGTATTTCATGATGAAAATCAAAGAATAACATGAAAAAAACTTTTTTTTTTTTTTTCTTTCTCTCTCTTAGTAGATTCATGTTATGCCTTTCTTCCCTGGCACTTTTAATGATAAGAAATTCCAGTATGGTTTGACAGCTATAAGCGAAGCTAATTACAGAATCTGAGATCTTAGGTTTCTGTAAGTCAATATTCAGAACAATTTAGAATATATTTGAACAATGTAGAAAGAAAGGTCAAGTTACAATATTAATTCTTTCAAGGTAGGCCCAATATATTAAAATATATTTCCCTCCCTGTTTGAAATGTTGGAGCATTCAAATACAGTCAAGATACTTTTCTCAATTATCCATTTAAATCAAATGAGAAAAGAGGTAGATTTGTGCCGTGCAAATTTTCTTGCATTTTAATGATGTCAATTCAGAAATAAGAAATTCAGATAAGTGACCTCTCAGCAGCTTTTTAAATGATGCTCAGTAATACATAATTTATCTGTAAGAATAAGGACTTTGACAGTCAGCACAGGAGTTTAATAAATAATGTCTGAATACTTTTACAGTACATTGTCATATCTGCTCTGAATGCACAGGCTGATATCTTATATTGAGTTCTAAATTGGGGAAATATTTTTCTATTTTTGCATAAAACTTTGGACATTTATTTGTGGGTTGGGAGGTGGTAAATTCAATTTTTTCTCTTCAAGAAACTGAATGCGGAATAAGATTAGTTTCTGATAACAGATGCAAAAACATCTGTAGATATCTTATATCTAGTGTCATTCTTTCATCCACCTCTGGATGAATACCTTTATTGTTCTGCATGTTAGTGTTCTGTTTGACAGCAGTGGTGAATTTCCTGTGGTTGTTTGTCACTTTTAGTACAAAGTAAATGTTGCTTAGATGCTCCAAATTGATTATATTCACCCTCAGGCAATTTCATAATAACCTATTGTGATTAAAAATCATAAAACACTATGTCACCTCCAGTCCTTATTAAGATAATTGACCCTCCTACTGAATTAATAATACAACCTGGTTGTTTAAATATGCTTGCTACTAAATAATTCTCCTAAAGTCTAAATGGTAACATATTTTGGTGAGATAATTGAGCTTGTTTGCCTTCTTATTCAGTTAAACATTGTGGGTGGATGAGAGCATATTGTTTAAAATTCATCCTGACAGAAAAATGTGGAAGGCCTCAGATTTAGCAAGGGATTCTTTTCACAATTTTCTAGTTATTTTACTCATTCCTTTGCTATTCAATTGAGAAGATTACAAGTGAGAAGCTAAGCTATTCAAAATTAAAGTTATCAGTGCATAGAATTTCATATTACAAATTTATTGGCTCTGAAACAAAAATATTTATATGGTAGAAGCAATACTTATATATTTTTATTATTAATCCAGGTTTAATTGATTTGTTTAATTATTAGAAAATTGTATAAATATGATTTAAAATTAAGCTGTTATTTGACAATTTGTGATTTCTGATAGAGATCATTAGCTTTGTGATATGTTAAATTTCTTTCAGTGTTGAAATTCATGCAAGTCGTTAATTAGATGTATGGAAAATAGAGGACATTGCTTTCATATTGCCTAGTCTTTGTTCCCTTCCCAAGTGAGTGCCAATGAAACCAACACATGGGCAGTAATACATATGAAATCTTTGTTTCTCTCATCAACACAAGCATTTTTTATTTTCTGTACATCATTGTTACTTTCGCATTTTCCCTTTCTACCTACTTCTTTTCATGTTTCTCCTTTTCTCAGCATTACAAGTGAGTACATACTTCATTCAGACATTACAAAAAATGGCCTCATTCAAAAAGCTTGTAAAAAGTCTGCTTGAAAATATGATCCTATTCATTTATTACTTTTGTTTTGCTGTTGCTGTAGTTTTGCACTATTTTTTGAATTATTTTTTTTATTTGTGCAGCTTTGTTTTAATTAAGTAGAAATCTTCTTGCTTTCTTTTAAATCAATGGCAAACATTCGTAGTTGTTTAGTTCATAATACAGTAAACTGATATTATGGACGTATTACTATTAACACAGGTCTAATCAAGTTAGTACTTCTGTGGGGAACCTGAAAGGAGTTTTAGAATAAATATGTATTCTACTTCATCATTTAAGTGCCAGCAAGTACATCAGCATAAGTGCATCTCCACTTATTTAGCGTAGAATTCTGAGTACGTTTTATTCAAGCCCTGAATCTATGTTGCTTCTATATATGACTAGACTATGTGGAATAGATTAATGAGGAAAGTTGTTGAAATCTGAACTTCGAGTTTTAAAAGCTTTATAAGGCATACAGAAAGTAAAATATACAAACAAAAAGAAGTTGTCAAGAAAAATATTTTTGATATAGATTTCTTCATAGTTTAGTGTTTTTGCATTCTGATGCAGCATTGTGGTCAGAGAATAATCTTACATTCCATACATTGCATACGTTGACCTATTGAGTAACTGGGCTTCTCAGACAATGTCTGCTATCAATCTTTATTTCACTGCATTACACTTAGCACCTACACAAAAACATCTGGATGTTATCACTGCTATTCTAAAGTTGCATCTAATCAACATACTAAGTAGTGTATATTGTTAAATTCTTGCATCAGCCAGCTATATAGAGAAATTATCAACCAAAGCAAACAAACAAACAAACAACAACAAAAAAAAACCAATCAAAATTATATTAAAAAAAATCCCCAAAATGGCCAAATTCAATGAAATAAATAAAATTATTTTTCTCAGTATTCAGCTGCTAAGTCCAGTATGCTAGTAACAATTCTTTATCCTTCCTGACTTAAAAACAGTTAGTCTTTTCTGGGATTGGTTCTTGAGAACTTTTTACTTTGAGTTACAAAAGTAATAATAAGCTTAGCTTTCTGTATTTGCTTTAATATGTAAAAACAGTAACACAGAAAATAAACAGCTTATTAAAGATCTGATAGTGTTTATCTCACTGAAATATCTCCTGAAAAACTTCTGGTTATTTTCTAAACTCTGACTTGAAAAAGTAGGAAGCTTTTCAAAGAGAATTTGCTATTAAATCCTAGTCATAGTAGAAAACAGGTCACAAAATTATTGTCCCATTGTAGTCAATAGCAAAGCTTCCCTTTATTTCACTCTTCGCTGGAGTCTAGAATTGCCACAACTTGATTGTGTTAAATGGATATATATGTATATAAACACATAGATAGATAGATAAATAGATAGATGCTTACATTTCTTTCCACTGAAGATTTACTACTTACTCTACCACATCTATTTGTCCATTGTAAGTTCTTGACCGTAAGAATATACTTCTGCATAAGGCAGGGAACCAAAATCAATATAACCCCTCAATACTTAGGACATCATTTGAAAAATATAACTTTGATAAAGTAAGTGGATTTGTCAGCCCCCTTTTTAAACTGTAAACAAAGTAAGTGGTCTCAGGATATTTCTTCCTTATTTAAAAGTTATTCCTGAGAAAATTTTAAACTCATTCCTATATCTATCTTTTTTTTTTCTTTTTTTTCTTTTTTTTTCTTTTTTTTTTAATGAATCCAGATATAATTTTAACTTGTGTTGTTTCAGTTTCCTAATTCATAGGTTAGCTGTTGACTTTACGTGGATTCAGGAAGATACTAAGTTTCTAAATAATAGTACTAGTTTGCCATTCTTGTCAGCTTGCAAAATTCTAGGTATCTCAGGCTTGACCCTATTCATGCTTAATTCAAGACTGTCATTCCTTCCATGGAAATACTATATGCAGACAGAGAATGAGAAATTCCACAAGGTTTAGGAAAAAAAATAAATAAATAATAGACATAATGTATTATTCCAGTCACTGACACCTTCTGTTTTCCTCAGGGTCCTTTTTAATATGTGCCCACAGAGCACAGAGCCTCCTATGTAAAATGTTAAAAGGTTGTGCTGCAAGCAAGATAAAATCCCCAAGGGGTAACTATTATTGTGCTTATTTTGCATATAGGTAAACAAAAGATAAACCTATTCAGTAACTTGCCAGAGATATTCCATGTTGGGACCACTTCTCCACCTGAATGAGAAAGCTGAAGTGCAAATGTCACGCTTACTTTATTACAGCTGTAAACTCCTGCCAACTGAAGTATCTTCAGTCTTTTTGATTCTATCAATGAATCCTCAAGCAAAACATAAGCTGGCCATAGCTCAATTTGTTGCACAACAACAATAATTGTATTACCATGGAATAAATAATTTTTAATACAATGTTCAGGCAGAAAATTAATCAATCTGAATGAATCCAGAAGCAGTTAACAACCTACTGCTATTCCATCACATACCGATCCAAAGATTAAGAAAGCAATGCCTTGCATGGTATATGACTGGGAGATTTCTAAGAATTGCTCACAAAAATTTCTGACAATCAAAAATAAGCATAAGTCAATGACAATTTTTTGTCAAAAGGGCTGTTATCTCATTTCTCTGAATGATATAAACTAATTTGACAAAGCTCTGTCCAACTGTTGTCTGTCTGCAGCAGAATCTCATTCACTCTATCGATGTTGCTGGTCCAGAGATGCTGGCTAAACTGTGTTTTTAACATAACGATTACGATACAGTTGTGTGAGCTTATCCAGTTAGTGTCACACTGCATGGACAATGCCTAATAGAATGAGGCTCAGGATTTTCAGTGGCCTGTAGCTTCTGCTGTGAAACTGAGAGTGATCTTCTAGGTGGCAGGGGACATGGGGAGAGGATCCTCAAAAGCATCTCAACTTCTTCATATTCAGTGGTGTCTTTTTAGAGTTGACACCATTTCAAAGTAATGGCATGAGTTACACACCAAGTTCTTCTTGTGTAATTACTTTGGCTTCCAGTTAGAAAACAAAAGAAGGATTAATTCTAACACTAAAGATGGAGCAATGCAAACACTTCTTAACAGCAAATTCTGGCAATCCTTTCTCTTAGTCAGCAAGCAGGCAATTTCCCATTAAAAATAACATCTGCTTTGAACACAATTTACAAGCAGTACTACTTAGATACTAGGATATTAATATTTATATAAAAAGAATATCTGTCGGTAAGAGGATACTTCTTGCTAACTGTTGGTCATTAGAGCCACATTTTATTACACTGGATCCTCATATGAGGAAATGTGTGCGTAATTCAGTGAAGATCTCAGTGCATTAACAGATCTAAGCCCTGCTTTTGATTGTGTTTTGGGACAAGTTATGACTCAATAATAGTGAATTCACCCGATGGGAAATACTTTAGTTGTACTATTACTTCTTCATGAATGAATTATGCCTGTAGTATTTCAACCTACTAAGAAACAGTTGTAGAAATCACAGGAAACTGTAGGATAGAACTGAATAATAAAATGGAGTATTATTGTCTTTCATGTATAGTATCTAGGATGTAACATAAAATATCTCACAATTTTTGGGTTGCAATAGAAACCCAAATAGAATAAAATAAAGACCTGCTGTTGCTGTGTAGGTTCATGGATAATTTTCTCTGTTATTTAGATGAAGATCTTCATCTAAAAAAAAAAAAACAAAAAAAACCAGAGCTACAGTTTATATCTCTGAAAGTCTGTTAAGCTCTGATTTGTGTAGGTATCTTCTGAACTCAACCCTCTGAAGTATTACAAATAAATAAATAAATGGGTTTCCCAACATAAATATTTAATCTATTCTAGTCAATTTAAAAACACGGCCGCAGCATGCCCAAAAATGTGACCCTTTCATTTTGCACGCTATGCTAATACAGTGTTATAACTAGAAAGATTGGTGTGGATGGGATGGTGCTACAATCAGAAAGATTAGCAGAGATGAAATAATATTACAAAAGGAAAGGTGATCATCCATCTCCAAAGACCTAGGCTCCAAACAGAGATCCTTCCCCAGTGGCAGTCAGCTCTTAAGTGGGATCTAAGAGAAATGCAGCCAGGGTCTGCCCCTTCTGGTTACACAGCTGAATTGCCTTTACCTGTGCTTCCAGAACTGACCTGGTCCTTTCCGCAGGTTATCAATCACTGGTTCAAGCTGTAACTCAGTAGTTCCCATACATACAGGAGTTGTTACAGTTTATTTCATTTGAATATTTTCAAACATTTGGTTCAGAAGGAGCTTTGAAAAATGATGTATTTGCTTTTTTTCTTATAACATACCATAGATTTTTAACGAAGGATTGTTTTTCCTGTGTATATATACTACTGTATTGTTTAGAAATTCAGACAATTCAAGTGCTTTTCTTCATAAAAACGGATTCTCCCTTCCGAAAGGCACCATTTATATTCTTTGGCTATTTTTTTTCCCACCAGATAATCTCTACATGGTTTTCAGTACTGTCATATAAATGCTTCCATATGTTTATTTCCCATTATTATTTAAAAGTTTGCTATATAGTGCTAAGCGTTTGTTTATTTCTCACTTTACTATGTGTGGAAAGTGGAAGAAAAACATTTTAACTTTTTTTTTTAATGATATGGTTTATGAAACTGAGTTTCTTGTGGGGTTTTGTATATGAACTAACATTTAAATTCTTTCCATAAGTCAGGTGCAGTCAGGTGCAATCAGTCTTGCAGATTTGTGAAACACAAACTTCTTACACTGAATAATTCAATATTTGGGCTTTAATAGTATTTGAACAGGAATCTATGTAGGCTATAAAGTAGATAGGTGAAAAAAAGGCAGGTAAGACTTGATTTCTGTCTGAATCATGAGCATTTGAGATTCTATGCCTGCCTGCCCCTGGTCTGCCAAGAAGCCAGTAAGCTGAGATCCAGAAGCAAAGCATTACGAGACCTGGCAATGAACTGGGTGGAGAGTTGCCTCCTTCCCTGAACAGCCTGTCTGTAAGAATCCTTCCTTGGTTTTTTTTTTGGCTCAAAGCTTGCTTCCTGAGGTTTTTCTTGTGATAAGACTCTGGATGACTTGTCAAGGAGGCAACTGATGGGTGCTAACTGTGTGACAATCGATATCGCTTTGGGAACATTTGCAAGCCCCTTCCCCCAGAGCTGCTTGCTCTGTAGAAGAGCGGAAGAGAGTGCTCAGGAGTGTTCACTGGCGGAAGATCTGGCCTGTGGCCAAACCGCTCCAGCTAAGAATGGAAGGCTGGGGGATGATACCATTGTATCCTGCGAAGGCAAGATGCAAGTTGGTGCCTCCCTGCTTCCTCTTATCGGCTGGCAAGGCCAGAAAGATAAGAACAAAGGAGGTTCCTGCTGAGATCCCAGAGCCAGAAGCTGCCACCGCAAGGAGAACTGACCCAACCACCTTGGGTTTGAGCTGTCACTCAAAGGAGAGCTGATTCGACCACTTTGGATTTGAGCTGTCACTCCAAAGACAGCTGACTCAACCACTTTGAAGCATTGAAAAAGGGCCATCATCACCATGGTCATGGTCGTCCTTCGTCATCAACAGAACAACAATGCCCGACGACCCACCACTACTGAGGATCAAAGACGGAGCTACGAACCACGCTGGATCCATGGTGGTGACTATGTCCCTCTTGCTTCCTATAAAGACTCCTTGCTTCTTCTTTTCTATCTTTTCTATCACCCTCCTTCCCTTCCCCCATTACCCTAATTCATAATAGTGTCCGTCCTCCCCTTCCCCATTTCCCTGATTAAGATTTGTAATAAACTGGTCGGACCAACATTTGAACCATTGCTTCTTAATCTCACGCCGGGTATATAGATAAAAAAAGAACCTCCTCTCCCTCCTATAAATTGGAGCGAGACACTGTCCTACAATCCCAGAAAGGGGGTGGTGCCAGGTTGGTCACAGCCCAGCCATCCTCTGCAGTAGCCATAGTCCTTAGCTCTAACCAGAAAGGCAGATCCCTAATCAGGATGTTGTTGGGCCTGGCACAATAGATTCTAGGCAGGGGAAGGGCTGAATCTCAGCCAGAAATGATCCAGTGCAACGTATGAGAGCCTCAGGAACAGATGAATCTCCAAGCAGAGCAGGGAGACCCTTGCTGAGACTTCTGTTCCCTTCTTCTATGTAGCATCTCTTGTCAGCCTGTTGGCTGTAGAAACTCCTAGATTAGGACAGTGAGAGAGCACCCTGGGCTACAACAGAAGTTTTCACACCTGGGAACACAGACTTCAGGAGCATACTCACTCCAGGCCCCTGTGTACTTAATAATAATAACATGGAGTATATTGATGGGAATTAGCTGCCTTGAGATCAGACTTAATTGGAACCAGTATGAGGCAAAAGACATTTCAATGGTAACAAACAGCAACAAAGACTTTAAGAAAGAAAGGAAAGCATCCTCAGCTCCAAAAGATCTGTTCTCACCACTTCAGCATACCTCAGCATATTTACCAACTCCATACAGAGACTAAGTTCACTTACAATTCATAATTCACACTAGCAAGTCTCCTCAATCATTCTTTTATAATCAATATTTTTTCAGGCTGTCATGGGACTTCAATCTGGATTAACTTCCTATAAAGATTCTTCTATTTTCCTTCAGATCTCAAGAGATGTAGATGTTTTTGGCAGAGCCTGTGCTGTGGCCTCCAAGTGTTAATATGAAAATTTTAGCTGGACTTTCTCCAATGGGCAGAGGTGAAAAATGAAAGCTTTTCCTCCACTTGGGAAGAAAAGTGTATAAATGGACACGTTGAGCCTTTTCTCCAAATCTGAAGTTTTAGATCAACTGTAAATTAACTGATGTAATTTGACTGACCAAGCTTGTTAAAAACAATACCTCATTCTTTTTATCTATTCTATTTGCAAGCAGATGACAAGTCCAAATTAAAGTTTGGAGGGGAAGAAATTTAGTGTTTTCACCGTACCTTTCTTCTTAAAATAGTTAATTGATCAAACATAGAGGAAAATTTTTCTCCATTTCTCATAAAAATCTGTTCACGTTTAAATAATTAAATATTTTTGACGAGCCCTAATGCCAAGATTCACACTTTTCATTTCAACATATATTTTTAAACTTTTAATTGAGTTGGTATTATGTTATCTCCTGGTTATGAAAGATTCAGGAAGAAATAAGAGGAACACAACTCCTGCAAACCAAATTCCTGCATTATCAAAAGTAAACCATACACTGAATTTCTAATGGATTTTCTCACCAAGGGACTTGATCCCAGCTTCTTGCTAGAGTAACCTGAGTGAGATAGAATCTGCTTATCACCCTTTCCCCTGAAAGTACAGAAAGGTAAACAAGAAAAGCAACTTGTCAGCATTGAGACAATTACTCCTGTTTGTAACACCACAGCCTAAAACTGATAAGAGTTTTTTATGAGGCATTTTTGTACCCAGATTACAAGAAATCCGCAAGTGTTTGAGCATTCTGCTATCTAGATTTCATGTTGTTCCTTGTGTCTTTATTTATCTAAAAGCAAAGTTATTTTGCTTTAATTTCATTTAGCTTGAAGAGGAGAGGAGAGGAGAGGAGAGGAGAGGAGAGGAGAGGAGAGGAG
>NW_024884364.1:18734669-18744365 GCF_019232065.1 Centrocercus urophasianus
GAGAGGAGAGGAGAGGAGAGGAGAGGAGAGGAGAGGAGAGGAGAGGACTGCTGATTTATTCTAGGCTCTGTTATTTCATATTACCAAATGAAACTATGGGAGAAGGTGCAGAGCTGTACTATTTCAAACCTAGCCATTGATGATAAAAGAATAAAGAAAGAAGGTCCCTTCTGTGCATATCCACAGATTGTGCCCATAGACAATTCCTTTGCAGAACATAGTTCTCTTCCACTGCTGTGCTTGCAAGCAAGCATGAAAAGGTTAAATAATAGACCTTCTGTTCAGTGATCCTTTCTCAGAACAGAAGTGTGTGCTCTCATGAAGAGAAAACTGTTTTCTTTGGTAGCAGAAAGATAAAAGTAGTCATTAACCTGTTGTCCATAGATTGAACTTTCTTTGCTTATTTCAGAAAGAATTTTATTTATTTATTTATTTATTTGCTGCTGTGATAATCTCCAAAGCATCTTCCTCAAATTTAAATCTCATTGGAAAGTGGTGGGATTTGTGTTCCTCACAAAATTACTCAGCAGTTTAACTTCAGAGATTCCACTCAAGCAAGCATCAAATTAGTCCAATATTGATTTTGCTTTTCACTAAGACTTACTTCCTTTTGGAAGATGAGCATGGACAAAGATAGCCCCCCAAAAATCTTTTTTTTTTCTTTCCCAGAATGAATCATTTGAACAGCAGAGAAATTATGGTAGGGATAGAGTGCTTTGCCTAGAAAAGCTAAGCTATTTTGGAACAATAATCCATGCACAGGAAGAAAATTGGAAAGGCAAATGCCCAGCTTGAACTCCACTTGACCATTGGGATAAAAGTGAAAAAAGTTTTTACAAGTATATTAACAGTAAGAACTAAGCTAAGGAGAATCTCCATCCTTTACTGGATATGGCAGAGAAAGTGACCACTGAGGATAAGAAAAAGGCTGAGGTTTCTCAATGCCTTCTTGATATGTGTTTAAAAGTCAGATCGATTATCCTCAGGGTACTCTACTCACTGTCCTGGAAGTCTCAGGTGGGGAGCAGAATAAACTCCCTATGTTTAAGGTGGAAACAGAGAGTTACTACTCCATCTGGAATACTGCAATTCCACGGGGCGTGATGAGATCCACGCAAGGCTGCTGAGGGAGCTCATGGAGGTGATAGCCAAACCACTTTCCATCATGTTTCAGCATTCCTGGTCAACTGGAAAGGTCCCAGAGGACTGGAGTCTTGTCATGTGACTCCTGGCTATAAGGGTTGTAAGGAAGATCTGGGGAACTACAGGCTTATCAGCCTGACCTTGGTGCCAGGGAAGGTTATAGAGGAGATCACATGTAATGTGCAAGAAAGCCAGGGGATCAGACCTAGCTAGCATGGTTTCACGAAAGACAGATCCTGCTTGACCAATATGATCCCCTTCTATGACTGAGTGACTCATCTGGTGGATGAAGGAAAGGCTATTGACATAGTCTACTTAGACTTCAGCAAAGCCTTTGATGCTATCTCCCACAGCATTCTCCTGGAGAAGCTGACAGCCCAGGGTTTGGACAGACAGTCGCTGCTTGGTTAAAAACTGGCAGAATTGTTGGGCTCAGGGAGTAGTGGTGAATGGATTTAAATCCAACTGGTGATCAGTTATGAGTGGTGTTCAGAGGGTTGGTATTGGGGTCTATCCTCTTTAGTATTTTCATGGATGACCTGGATGAGGGGATTGAGTGCACCCTCAGTAAGTTTGCAGATGACAACCAAGTTATCAGGAAGTGTCGATATGACTGGGAGTAGGAACGCCCTACAGAGCAATGTGGACAGGCTGGATAGCTGGGCTGAGGCCAGTGGGGTGATACTCAACAAGACCAAGTGCCAAGTCCTACACTTTTGCCACAACAACTGCAGGCAACGCTACACGCTTGGGGCAAAGTGCCTGGAAGGCTGTGCAGAGGAAACAGACCTGGGGGTGCTGGCTAAAACTTTGCTCAGCTAAACATGAGCAAGCAGTGTGCCCAAGTGGCCAAGAATGCCAACGGCAGCATTGCCAGCAGGACCAGGGAAGTGACCCAGGAAACTACAGGGCCTCACAATTCTAAGAACAGTGATTTTGTAGAGTTTCAATAACAATAGACCATAGTAATACAAAATCACACTATTCTGTGTTAAGAATAAAGGATTTGCTTATGTGTTTAAAGACTACTATGAGACACAAGAAAAACTGACACATCAAATTAAATTCTGACTTCTACATTTGATTCTTTTGATACAGACCAGATAATGCAACAGAGATAAGTCAGTGTAAGAGGAAATACACTGTAAACACTTAGAAGTATATCATTTTAAAAGAGCAGCAATAAGGTTAAATAAATAATTGTATTGCATGCAAATAATAATCTATACTGTATCTATTTTCCATAAGTTTTTCAGATAATCTTGTTGTTCATTTCTGTGTGCAAGTATGGGTATTCTCTGTGTTCCACATGACAGCATATCTTACTCAAGCTGTTATTTGCCACCTTCTGTGTCTGCTTCACAAGAAATTGCTTTTGTGGAGTGTAATCCATTCTGAATTTTCGTAAAATTTATGAATGCAAAAACAAGTTTCTGTACATTCGTGAAAATTACCTGCATAAGGTTCAAGTTTACCTTTAAAGAGATTTCTAAGGAAGTCCTAAATGAACTTAAATAGCAGCAAAGATTTTTCATATTGAGTCACTAGTAGTCAGTACTTCTGAAATACCAATCAGCTTTTAAGATTTCTAAATTAGGAATGGATTTTTAAATGTCTCTGGAGCATGTTGGCAACCTGGGATGGGAGAGAAGTTTCTACATGTTGTTTGTGGGTGTTTTGATTCTTTGATTTAGGAACACAGTCTGCATTAGGATCAGTTTGTATTGTGAAGTAGTTCAGATTTTACACTGAACTTACAAAATGGGGTTTTGAAACCAAAATGGCATTGACATCTGAACTGAATCTGAGAGCTGTGTTCCCCTCTGAGGATACAGATCTCAGACATCTCAGAACAGGGAGCTCCCCGAGATAACAAAAATAACTCACTGAGGACACACAGGGATTTATATCACACTCTGCTCTCTCAGAGGCTTTGGTGCCACCTTATATGTAGCAGGAAGCAGCTCTTTTTATGTGGGGAATTCTTTGCCCTGAATCCTCTTTTGCAAGCAGGGCCTTCAAAAAGGATGCAGTTGCTGTTATTTGTTTGTATGTTTGCTTTTATTTTTTTATTTGTATCCCCACGTCAGAGGAGAGGAAATATACAGACCTTCTCCATCTTCTCTGACCCCCTTTGACACACCAGTGGTAAGAGCAGTCATCAAGAACATCACATGTCTGAGTTCACCTCACTTGTCCATCTACACAGGCTCTAAACTTCTACATTGTTCAGCCTGGAAAGCTACCCTGCCTGTAAGGCATTGGACAGCTTGAACTGTGGCAATCTGCAGGTCTGTGAGAAGGTGTTTATTTTCTGTAATATTCAGTGAGCCAGAGAGACAAAAGAATCCAGAGATTAAGTCTGTAGGGATGTTTCTGTCATCTAACTTAAAGAAGGAAATTCTGTATTTTAACAATTCTTCAAGCATATTCTGTTTGTTCTACATTAAGCAGTCGCTGGGTAAAATGCTGAAATACTTTTAAGAACACAGATTGGAGCTCAGGCTGTATCCATACTATAGAGCAGAAAGGAAGAGTCAAAGGTGTGCCTCATTAGTGCATGTCAGCAATGCTTAGATACAAGAAATCTGCTGAGCTGCTCAGCCTTGTCAAGTGCTGTTTCTGACCACTCAAGAAGAAAGCTCACAGGATCCTGTACCATTTCTAGTATTGTAAATATCATGCACTGTGGTTTAATGACTTAATGTTTTATATGAATTCCAGAGTTAGATTAAGGGGTTTTGAAAATCTCAACTCAGAATAGAGATGTCCTGTTCCATGGGTTTTGTTAGCAAGCATTTCTGAAAATATTTATATATTAATATCATGACTTGGGGTTTCCATGTCTGAAACTGCTAGCTTTTGTGCTCTTTTGAAAAATTAGTTTTACAAATTAACACTTGATCCTTAATGACAACAAGTAGGAAGTTCTATGAATTGCAGGTGGGATGTCTAGTCCCATTCCAAAAATTAAAACCAACAAAATTGTTGGGTTTGGGCTGTGGGTTTTGTTTGTTTTCTAGTTTGGTCTGGCCAAGATATTTGATGACAATGTTGGTTTATAGCAGTTCAATGAATTTTTGGTAATGATTTGAAATCAGTTTTCTTTAAAACTGTTATTTGAAGCATGTTTTCGAACATAAGCTACCATAATGTAGAAACTCTCAACTCTTTGATGACATTAGATAAGTTACATACACAGTTGTAAACAATGCCTTAAATGTTAATCAGAGGAGGCTAGTTACAAAATTTACAAGGTCATTTCTGCCAGAATGAAAGGGCAACAGGAAAGAAATTATGTATGAAGTTACATTTCCTCTCCTGTGGAGTCAGGAAAATTTTATCTGCATTTGCCAGAAAAGAAGGATGATCATCTAGTTTCAACCCCCCCTGCTATGTGCAGGGTCGCAAACCACTAGACCAGGCTGCCCAGAATCACATCCAGCCTGATTTTGAAAGCCTCCAGGGATGGGGCAGCTACAACCTCTCTGGGCAACCTGTTTCAATGCATTACCAACTTTTGAGAGAAGAATTTCCTCCTAATATCTAGAATCATAGAATCATAAAATCACAAGGTTAGAATGCCTGTTGACTCAGAAGTATCAATGCACTTGCCCTGCTGTGAGTGTTCCAGGTTTAATCATTTGTTTGAAGTCAGATTGGCTATGTGGGTGTGTATGTAAACTACTGTGATATTAGTACTCTGAATCTTCCTCACAGGTCCCAGAATATGTTCTGATCCCTTATGAAAGGATTTGCAGATTTATTTTCTGGCATAGAAAACTTTTCTTGAAATATTCTTGATCAGCTCTGCTAAGCAGATGTCGTGGGAACATTTGGGAAAGGCTTGTGCAAATCAAGGACTAGAGAACAGCAATTGTCTTTGCAGCAATGGTATTTAAACTTTATTATTGTCTGAGCAGTTCAACAAGGATCCACTATTCACACCTTAAGGACAATGTGGAAAAAATTTCTTAAAATATCTTGCTGTATTTACATGAAGTCAGTCATCTGTAGCCAGCTGATTATGTACAAAGGATAAAGAAAGCAAGACTTTTTTAATACATTGCCAATACTTTTGTGGTCAGTAAGAGTTAGAGATCACCTTCTTTTTTTAACTTTGTCACTCAACACCGCTGCAGTTGACAGTAAAACCCAACTAATATGTGAACTGATCCTTGAAGACTTGGAAACTGAAATACAAGAATCTTATCCTTGCCGTGGAAGTCCAGTAAAAATTCATTGAAGAGACTGGAATAGCTGATGGAGATATAACCAGAGCCTTACATCTATCAAGGAATCTGAATATTTTGTCCAAAATTTAAGGTCCAGTGATGTTTGTCATTATCAATGATGGCACTGTAGCAAGGGTACTTGTGCTCAACGCTATCAAAGAACATAATCACACACTTTTCATTTAACTTGTTTTATGCAACAATATTTCCCAGAGTATACAGAAACAGTGATAAAGATTGAACAGTTTCAGTTTGCAAAGACTTACCCCTTAAGCAGAGATGCTTAAGCAGAGAGCTTTTTGCCTATGGTTCACCCTCTGTCAGTGTTGGCACTTGTGTAGATGCCTCATTGAAGTTAGTAGAATGTCTGGCTGATGGTTTAGAACATTGGTGCCAGAACAAAGAAACCAAAGCTACATTGCTTGGTCTTATTGTGGAAATATGTGGGTGACAGATCACTCCTGTACTTTCTTCATCTTTTCTATGTACTCTGTGAGGAGTCCATATCCAAGAGTAACAGATTTTCTCGTTTGTTGCTGTTGCTGAGAGTCTCTCCAAATCCAGAATATGACTGATGAAAGGATTGAAGAGTGGGTGGCAAAAGCCAGTGAAATCTTCAGAACACGGCTTTTTTTTTTTTTTTTTTTTTTTTTTTCAAGGCTTTAACTTAAAAGTATACAGATGCACCCCATTCCAAGCCAGTAAACATAATCGATTATTTCTTCTTATACATTTAACTTATTTCTTGATGAGTTACAATTATTGATATTGGTAAACTTTAGAAACAAAACAAATTGACTTCAAAGGAAAGTATGGGAAACCCTAGAGAAAATCAGGAAAGTGTTTGTGAAGGACTACTTCAGTAAGATCTGTAGCCAGCCCTCCGCTATGAAAATAAAATAAAAAAAAAAAAACAAAAACCAACTCATATATCATGAAGTAAGTGATGCAACAAAAGCAGAATATGTTACAACAGCAGAAAATTACATGGTCAGGTTGGGATAACTAAATATTAAGAAATGAAACTGTGAGGAAACAATTACATTTTGTGCTTGTTTCTGTAATGTTTCCACAACAAGATCAACTATCCAGGCTGGATGTGGCTCTGAGCAGCCTGGTCTAAAGGTTTGCAACCCTGCACATAGCAGGGGCGTTGAAACTAGAAGATCATTATGGTCCTTTTCAATCCAGGCTATTCTATGATTCTGTAATAACAAAAGCAGGAAAAATGCTTTGGATTAATTAGGAAGTAATTCTAACTTCTCATTTACTATGAAAGAGAAATTGCTTTAGGAAAAAAAAATACTTGAAAATAAAAGCCCTAACAATTTCTCAAGGACTTTTCAACTCAAAATATGTGATATTTAGGTATAACTTGAAATGAAATGTCATTTGTGAAACCCTTATTGCTTCAGTATATTTTAAAAAGTTCACAAAAAAAATTTTATCAGTTTCTTTTTTCTTAGTTTCTCTTCAATAGCTCTGTGATTAAATAAACTGTTTTGGTGGATTTATTTAGTTTGACTATTCTGCATAGAGGGAAGGAGGGACAGTGTGTGTATGAAAGTTTCCTGGAAAAGTCTAACCTACTGCAGCTAGATACCATCATAGTTTTTATCAGCACAAAGATTAAGGAATCTTAACCACCTGTCTGAAGTCATCTATAGAGAGGGAAGAAAATTTTAGGTTCTTCCTACTCACCAATAAATGGATTCAATTAAAAAAAATCTCAAAGAATCCATCAATTATTCAAAGGAATTGCTGCTTTCACATACTTAATACTTCCATCTCTGCTATGGGCGAAATTCAGCCTGAGGCAGGTGATCAGCACTAGGCCCATGCTCTATCTAAATCCCACGTCAAATCCTCCACATTACATGCATATATATACATATGTATATATATATATTCATTATCACTCCTTCATCCCACAGCAGATAATGTAGTACAAGTGGGGATAACTGAGTCATTTTCTCATTATAAACTACTTTACAATTCAATGCAAAAAGGAAAAAAAAAAAAAAATCTACATTAATATGTATAAGAGTTTTTATAGTTGATAGATTTTCCATGTAGAAGCTAAATCAATCCCCTTCACATATGTACTATTTTACTACAGAACTGCACTTGCTATTTAGCTTTGTGCTTTTGTATTCTTTTACATGCTTATAACATAGCAGAAATATTGTTGGTGTTGAAAATATATTTGAATTTGATGACCTGGCATACAAAAGCTATTGTTGAGCTGTATTGTTATTAATTTTTACAAATCAGAGACAATAAAACCAGAGATATTTCAATGCCCAATGAGTAATTTCACATTCAAATTAAATATACTTCAGATTCAGTGTGAGATTCAAATGCATATCATGCATAAGCGTATTTATTTCATCCCAGCATCGCTACATAGTCAAATAAGCTATGTTCATCTACCTACATGTGTGATGTAGGACTTGAATCAGTATTTTTGGATTCAGTAGAATTCTCTTACATCTGCAGAATCTGCTGCATTATAATCCAAATACATAGCACTCTGGTGAATACTTGCTTGTTCGTTTCTAGAAATCTGCTTTAACCTAAGAAACATTGCAAAATATACTAGTACAGAAAGAAATAATACACAGCATACATATAAAGTAAAATTCTCTCTCTGTTTAATTTGATATTAAAACTTCAGCTGATTGAAAGGAGCCAGGACTTCAACACCACCAGTGCTGTTTCTGTGTTATATTGCCCTTTGCCAAGACTAGTTAGAACAGGTATTTTTCTAATTAGCAAGTCATTGTCTACCTTGAATAGTGCACTTAGTCAATAAAGAATCTAGTCTATATACGACTACTTGTTTAAATTCAGATTACTAATTGTAGGGGAACTGTTGGATCATGGCCTGAACCTCTAATTGACCACCTGAGGCAAGCAGTGAGTCAGCCACAGGCAATTCACCTGTGTGATCGGGTGGAGCCAGGCTGCACCTCTCCTAGACCCCATGTAAGGGCTGACTGCCCCTGAGGATGGATCTCTTTCTGGAGAATGCTCTTTGTGGAGTTTCTTGTGAGCTTACTATACTGGTGAGTATTTTTTGTTTATCTTGGGTCATTTTTTCCAACATGGTAATCTTACTAAGCCTAATTTCTCTGCATACTTATTGACCATCCAATACTTCACAACATCTGTATGCTTATTGATCTTATGCTAATATATGAGATAAATGATCTATAGAGTGCTAGGGGATGTGTCTTGTACAAAGTGTGAGTGAGGTTCATTTTCTATAGCAAAGCTGCATGGAATGGTACTACAAATGTCATAAATTGTTTTGTTCCCAGGTAGGATGAAATCACTGGGAAACCCAAGTGTTGCTGTCTTTTGTGTTTCAGCTCTGAGCTATCTCAGGTGAAATGTAATTTAGGTTTCCTATGTACTCATTTCTATTCTCAGCATGCCCCTCTAAGGCTAGGTCTCTCTGAGTGCATGAAGGGTACATGACTTCTGATGCATTGTGACTGCGAAGGATGCAGCATGAAACCTAGCCTATGCTTTCAGACAAGTCAGAAGACATACCTGGGAGGAACTAATCTGCTATAAGCAGGCACATTATGAGCTCTTTTTAATAAACTGGCAAGCTGCATCTCAGAAATGATTAGAATTTCTCATTCATTTGACAAACTGTGTTCAAATACCAATGCTCAAGTTGCCAGGGACTGTCAATTTCTGGGTTCTGAAGGAACACATTACTTTAGGTAAACTTCCACAAGGAAAATAGGCATCTTGCAAAAGCATTCTGCCTTGCTGCCAGCTGGCATCCTGATGGGCTGACAGGAAGCAGAAGGCCTCAGGAGTACCAGCTTTCAGATGTGCTGTACTCAGTTGCCTGGGATCAAAGTGTCCGTAGTTCTCAAGGAAATCATAAGGGCTGTCTTACTGCCAGTGGAGTTTGGGAACGTGTTTTAGCAGGGAAATGCAAAATTTACAAGGTTGTGCTCCATGAAAATTAACCAGAATTTTGAAATATTTTAACTGCTATTTGAAAAAGCTTTCATCTGTAGCCTGTAAGTGTAGTGAAAGAGAAACCTGTACTTTCTTCTTACAGAGAAAACTGTTTTTAGCTCCTTATGATTACCTTTTGGTAAGGATGGCTCTGGATGTGATAAAATATACTCACAAATTTTAAAAGCAGAGCTCAAACTAGTGGAATGGCTACTGCAAAGTAGATAGCTGCAGACTGCTGAAAGTGAGAGGCTTTTTAGTTTTGCTGTCTAAAGGATGTTAAAAAAAAAAAAAAAAAATAAAAAAATTTTTTTTTTTTTTTTTTTTTTTTTTT
>NW_024884364.1:18744465-18754421 GCF_019232065.1 Centrocercus urophasianus
TTTTTTTTTTTTTTTTTTTTTTTTTTTTTTTTTTTGCTATGAGCATCTTTGCTCTGAGAAATGCTGTGAACTCAGGGCCTAGACTTCAGAAAACTGTTTCCCAAAGTACTGATTGCTATTCCTCGTCATTAAGGCATATTGCTTGCTTCTTATGATGTTTGCGTAGAGCCACACTTTGTCTCCATACCCCTAAATGCTAGTCTCTTAAGGACTGAGGAGGACATAACATGTAGAATCAGAAGATGGTATTGCAGCTCTCTATCAGCTGTTCTGCTCTTCTGGGTTTTCCAAGTATTACTGTCTAACTCTATGTATCTACTTTGTGTAGCATTCTTGCAGAACACAACACTAGCATGTCATTCAGTGCCTGCAACATACCACAAACCACTCCAATGTTCAGAATTGCATGTATATTGCTGTTATCTTTCCTATTCTATCTCATGTATTTCCTTGTAGTTTTACTTCCAATGCACAGCAGTATTTCTGTCAGTATTTTAGATGCCAATGATTGGCAGTGGGGATGACTAATGTTTTTTCTATTGAAATGAAATGTTGCATTTCATGAAAAGTGATTAGAATAGTTGCCAACTCACGGCATTTTTAAGAAGGCTAGAACAGTAAATCTCCAGTGGAACAATAAGGCATGATTGATATGATTCACTGAAGATACAGAGGTATCTTGGCATCCATTTTGTAAATCAAACAGGAAGTTACTTGAGGGACTGATTTCTTGCTCCTTTTGTTTTGCGTTTGACATCTAAGTATGTAGTGGTGCAGAGGACTAACCCATTTGATATATATTAACTTGCTATTTGGTTTATTACATTTTATTAAAGCTTTTTACTTAATTTTGTTATTTTGTGCTCATTGTTGACCTTTTTGTTAAATGTGCAGGGTGAAAAGCTTTTGAAATATTCTGAATGGAGTAGAAATAAACAAAAATAGCATCTAGCATTTCTGTAAGAGACCTCCAAGTATTTAATTCTGATTTGGGTTTTTATTCTGAGTGGTAGAGCCATTGTGTTTTATTATACAGAGAATTTTAGTGACTTTTTTGGAGTATTTGATTCACAATGAAATGAAACAGGATAATCCTAGACTGTTTTCCAGTGGTAATAATTCACTTTTCCTATACATGGTTTAATTTTTCCCTGCTTCTTTTTCATAAGAAATCATTAAGAGAATAACTACTGGAAAAGTTTATTATTTTCACCCTGCAGTGTGTACCTATCACCTTAGAGACACATTCTTCTTTGTTCCCTGTTAATTTTGATTTTCTTCAGACCTCTGTCAGCTATCTATAGGTAAACACGTGTTCATGAGGAGGAGAACAAATCTCTACAGATAACTTCTATAACAAACCTTTATTTGGGTGCATCCACAAGCAATTTAATCAATACTTATACCATTTGAAGTAGTATAAGTTAATTTCCATTATATTTTTTTTGACAAAACCAGTTAACAATGAGCCATTACACATTTCTTGTCTCTATACCATTACTTTTAATTAGCTTAACAATCAACTTGTATCTTTCAGTACATGCCTGCTATTAATGCCATTCCATTTATAACTTCTTGGCTACCCTTGTGTTTTCTGTGCCAATTATTCTTCCCTCTGAGTGATCAGCAATGGAAATGATCAGGCACTGAGAAAACATGGCCTATTAAAGAGTGGAAGATCCATATTTATTTCAAGAAGATGGAAGGATTACAGTTGTCTCTAGTCTCAGCTTGCAATCTTTTCAAGTGGTTGCAAACACAAGAGAATAAATTGTTGTTGTTGCACATTGCTTATCCTTATTCGCTAGCAACAAGGAAATTTTAGGTTAAAAATAAGAAAGCTAGCAATGCTGCATTAGGTATCTCAGGAGATGATTGGATGTATATTAGGAGATTTAAGGGCTGGACAAATATTGGCCAGAGATCATTTAAATAAAGTTGATCTTGACATTAGCAAAGATACAAAAGCATGTCAGGACACACAAAAGCATAGTTCATTAATTGTAGAGAAATCTCTCAGAGGAGCAAGAGTAGTAGCTATTTAACTAAAATTAATAGCGCTGATAGATATGAAATAACTTATACCACTGTTAATTTCAGTTTGCTTAAGTGTGTTGCTTCAACAAATGAAACTCAGTCATATTAAAGCATTTTTATGGGAAGATTCAAGTCCTTGCTACAGATCACAGAATCAGTTGTTCCAGTAAGTACCTCAGTTACTGAGCAATTTGTTTCACTAGCCAATTTACCAACTGTTGTGGTTTAACCTGACAAGTAGCTAGCTTATCACCACACAGTCCTTTGCCCACTTCCCCCATCCCAGTGGGATGAAGGGAAGCATCAGGAAAAAAAAAAAAAAAAAGTAGAACTCATGAGTTGTGATAAAACTATTTACTAAGGTAGAAGGAAAAGGATAATGTTATATACATTTGCTTTATGCATTACTTGTTAGGACTATATACATAATTGTTTACCACCTTCCAATGACCAGCTAGCTGCTAGAGCTGTAGAAGAGAGATGAACACCCATCCCCTTTAAAACTCCTTCCTCATGATGTGTTATGGTATGGAATATCCCTTTGGCCAGTTGAAGTCAGCTGCCCTAATTCTGTTCCCTCCCAGCTCCTTAGGCCCTTCAATGCAAATGCCCTTGACTCTGTACAATGCTGCTTAGCAGCAGCTATGAGTGTTGGTGTGTTATCAACCTTGTCTTTCTCCTAGAACCAAAACATAGCATCACATCAGGCACTCTGAAGAAAACAACTCTGTCCCAGTTGAAACTAAGACACCAGAAGTTACAGAATCAGTCATGGGATGATTGATTAGAAAGGACCTTTTAAAGATCATCTAGTTCCAACTCATCTGCCCTCCTTGAGAAATGTAGGAGGAGTGATTATCAGTGAAAGCTGCTCATTCTAGAAAGAAGAGCATTCTCTAACTGACAATTGAAGAGATTAAAGAAAAAAAAAAAAAAGGCAAGGGTGATGCTTACAGAAGAGGGAATGAAGAAAAGATCGAGCAAGCATTCCTGAAGAACACAGAAATTCGGGTGAGGGCTAACACTGTTTCTGTGCAATGCATTAATGAGAAATTTGCAGTTTGCAGATGCAGAATCTGAGGAAACGTAACCTCAAAGCCAATTAGAGTTAACTTAATCAGGGAAAAATTAAGACCTATTCACTAATATCAAGTGAATAGTCCTGTAAAAGAAGAAGAGGGGGAAAGGTACAGCAAATTAGGGATACAAAAATCAGGCAATATCTGAAGCACTAGCTATGAAATTCACTCTTGTAGGCATGTTTAAAATGGAAAAAAACAAACAAAAAAAAACCAACAACAAAAAAGTAGATAAATGTCTAGTGTTGTTTGAAACTCTGAAATTTCTAAATTAGCTTAGTTGATGTTTTAGGCACAACGAAGGGAGACGTAGGAGCACATAACAGAATTCTGGAAAGACACATCATAGTCTTCAGGGTCTGCTGTGGTTGTTTTTGGAGTGAGTGTTGTGGGGACATATGGACAGCAGTGACATACAACAAGCTGTGATGTCCCTGAGCAATGGATTGCAAACACACCACCCTCACCATTTAGCCTTGGGCACTGGTAGAGCATGGCCCATTCTGGCTTATGCCTGGACTTGAACTGGGTCTGTTCAGCCTTGAGAAAAGAAGACTGAGAGGGGACCTGATCCAGGTCTATAAATATCTACAGTGTGGGGGCAGAATGGCGAGGCCGGACTCTTTTCAGTGGTGAGTGGAGACAGGACAAGGGGAAACGGCTGGAAACTGCAGCACAGGAAGTTCTGCACAAATGTGCGAAGGAACTTCTTTACAGTGAGGTGACGGAGCACTGGAACAGGCTGCCCAGGGAGGTTGCGGAGTCTCCTTCTCTGGAGATTGGTTCAAGGTTCTCTGGTTCAAGACCTGCCTGGATGCCTACCTGTGCGACCTGGTGTAGGGAACCTGCTTTGGCAGGGGGGTTGGACTCGATGATCTCTGGAGGTCCCTTCCAACCCCTACAATTCTGTGGTTCTGTGACTCCTATCAAGCAATGCTATAGCCTGGGGGTGCAGAGAGCAATTGGTTTGGTGCTGCACTGTGTTTCAGTGTCTGATGGAAGCAGCTTTTGGTGCCCATCTCTATAGCCATTACCTGCACTTCCCTGGCCTACCTGGCTCAGGCAGTTGGATCTCGCAGAATCATGAGGTTGGAAACCACCTTTAAGATCACCTAGTCCAACCGCCTTCTCGTTACCATTGCTACCACAAACTAAACCATATCTTGTAGCTCCTCATCCAGATGCCCCTTGAACACTGCCAGCGGCAGTGACTCCATCATCCCCCTGGGCAGGCTATTCCAGTGCCTGACTACTCTCTGAGAGAAAGTTTTTCATCGTGTCTAACCTAAACCTTCTCTGATACAACTTTTGGCCATTTCCCTGCATCCTGTTCTTTGCCTGGGAGAAGAGGCCAAACCCCTCTCCACCACAACCTCCCTTCAGGAAGTTTAGAGTGCAATGAGGTCTCCCTGAGCCTCCTCTTCTCCAGATTAAACAGTCCCAGCTCCCTCAGCTGCTTCTCATAGGATTTGTGCTCCAGACTCCTCACCGGTTTCATTGTCCTTCTCTGGACACGCTACAGGGCCTCAATGTCTTTCTTGTAGTGAGGGGCCAGCAGCATCAGTAGTGAGTTGTGTGGGAATGTGTCCCCTGGGGTGGGCACTAGAGTGCAGGGAGATGCCAGAGCAAAAGTAGAACTGGGTCTGTCATGTGCACAATGCTTTCTCTTCCTCTGCCAAACTATCACCACCAAATCATTGTATTTATACAACTTATTTTCTCCTTAAGGATCATAGAACATTTAAATGGCTTGGTTTTGCTAGGGAGAGGTTTTGAATATGTTAACGATGAACACTGTCCTCAGCAAGAGTAAGGAAAATAAGCTGATTTTAGAAGTGCTCACGAAGATAGTCATTCTGATTGCAACTGTCATTAGATACGTATATTTGGACTGGACACTGAGTTTTAAGATGTTATTCGAAACACTAAATACGTGTAGGTACCCATTCATCCTGATACTATTCCAAAATGTAGTAACTTGAAAAATCGGTGGTGGTAAACTTTCAAAGAGTCATTAAAAAAAGAAACATACAGATTTAAGACATGGAATGGCAACTGAAATAGGTGTGAGTTCTGAAACTGTTTCTGCTAAACAGGCATATTCTGATTTCTAAGAAAAGGAGAACCAGATGGACAAAAGTGAAGCATTCAATCCTTACATGGACATAAACAAAAATAAATGGTTAGATTCTTATTGCTTATTTATTTTTTATTTTTTTATTTATTATTGCTTATTGCTTATTTGTTTTTAATGCTATTCTCTCCATGCGAAGTCCAATTCAATAGCACACTTGTAGATATGTAATTTATTTTGAGATCATCAAAGCTCATTTTGAAAAACAAAACCTTTTGAAAGGTACACAGATTGCTAGTAAGGAAACTCTACTCTGAGGAATGCTGAGCATCTTCTTCTGTTGACTTCTCCCTGTGCACAAAGCTGTTAATCTGCCAAAAGCATGCTGACATAGCATCAGGCAATACCTAACAAAAGATCAGGAAAGTCAAGAAAATGGCTTTCAACCTGTGAACCTAATTTACTGTGAATCCTGTGTTGACATGACTGAGGATGGAAAGAAATAGAGTTCTGGTTGTTTCTTCAACTGACTGCAAACCAGACCTAAAGATCTGTGTATTACTTTGCACTGGTTTCTAAACATTATGTATGTTCTTACGGAAGTCCAAATGGCTATCCTATTGTTTTCAGGCTCATCTAAGGAAAGCAAACTTAATTTACAACTTAGATTTCTAAACACAGAAACAAGACTTTCCTGGACTGTTTTCTCTTTTGAGGATTATACCATACTTTTGCCTAATCTATCTAGAGGCTTTATTGTTATATTCTTAGATGATCTTACATTGAATAGGCATGGTACAGTGAGAATTCAGACAAGCAAGAAGAGTGCTGTAGCTCTCTGTATCTTGTGCCGGAGTCAGAACCGTATCTCTGTATCAGGGCAGCCTGCTATGATTACCCCTGGCTTACCATGTTACACAGAAATATTAACTCTTCCACGCACATGCTTCTGTCATCCCTCTAGCTCAGTGGATGGATGAAGCAACTGAGAATTAGTTTCTTACAATTACTGTGCTCTGTCTGATACTGTAGGCATAATACAAAAATTGACCAATTGGAGATTTGGGGTATTAAATGTTAACTTTTTTTCCTTAACAATCAGCTCAAACTTTCCTGAGATTGTCCTGAGGGCAGCTGCCAGGAGCCTCCTGAAAGTGCAGTAACTTTGAAGCTTTTGAGGGCCTTAGCACTGCCAGAGTTGCTCCTTCAGTTTTGGAGTATACTTTGCTGGAAGAAATTTTGGCTGACAAACAACAAGCTGCTGGGGTAATAACATTGGTAACCGCTTTTTGAATTCAACTTGAGTTTTAGTAAAAGCTGAAAGTCAGATCTTGTGAGTATGGCTTGGTGAGGAAACTGTACAACTGGGAAGCTTGGAAAAGAAATAAATGCTTACCAGAGAGGAGCAGCCTTATCTCCTAAAAACTATAGCTGAAAAAAAATGCTAAAAATTGAGGAAAAAGTGAAATTGCATATAGTTATGTTCAAAGTCCTGTTTTGTTTCCTCATTTTTTGTTTGGAGGAAAAAAAGGGAATGAAGAGCTCGTAATGGATGCTTCTATTTCAATTACATTGGGCTGTTGATATACACAGCATCAGTGACTTTTTTTCAGTTTGCTAAGCTGCCAGGTTCCAAGTCATCAGGATATCTGAAGAATGATCACACAGAGATCAAATAGTTGTAAATAAGAAGACATGAATTTGAGAATTTATGTCCAAACTGTTCCACTAAAAGTTTTTTAGAAGTTATTTTTGAATCACATTTCTTTTACTAAAAGTATTTTATTTTCACACTCATTTATTTGTTAACTCAAAGAAGGAATAGAGATTGGTTGCACTGAACCCTGGAGAATAAAAATATCCATCATTGTTCTTTACTAGATTTTGAGGTTTTTTTTCTTTTCAGTGCTTTTCTTCCTTCCTTCCTTGTTCATTGTTGCTGCATTTCACATCACTGCCTTTTGTCTCCTATTCTCCTAGATATATCAAGGAATTTTTCTATTCGCATAGCTTAAAACAGTGTTGAGGATTGCCATGCTACTGGAGCTTAGCATTTTCTTAGCAGTTAGAGCTACTTTATACAGCAAGAGACAGCTATGACAACCAACCATAAGCTCTTATTGATCCACAAACCCTTATTGCCGTGTTCAGGGTAAAATAAGCATCGTGTTGAAAGATCTTGTTATTTGTTACTGATGCACTGTTGAAAATGTATTGGGTATACTGGACCAAAGTAGTTGTTGCTGGAGTATGTTTGGGTTAAGGCATAAAAAATTAAAATTTGGTGTTTACGTATTTCCATAAACTTCATTCATTTAACAATTTCACAAATGAAAAATGATAGTTAAAAAAAAAAATTACTGACAGTCTCACAACTATTTATATGTGGAGACAATAACCAAACCAAATTCTAACTTGCTTTGAATTCATGTATAATTCTTGTGGGGATGAGCTGTTGAATTAGATCTGTGTTTAGGCTTGAAAAACAATTTATCTCTAAAGTCTTCTGTACACAACATATACATATATATAATACATATAGTAGAAAATGAGTTGCTTAGGAAAGAAGTATCCATCATTGATAGTATGAGCATTAGCTGACTTCACTCATAAATATTGAGATCTGAAATACCCTGACCCCAGTAAAAATACACCTTATTAGAAATAATATTTTTATAGATTCTACTTGCAAAAGAGAAAGGAGAAAGAAGGGAGTACAAAACATCCTTCTGGTAGAATGCTTACCTATTTTTCCAGACAGATGTGAAACAATGCTGGACTGAGGTGAATGGGATGAGGTTCAACAAGGCCAAGTGTCGGGTCCTGCACTTTGGCTGCAACAACTACATGCAGCGTTATAGGTTTGGGGATGAGTGGCTGGATGATTGTGAAGAGGAAAGGGACCTGGGGGTGTTGGTTGACGCTGTGCTGAACGTGAGCCGACAGTGTGCCCAGGTGGCGAAGAGGGCCAACAGCATCCTGGCCTCCATTAGAGGTAGTGTGGCCAGCAGGAGCAGGGAGGTGATCATCCCCTGTACTCAGCACTGGTGTGGCTTCACCTCAAGTATTGTGTTCAGTTTTGGGTCCCTCACTACAAAAAAGAAATTGAGGCCCTGGAACGTGTCCAGAGAAGGAGAATGAAACTGGTGAGGGGTCTGAAGCACAAATTATATGAGGAGCGGCTGAGGGAGCTGGGATTGTTTAGTCTGGAGAAGAGGAGTCTCAGGGGAGACTTCATTGCACTCTACAACTTCCTGAAGGGAGGTTACGGTGAAGAGGGGTTTGGCTTCTTCTCCCAGGCAAATAGTAGGACCTGAGGAAATGGCTGCAAGTTGTATCAGAGGAAGTTTAGGTTAGACATGAGGAAAAACTTTTTCTCTCAGAGTGGTCAGGCTGGAATGCAGGGAGGTGGTGGAGTCATTGTCCCTGGCAGTGTTCAAGAGGTGTCTGGATGAGGAGCTGCGAGATATGGTTTAGTTTGTGGTAGTAATGGTAATAGGAGGATGGTTGGACTAAATGATCTTATAGGTGGTTTCTAATCATGTGATTCTATGATTCAATGATAGGACAATATGCTCCTACTACTTTACTGTTCTAGTCTGCGAAAAATAACTTACAGAATTCCATTTTTTTTTTTTCCACTTCTACAAGCAAAATGGCTAAAAAAGTTTTTTAATTATGAAGATGTTTCTTAGCTGACTGTTGCCTACAAAGTATTGACAGGAGCTCTTCTCAGCTGTCTACTGAACAATATAATAGACACCACATTCTTGGAAACACAGTAAAACTTTGACTGTGGCATAGTGCTATAGACGTGATCTTCCCTGTTTGCGAATGGCAGAAAATATCTAGGAAGTAAAATAGAAATACTTATATAATCTTCGTCATTCTGACAGAATCCTTTGTTGTAGTCAGTCTTCATGGTCTTCAGATGTTCCTGAGGAAATGTGAGTGCTCAGATAAGAAGGTCAATATCATACATCAGCTCTGCAGTGAAAGGATATAATACGTTGTGTGTGCCTTTTCCTTCTAGTGCAATAAATGCTGTAAAGTAGATTCAAACCATACTTGTTGCTCATACCTTCCAGTAAGGTTACATGAGACAGCTCACAGTCACACAAAAAAAGGATGCATTCCACCAAAACAGAATTTAATGTAATTTGTTTACATGCATCAAGAATAGTGTCAGTAATCTTATTACAAAATTACGTTTGTAAGTGACTGCATTTGTGGCTCATTCAAATTGAAACCTGAAGACAAAGATATCTCATTCAGTAGCTTCAGTATACTTTGTCTAAACAATTAGCATTTCAAAGAATAAGGTCATGTGCTAATCAGCATCAAACAAACAGTGGAATTATGTTGAAACAAACATAGTGATCAATAATAAGCATGGTGACAAAATTCACCTTCCTTAGCTTCCTTAGAGTTCTCACAAAAGTACATGCTGGAGATGAAAATATTAAGCTGCATATACAAAATGTTAGTACTTCACAATGTGTTTTGCAGAACTGTGTTGATATAAGTTTTGCTGCTTTATATTGCATTGTCCTGCTTCCTACACTCAGAATGCTAAGTTTATGAAGCACACAACAGCTGGTCACAATGTGCTAGTCAGATATAAAATAGTTTTAAAGGTGTGTCATCTCAAGTTTTTACATTCAATAATGTGGTGGCCAGCTAAACTCCACCACACTGCTCTCCCACTCTTCTTTTTCAAAGGAAGGCAGAGGAGAGGAAACTGATGGGGGGGGGGGGGGGGGGGA
>NW_024884364.1:18754521-18762740 GCF_019232065.1 Centrocercus urophasianus
TATGAGTTGAAGTAAGGATAATTCAACTAAAGAGAAAAGAGAGGAAAGGAGAAGGAAAAAAAGAAAATAACTGAAAAAATAATAAAGGCTTTGCAGAAGCAGAGATGAAGAAAAAATTTCCTTAATTCCCATCAGTAAATGATATTTGAGTGTGTCTTGGGAAGCAGAGTGTAAATACGCATAGCAGTTGTCTGGAAAGACAAATGTGCTCACGAGAGCCCTCCCTTCTCCTTCTTTCCCAGCTTTTATTGCTGACTGTGCCATTGTGTGGTACAGGATATCATTTTGCTAGTTTATATCAACTGCCATGGTGGTGTCCCTTCCTCACCTTTTACCTGCTTGCAGTCTATTGGTTTTGTGGTGTTTGAATAGAGTCATAATACTGTGTCAATGCTGCTCAGCATTAGTCGAAACTTCATTGTGATATCAAGGCTGTTATAGCTACAAGTGTAGAACACAGCATTGTACAAACAATTCTGGAGAAAGTTAATTCTATATCCCAGTAAGACCCAGTACAAACATCCACCTTCTTATTTAGAGCTGGCAACTGATCTGTTCAGTCTGAGTTGTAATAACTACCAGAGATATGTGATGTGGTGGCTTAGCCAGTGGCTGAGGGATATGACTCAAAGTGTTTCACAGCATTGTATTTCAACAACTTGTTCACAAGCTGGATTTCACAGAATCGCAGAACTGTAGGGGTTGGAAGGGGCCACAAAAGATCACAAAGTTCAACCCTGCTGCTAAAGCAGATTCCATACAATAAATCACACAAGCAGGAGACTCAACAACCTCTCTGGGAAATCTGTTCTAGTGCTTTGTCACCCTTATCGTAATGTTCTTCCACATATTTGTAAGGAACTTTCTACGTTCAATTTTTTAAACCATTGTTCCTTGTCTTTTCACTGGACGCCACCGAGAAGAGCCCAGCTTCATCCATTTGCCTCCCACCTCCCTTTAGATATTTATAAACATTAGTGAGATCCTCCCCCCGTCTTCTTTTCCCCAGGCTGAACAGACAGATTACTCAACCTTTTCTCATATGGGAGATGTTCCAGGGCCTTTATCATCTTTGTGGCCCTCTGTTGGACTCTTCTGTTTTTTGAAATGAGGAGCTCAGAATTGGATTCCATATTCTAAATGTGGACTCATCAGGGCATAGTAGAGGGGGAAGATCACCTCTCTCCATCTGCTGGCCACACTTTTTTTTTTTTTTTTTTTTTTAATGCACCCCAGGATACTATTGGCCTTCTTGGCCACAAGGCTGAACTACTAGCTCGTGGCCAACCTAGTTTCCAGCAGGACACTCAGTTCCTTCATTTCTGAACTCCTCGCCAGCAGTTCATCCTCTAACCTGTACTGATGCATGCTGTCATTCCTTCTCAGGTGCACGACACTACACTTACTCTTGTCAAACCTCATCAGGATCCCTTCATTTGATGGAAAGTTACTCTGAGTATAGAGATATAGGGGGTGGGCTTTCCGTGTGTGTGTGTGTGTGTGTGTGTGTGTGTGTGTGTGTGTGTGTGTGTATCTATATATGAATGCTTTTAATTGAGCAAAACCAGAAAACCAAAGAAATAGCTAAAGCAAAATACTGTTGGACTTCATACCTGAAAAAAATCCATAAGAAAATAAAAAGACTTTCAGAACTGTGAGCAGATAAAAGATTTCTTACAGTGTGAGCTGTATACATTTATGGAAACAGGACTGTGAATATATTTTTGTACTTGAACAACAATGAATTACAGAGATTCCTAATTTCCCTAGTAGATAAGCTTTATTATTTGACTGTTCAACTCAGGAAGGGTAATGATAACTGATGTGTATTATGAAGTAGCAAAATACAAAAATTGCATTTGTTCTAACGTGATACTCCAGCAAGTTTATAGGTAATGCTAATAAAGAATGGTTAATCATTTTTCTGAGTAGATGAAAAGTGTGAGTGTGATGTCACTATAGGAACACTGCTGATAGGATATAAAGGATATAAAATGAGAAAAAGAAATATTTGAAAGGTACTATTGAAAGGACCTTGCAAGCTTGTAGTATGTATTATGGAGCGTAACTGTAGATGCTCATTATGTCAGATATGAAAAATAATACCTGGACTGTAGATGGTAAAGCTGTCATGTTTGATGTTGTGTGAAAGAAAATTCTAATTGTATTTTCTGCAATATTAAGTGATCTAAGGATTATCCTTGTTGTAGACAAACTCTCTTCTCAGTTATCTAGCTGATGTCTCTTTGTCTTGTTAAACAAAATAGGGACCTAATATTCAGTCTTTTTTTTTTTTTTTTTTTTGTCCTTACTATCCCATTTTTCCTATGGCTATTTGATATTTATGGGTTTTATTCCTGTAATGTGTAGAAATACTTTATTCAAAATCCACAGACAGACAAAAAGCACTTAAGTCCTACCTCACTGAAGGGAAATGGACTAGAAAGAATAAAAATATGCTCAGTAAGAAAAAAAAAAAAAAGGAAAATAAAGTATATGACAAGTAATTTAACATGGAATGAATAACAGTTGTGTTGGGATAAATGTGTAGCCAGAAGCAGTACTGTATAAATATGGTTTTAGTTTACTGTGTTGTCTTAAACTGTGTTAATGTTTCTCACTGTAAGCGTGTTGTTTTTCCTCAAAAAGAGTTGGAAGAATGACCAATAACATCTACATTTTTTGTTTAAGAAGATATAAGCCTGATGTGTAAACTAAATAGGAAATGAGCGGGATCAAGATAGTCTAGATAGACTTTTAGCAATATGAAATCAACTTTATCAGAAGTAGAAAACTGATTAAAAAAACTCCCACTGTTCTTCAGTGTCTGAGGCTAGAAGTAAATGCGATCCTTTTTACCTTCAAGACAGAAAAGTTGAATTTTTTTAAAACTAATTTAAAAGTCCGACAAATCAAGATATTTGAGCATCACCAGAGAGAAAATAATTCTATTGTTTGCTTTCATTTGGAAGGAGTATTCATCATTAAGCAACAAAAAAGAGTGTTTAGACATTTTGGCAAGGATGAGACTGAGTATGAACAAATGAGCAGAAAAGATTATCAGAATATATCCTGAATATGTTAAGATAAATTTTTCTATTATGTACACGTGAAATTATAGTTAGCAGGCAGCACTTACCTGTTGAAGTTGCAATAACTAGCTTCCAGTGTAGTTATAAATACTGTATATCCATTTCATGGGAATGAGAAAGCTCTCCGAGTATATACATTTTCTATATAGTGGAGGCTTCATACTGCAAATAGCAAAGACACAATAACCCTACTGCGTGATGCTAACCCTACATATCATAGTATACAAAGAGTTAGTAATAAGGGGACATCCAAGACCTGTGGATGAAAACGAGAGCTTTTTTTTTTTATGTTGAAGCTCTAGGTATTTGTTACTGTTGCTTTATTTACTAGATTAGTGTTACCTAAACATCTTTACTTTAAAATATAATAGAATAGTTGGGACCTAAAAAAAAATCACAACCAAAAGCCTGAACGCTTCAGGGCTTAACAAAAATTAAAGTATGTTATTCAGGGAATCATCCATATGCCTCTGGAGCACTGACAGGCATAGAGCATCTACCATCTCATTAGGAAGACTGTTTTATGAAATTTACCCTTGGTGTACTTTGTGTCACTGAAGATGACAACAATGCTATCTAAATCCCTTTGCAAGGCCTCATGTTCCTCCAGAGAAGCAGTAGCACCTTCCAGTTTAGTATCATCAGCAAACTTGTTATGGATGTATTCAAATTCTGCATCAAGATAATTGATGGAAGTGTTAAGCAGAACTTACCCTTAGAATTGAGCTCTGGGAAACACTGCTAGTGATCAGCCACCAGCCAGATGTACTCCTACAGCTACAAGCCTTTGAGCCCTACTGTTCAGCCAGTTCATCAACCAGTGTGGCATGAATCTGTCAACCTCAAAACTAGATAATATTCTTGAAATTAGTAGTTGTTCCAATTAAGCTCAGGTAGCTAGTGTCTGTAGAAGGAATGCTTTTGTAAACTAAGGTTTTCTACTTTTATCTTTGATTCTTTGGATCAAATATAGTTTTGTGCTTCACTTAATTATAATTGAAGTGGATCATTCCACCACTGACGGTGATAAATTATTTAAGTATTAACAGAGAACACCTACAAAATGTGTCCTGTTAGTTTGTGGAAAATCCACATGTTGGAAAATCCCATGATGTTGGGCAATGTTTTATTTATTTATTTGGCCTAATTGTAGGCACCAAAGCAAATAAGGAATTTGAAGAGAGAGAAAGATACAGGATTAGGAATTTTCACATTGTGGGAAAGAACTATGGAAAAGAGAAACAGTATATAAATATGTAGTCAAATATACTCAAGAAGCAAGTTCTAAATACAAAATTTGAAATTGGAAGTTCTTTCCAATCATGAAAAAGAGAGAAGAATGTATTGCTAATTTTACCAAGCTGGGAGGAGTGGCTGACACACCAGAAGGCTGTGCTGCCATTCAGTGAGATACAGACACGTTGGAGAGCTAAGCAGAGAAACCTTATGAGATTCAACAAGGGCAAATATGGAGCCTACACCTGGGGATGAATGACCCCATGCATCAGTACAGATTAGAGACTGATCTGCTGGAGAGAAGCTCTGCAGAGAAGGATTTGCTTGTCCTAGTGGATAACAGGTTGGCTGTTGGCTGTCAGCTAGCAGTGTTCCTTTTTGGCCAAGAAGGTCTTCTGGTGTGCATTAAAAAAAGAGTGGCCAGAAGTCAAGAGAGGTTCTCCTTCCCTTCTACTATGCCCTGATGGGGCCAGATCTGGTGTACTGTTCTGGTGTTCCAGTTCTGGTCTCTTGAGTTCCAGAAAGACAAGGAATAGTTGGAGAGAGTCTAGTGGAAGGCCACAAAGATGATTAAAGGTCTGGAGTATCTCCCTTATCAGGAAGAGATCTGGGACTGTTTACTTTGGAGGAGATTGAGAGGGAATCTTATCAAAGCTTATGAATATCTAAAGCATGAGTGTCCAACCTTTTGTCTTTCTTGGGCTGTGTTGAGTGAAAGGGAATAGCCTTGCATCGCATATAAAATATTTAACATAGCTAATATATAGGAAAAAAAAACCAACCTATTAAAGTCACAAGATGGGCTGGGCCAGGATGTGTGTGGCCTGTGGGGCATGAGTCAGATGTGTCTGACCTACAGTGTATAGGGCCAGGCTCTTTCCAGTTGCGTTCAGAGACAGGCCAAGGAACAACAGGCACAAATTAAAACACAGGAAATTCCATATGGTCATGAGAAAGAAAGGTAAAGAAAGTTCTGGCAGGCTGCCTGGAGAGGTTACGGAGTCTCATTCTCTGGAGATATTCAAAACTCTCATGGATGGTTTTCTGTGCAACCTACTCTAGGGAAACTGCTTTTGAAGGAGATTGAATTAGATGATCTCCAGAGATACCTTCCAATTCCTACATTTCTGTAATTCCCTGAAGATGAAGAGAGAAATAACATGGGATAAAGGTTGGATTTTACGTTAGTAAGCAGATTGCAGTGACACCCATACAAAGTGTATGCAAACTGCTGACACATGATAACTGCTAATCATTTTGCTCTCCTTGCATGAATGTCCTCAAAGCACCCTGGCATCTTTGGTAACAGATAGGTTGCACAACAAAGAGAGCTAGGAAACATTCCTATTTGGATTTTCAAAGAAATAATATCTTAGACCTACTCTATTTGAAATAATGTTAATTCCTAAAACATTGGCTCTTTTTTCCCTGCAAATTATTCACTTTTGCACTAATCTCAGTTTTTCATCAACGTTCTGGTGCAATGTTCCCGTTTAGATCTGTTGGCCAGTATGTTTCACGCGATGGCATCTGTCTGACTAGAAGAAACTGATACATATTCTATAATGAATATAACTGTGTTTTTTTTATGGATTGTGTAAGAAAAGCACATTAAAATGTATTTTCCATTTATTGAATTTTCTCTTGTTCAATTCACATCTCAGCTTTTTTTTCCTTTTTTTTTTCTTGTTTCTTCTGAAAGATAAACATGAGTTTTGCTCTGATAATAAATAAAGTACAGTGTGTTTTGGAGAAATGATCTTCAAACTGACAAGATTATTTTACCTACTGGCTGTCTGGGAAGTTTTTCATGGCTTCCTTTCTGAAAACATGCTATTTACTCCCAGCTGGAGACACTGTCAACTTCACATCTCCTTAGGTTTTTAGAGTCCTGGGAAATGAAGCTGAAACCATGCATTGTTAGTTACCCTGCTATGATTTGGAAGGTTGGTAAATGTGAGGTAAATTATATGATATTGGTACACAAGTCACTTTTCTCATATACGGTAAATTGCAGCACAAAGAGTGCATAAAAAGCAATTAAGTGATTTGTGAACCAGGCTCTTGACATATTCAAAAATTACTAAGGTGAATTACTCCTTGGATTGTAAGATAATTATAGTACCAGTCTTCCTCTCATCAGCAATGTAGTCCTCATACAGGCACAATTGCAATGGAGTGCTGTATTTTTATATGTGGCCCACACTCTAATTAGCACATTCTAATTTCAAGCTTAAAAGAAAACCACATGAAACATATGGCTTATAGCATTTTATTGTTAACAGCTAAGCTGTATGTCTCACTGTGAGACAAAAAGCCAATCTTTCTTTTCTTTGATTCAGCCTTGCTCCTTGTTTTTTAATTCTATCAGATAATTAAATAACCCAAACAAGATGAAATGAGTTACTTAATTTCTTCAGGAATTAGAAGTAATTTAGGTTTGAGAAACTACTTTTTCTGAGTATTTGAATGTTTTGTTTATAACAGCTTAGTTCAGCTTGTTTATTTACTCATTTCTTTTCATCTGCGAGGTTTAAAATCAATCAGTGATGTCCCAGATTCTGGCTATATTAAATGACAGAAATTACATTATTTATTTTGGCAGGAAAATGCTCAATACTTTCAATATCTTTTCCCTTTCTCCTTCTTTTTTTCTCTTTAAGTACCATGTTAATAGCATTAGAAACACTCTCAGCTTCGGAGTCTAATGGCAGAGACACAGAGCATGCTAATTACTTGCATAGAGGTCATAAAGTCAGTGAGCGACAGGTTCTGATAAGATGGAGCAACTGCAATATTCATAGCTTCCTTTTCTTTCTCTTCTCTGTTTTTTTTCCAAAATGCTCACAAGTCTGCGTCCATATTTCCAACGAAAGTTGTCTTCATTTTAACAAAGATTTCTTGGTGGATTTTTGTGGTGTAAAGCAGATGGCAGTGCTCCTACCATCTCCTCAGAAAAGAATACATTAAGGGTAGTGCCCCACTAGCTCTTTGATAAGATGGGTCTGAAATCATCAAAGGCTGTCCCTTTTTCCATCAAAAAGTACAAGCAGGGCCTATAGAGACCATTGTCTACGGAAGATGATAGCAGTAATTAGCCTTTATGATAGATAAATCTTCATCCTCTGATGATCAAAGACAGCTAAAATTATCAAATTATATGTGGCAGTTTTGTAATACGAATAAAATGAAGCAGCTTTATAATATCTGTGATCTTGCTACATGGAGCATTAACTCTGTTTTAAGTGCACTTAACATTAGTTTGGTTGCTTGTTTCAAACACAGGAGCTTTTTTTTTTTTTTGGTTAAAAATACTTCTCTATTTAATCAACTATTCTTCATGCAATAAAATTATTTGATATAATACACGAGAGAAGAGATCAGCAGAAGGGGAATAGGAAAACTTTATCGTCTTCCCCCTTTTTTCTTTCCTTCCTTTTGTTCTGATGTGTGTGTTTCTGCTTCTTCCCCCATCCTTTCTATCCTTGCATGTCCATTATGGTCTTATTTGGAGCAGCCTTTCTGGGCACCGAGCAGGAAGTGGGACTCCTTGACTTCTCTCAAAATCAGTTTTATTTGAAGATGAGGAGCCAATCATCTAATAAAATGGTAAGATATCTGTAGTTCTTCACACAGAAAATAGGAACATAATCCTGTGTTAATGGCAGCCTTAAAGGCAAACAACTAAGGGTCTAAGAGTCTAGAAGTCTGTTGCCATTTAGAAAGTAGACTTTCTTTTTCCCTTAAGAGTGAAGACCCTTATCCCTGTGATCTGCCTGGAGAATACTTTAAAAGTATTTTTTCATTTAAAATTAAATTATCCATCTTCTAAGTAGAGAGGAATTCTTGTTTTCCTCTCTTGTTTTCCTCTCTTGTTTTCCTCTCTTGTTT
>NW_024884364.1:18762750-18928948 GCF_019232065.1 Centrocercus urophasianus
TCTTGTTTTCCTCTCTTGTTTTCCTCTCTTGTTTTCCTCTCTTGTTTTCCTCTCCTTTGTTTCTTTCTTTTTTGGTCATCTCAGCAATGATGATGTATTCTTGAGCATTCTTAAAATATTATTTTTTCTATCTCAAAGTTGGCTGCATTGCCAATGGTAGATAATGTTTTCTTCTGAAAGCACATGTGTAAATGCATTGCAGTCTGTCAGTAGTGTAAAGACTTAGTTACTATTAACGTGGTGTTACTGAGCTCTGTGGTAACTAACTTCAGGTAGCTCTCTTCTGGAGTTACCAAATTCTGCTGCATAACTACCACTACCATCTTGGCAGGAATCTCAGAGTGGGTTCTCACATAGTCCTGTTGTTACATGCGCAGTCAAAAGTCAACCTGCTCTGTAGGAAAGCCTTGGCAGACAGGGCTTTGGGAAACCATGACATCTGGAGTAATTTAAAATGACCTCTCTGACTGTGCAATGAACTGTGAGTGCCCTCATGGTCAATTTACAAGTCCCCATTGCAAAGCCGTAACTAATAACTGAAGTGTGAGATGGCAGTGAGCAGCTGGAAGGCTGTCACTCCAGAAGCTACCACAGCTACAGCACAGGCAGACATTGGGCTGCATTCCAGATTCACTCCTGGGACACTGTCACTGCTTGTCTGCCCTTTCATGCACCCAGCAATTACAGAGAGCTGAGCTCTCTCCTGGAAAGGATCAGGCAGGAGGGAAGGATGCATGGCACAGGGAGAGTGTGGAGGCAGCATGGAGGCTTGAACAAGGACTGGGAGGCCAAGAGGGCAGCTGAGCTGGGGATATGGACCCTGGCCAGGTGGTAAGAGATGCACAGGCAGATTAGTTGGGTTCTGATTTAACTCAGCATTAAAAAATTGCATACCACAACCAACTTCAGACTTAGGAAATGAAGTACTTATAGCCTTTAATAACTTCTAACTGGGGACAGATGAGTGGAATGTGAGACTACAGTTTTCGATTTAAGCACCTCGTTTCTATTTATGTCTGATGTTAGGCTGATTCCAAGTTTATATTTAAATAGTTTTAGGATATCCAAATAAAACAATAAAATAGGAAGCTTAAAGAAAATAAAAGGAACAAACACTGAGAATTATTTTCCTGTTCTGATAATGACCTCAAACATTAAGGCACAGAAGAACCATTTCTCTTGCTGTTTTCAGATACTAACAGCTATTGTTATTACCATACAAAATATGAAAATACAATATGTTTCATATGGGAATAGCTCTAGTTGCCAAGGTGACTGAGTAGAATATATCTCCGATACATAAGTAACTTTCAAACAGAGAGTGATAAGACAGATGGAGAAAAGAGGTAAATGTATGGTGTAGTGCTAGGATTTATATAACAATATATTTCAGTTTTATTATCCAGCTAATAGAGTTCTTCTTTCAGTCAAATATAATTTCAGGAAAACAATTTAAAGCTCCAAAGTACTATTACTACTTTGGGATTATAGTTTAGTTTGTTTTAGAGCGCTCTTCACTTCAACTAGTCTTATTAAAATCAAAGATTTTGTTACCTGTTATATACTTCTGTCTAAATAATTTCATGAAAAGGGATATTTTGTCATTTTTTCATATTTTTAGCATAATTTCTTTTTTATCTTTTCAAATAGATATAGAAGATGGCTTTGCATGAATCACAAATATTTTGTGATGTTTGTGACATCATCTTTATCAGCTTCTTTTTGAATCATAGTCCTTAGCATATTTCTCTTTCTCATGGACTAGACAAAGATCACATTAAAGTCAACTCAAAGGCAGCACCAACAAAGTGAACTAGCATGAGTTTGTGGTTTGGTACTGCTACCATCTGTCTTTGTCCTTCTGACACAGAGCTCCAAGTTTGCTGCAGTGAAAGACCTTTGGATGCTGTTTATGACTGCTAATTTCCCTATGTTGAAACATATGGATGCAATGAGCTGTCTTGTCTTCATGTCTTTCATACCACTGGGATAACAATAATTAAGCAATTGCACAAATAGGCTGGAGTGTGATGCCCTCTGATACAACATTTGCCCAAATGAACATGAAGGTGTTAAATGAGCACATATTCCTTTATTCCTGATCATTCTTAGGGGACAGAAAAAAAGAGAAAAATGTAGTTACATTTGGCTTTTGAGACATGTTCTACAATGCTGAATAATAAGTTTGCTCATTTTAATGTGGTCATGATATAGCTATTGTTGTCTATCTTGTCTAAGCCAGGAAATGTGAGCATCCTAAGATATTTGACTGTGACAACTTTTGATCCAATTAATTGAATATGAACGATTAATGAGCAGCAGCATTCAGAGAGCACATGGTAAGCACAACCTAAGAGTGAACTGGGTTGAATGTTCTAGGTTGAGTATTACTTGTGGATGTGACTGACATTTAAAAGAAGCTATCACATATAGAATTATAGAATCAAATAATCAAAGTTGGAAAAGACTTCTAAGATCATCCAGTCCAACTATCCATCTACCAGGATTTCCCTGCTAAATTGTGTCCCTTAGTATAACATCTGAATATTTCTTGAACACCTCCAGAAATGATGACTCAATCACCTCCCTGGACAGCCCATTCCACTACCTAACTGCTCTTTCAAAAACAATTTTTTCCTCACATCAAACCTGAATTTCCCCTGGCGTAACTTGACAGCATTCCCTCTAATCCCATCATTAGTAATGCGAGAGAAGAGATCAGCCCCTACCTCATCACCACCTCCTTTTGGGTAGTCATGGAGAGCTATACATGATATGTTACGCATTTTTAATCAGTGATCTAGTGACAAATCCAGTGTCAGAATAATAGACCAGAAAAAACCTTCTTGTTTCATTGCTAGGCTGTCTCTCTGAGCCAACAACCACATTTTTGATGCTCTTTGTTGTAACCAGCTGTTTAATGTTGAGATTTTATCCATTCTAAATGTACTCTTGAACTAGCATTCAGGCAGTATGAAAGCACACAGGAGGTTCTTCTCTAGAAAGTAAATAATAAAATAGCTTCCCTTGGAAGCACAGTAGCTATCAGGATAGGCAGTAAATTCAGAAGCAGTCTCAAGTCAAAAAGGTTCAAATAAAATGAGTCTTACTCCAGTTTACAGATATTCCAATCAATGTGTTAATTAATGAATCAAGAACTGCAAATACTTCAGATAAACAGAGAAAAATGTTGCATCAATTTTGCCTATGGAAACAAATTAAATTTACAGCTGCAGCTATGTTTTGTAAGGAAGAACATATAACTGGCAATACCAGGTGGCAGGCATATTTTTGGAATCCTGTTACTCTGTGTTTTCTTGAGTACTAGATTGCTTGCTCTTTATTAAAGTTAATTAATCTACAAAAATAAATAGATAAAAAATTGCCTTTAAGAAGCTTCTCTTTAGCAGGGACAACCAGTGGTGCACACTTCCAATGCTGAAATCCTCATTCGCATATGAGCTGCTTCATCTGTAGCAATACGGTATGGTAGGGATCAAAGGCACTCATTTACTCCAAATCTAGGTGTAAGATGAGCAGAAGTGGCACAAATTTGGAAGCAGTCCTCTCTCAAGGACAAAAGGAAAATGAGATCTTCTGCCTTCCAGTCCCGGGGCAGACCTGGTACCTTGACCTGCACATCACTTGCAGCCTTTCAAGCTTATATCTGGATGATGGCATTTGACACATCTTCCCTGAAGCACAGCTGCTTTGTATTTCTCCCTGGTAGTGAGCTTTAGATGTTTCGTATTTTAACATTCACAAACCAGATCTTTGTGCAAGCTGCAGTGTTCAAGGAGGCAGATCCTTTGCTGCTTCTTACCTCCCTTCCATGTATGATCTGGGAATAAGAGGAAGCATAATGCAAGTTGCAAACTAGCTCTTAGTAAATCTTAAAACAAGCAAACAAAGAAAATAACTCCTTCAGGAGATCAGCAGTAAGGAAGCTGAAATTGTATAGTAAAAATTCTAGAGATTATTCTTCTCCTAGAATATGTTAACCTTAATTTTCCTTTATAAATAAGTTGTGGCAATCAAGTACATTATATGAGCAAGAAGCCAGACATTTCAGTCTCTATCTGGCTTTTGTTTCCTATAGAAAAAGAATTAGCTGAAGAGAAGGGGGTGCTCAGACTGAATTATTTTATAGCAACCTACTTGTTTTCTTCTGAATTGCTGTATAATTTGTAATGTTAACCCCGTGATGTGCCCTTCTTCACCTTCTATAACATTAGCAAGTTAACTGTTCCTCCCTTTCTTTCTTTTTCTGCTATTTTTTCTTGGTTTTGAAAAGATTTTATATTCTATTTAACTTGTTACTTTTTTTTTTAAGTTTATTTTCCCCTAAAATTAATCACAAAATTCTTCTTAACATCAGTGGGACCAAAATTTTACTCCAGATAGCTTCAGAAAGCTATTATTTGCAGTTCTGATTGCTTCTTTTCTTCCTGCTCCAGCATGATCAGCTTTTCACACATACATATCCTTTGAGGCCTTTAAAAGTGGTTATTAACTCACATAGTTGACTTCTGCTAGGAGAGAGAAAAAAAAAAAAAAAAAAGGAAAAAAAAAAAAAAAAAACAAAAACCATTTCTCAGTGGAGCAAGGCAAGACACTATCGGTCAATGAAGTACAATCTCCAGGAGACCCAGGGATCAGCTAATGATGAAAGACTCTCTCCAGTGGAATTTGTACGACACAGATCTGCACTAGAGTGCTCAGCATGCAACAAAGCCAGCACTAAGCTTCCCGTGCTTGTTCTTATTCCATATTGTATGCAATGAGACTGTGTGCTTTGTGCATACGTACTTGTGCATATCTGACAAACACACCTGTGTAGATAGTGTTTTAAAAACAAAATATTCAGTGGGATATATGGACAGACATATATCATTCTATACTTGCATTATTCTTGATAGAAATTTTCCCAAGATGTTTCAGGCTTTTAATTTTACCCTTAGATAGCAAACTGGGATTTTTGACTGTTAGGTTAAAACAAACAAACAAAAAAATTATTCTTTCTTGTCTCATTATAGAAGCTTGACCTTGTGTTACGTTATAATGACTCAGACTTCATTTCTCCGATGTCTCCAGACTAATTTGATGCCATCAGTAGTTACTGGTACAGTCGTCTCCAGAGGTACCAAATGTTGAACCTCTTCATGTGGCCTCTGGAATTTTTTATTTCCAGCAAGTGAATAGGGACAGAAAAATGAAGACCTATCTTCTAATGAAGCTCCTCTGTGTCTCACATTTACTATCTGTCACTGACTGACATTATCATGCCATTAATACCTTATGGTTTTCATCCTCTATGAATTTATATTGGATAATACAATGTCTAAGAGATTCAAGTGCTTGGTTTGTGGGTGGGTTTTTTTTTTTTTTTTTTTTTTTTGGTATTATTTTCTACCTTATTTTTGTTTTTGTTAAGCTTCATATTCATATTTTAGTTGCTTTCCAGACCCGTAATATCTTTAAGCTTTTTAATCTTTGAATTGCTTTAGTTCCCAAATGACTAAAGCATTTGTATAACTGACATTCTAATGTTTTCCATCACTACAAAGCTCAAATTCAGTTATGATTTTCTTGCTTATGAGGTTGTTTTTTCTTTCATGGTTTGTTAGCAGTTCAAGACTTCTTGACTTGTCATAGTGCAGCTTTTCTTAACTATTTTGATCCATTAGTTGTGGAATTGAAGAGCATATGATGTGTTGAGCTGTAGACTCAGAATTATACCTGGCACCAAATGTCAGAATGATTAAGTCATACAGCTAGTGAAAGTGTCTGTACAGACGTAACTTTCTTCTGCCACATATGAAGTGTGTCCTATAAATTCCAATTTAATGTAACCTTCATTTTAGATACTTAATGAAAAGAGGGGACTATTTTCAGCATGAGGTTTGAATAGCTTTCCTTGTGTCTCAGAAACACAAAATATTTGTGTATGTGTTATTAAAAACTCTTACTAAACAGAAAATTTATGCTATGCTTAAATTTCAGCTATAATAAGGATCTAGTATTTGTGATTTCTCTCAGATCTGTTTTCTACTGTCATCTTTTGTTTGGTAGTTTAATCCTTCCTCACCACCCACTGGAGGAAGCTGTGCATTTTGGTAGAACAGTTTCTACTGAAGTTTATCCTCTTCATATAACTCAACTGTGTGTACGTGCTTTATAGACATGTAATTCTGGATGAGATCTGACAAAATCACAAAGTAGCTTCAAATGCATGGGGAAGAGCAATTTTTTCTTGCCTCTCTTTGTTCACACAGCTAAGACCCAGGGTGAAGAAAGCTTTGCCAGACCTGGAAAGTCCAGACGATGTTGACAAATCATAGAATCATTGGCTGGAAAGGGCCTACAAGATCATCTAGTCCAACCATCCTCCCGTTACCATTGCTACCACAAGACACTGAACTATATCTCGAGACACCTCTTGAACACTGCTGGGGATGGTGACTCCACCACCTCCCTGGCAGCCCTTCCAGTGCCTGACCACTCTCTCAGAAAAAAGCTTTTCCTTATGTCTAATCTAAAACTCTTCTGGTACAATTTGTGTCCATTTCCTTGGGTTCTGTTTGTTGCCTGGGAGAAGAGGCCAAACCCCTCCTCATCACAACCTCCCTTCAGGAAGTTGTAGAGTGCAATGAGGTCTCCCCTGACCCTCCGCTTCTCCAGACTAAACAATTCCACTCCCTCAGCCGCTCCTCATAAGATTTGTTCTCCAAACCCCTCACTAGTTTTGTTGCCCTTCCCTTCCCAGGAGCAGGAGGATATGTGTGCACTGCAAATTCTGACACTGTTCTGGGAAATGGGAAGATTCTTCTTGTTTTCGCTGCTCCCTCTTGCATGAAGGGATTCCTGGGTGAGTCTTCTGACAGCCCTGTGACTGCACTGGCTCACTTCTGCAAGGTCCTCAACACCTGCTTTCGGTAAAAGTAACTCTCACACTCACTGCACCCTGTTTTTTTCAGAAAAGAGCTGGACAAAGTCTTCTATTCCTAGAGGTAATAATACTTCAGGTTTATTCCTGTTCTTCCACAGTAAATATCTAGCTGAAATAGAGTGTCAGGCTTTTTATATACATAGGAACCTAGTTAATACAAATAGAGCTAGCAACCTGAGGTGGAAACATTGCAACTATGAATAGTTCATGCTTTGCCTAAAATGTTTTGGGTTTTTTTTTTTTTTCTTTCTTTGTTCTTGTTTAGTTGCTTTGCTTTTGATGTTGTTTTGTTGTTTTTTTGGTGGTTTCTTTTTTTTTTTTTTTTTTAACTGTAAATATTGCAGCTTGAAAGGTAGCATCCAGGCAAAAACCAAACAAAACAAAACAAAAAAGACATATGCAGTTTTTTCTGTCATAATATATAATAGACTTTAAGTGATGTGACAGAAACCCACAAAACTGTGAATCCTTTGAAGAGAATGAAATGGTGGTAGAAGATTCATGATTTTTTTTTTTCAGAAAATGACTACAATGGGCCACTGTACCAGACACATTATCCTTGAGTCTTCAGCCTAAGGTGAGAGCATTTATGTGATTTTGGGAAAATAATGATGACTCGAGTTCTGAGAGGAAACTTTTCCTCCTTGCTACATCATCATTTAGATTGCTGGCTTTTTTTTTTTTTTTTTTTTTTTTAATATCCTTTCATTTTGGCAATACATGAAATCACAGTGCATTCTGACGTTTGTTAAAGTATGTGTACTGCACACACTACAGACATGAAATCTTGATAGTTACAGTCAAGTAAAAGAAAGCTGGCAAGGAAGTTCACCTCTTTAATTGTCATCACCACTGAATGATATGCCATCTCCCTGTCTCTGTTTCAGAGTGCCCAATTAAGATTATATGGAAGAAAAATAGGTGTACTTCTGATAATAGCTCATAAGGGCTGCTGCCCAGAAGTCTGCACCCTGCTTATCGCCCTTCCTTCCACACAGTCCTCTGGGACTATACAGGGGTCCTGACTCTCAGAAACATCTTCATGTCATAAAAACACCATGTTGGTGAGTCCAGAATGCCTCATGTTATTTCAGGCATAATGGAAACCAAGCCAAAATAATTGTTGAATTATTGGCACATAAAACACTGTAGATCCAAGGCCTAGTGCTGTACAGGATAGATGTGGCCAATAGACACTCAAAATTGCAGTTTCTATTCTGTGTGAGCATAGAATATGGATTGCTATAGCTTGCTTGTCCATGGATTAAGTATCTGCCTGTGGAATTCTTTTATTTAGGTGTATGAATGGAGTCAAACATTTTCTAAGGTATTCAGAAGATCTTCCAGTAAGATACCCTTTGTTTACAAAGATCTAGCTTCATATAACATTAGTGAGAAAAACAAGTTGAAAACTTTTATTTGAAAGAAAAATTCATTTTCTAAAATTCTAATCCACACATACACACAGGCTGCTCCAAAAGTAATGCCTCCCATTTTATTATGTTTGCCTAGGACATCAGAGGCAGATGTTGGTGGGATGACAGTAAAGGCTGAACCTTCCCAACAATATTTCATTACATGTTGTTGCCATGTGACAGATGGCAGCAGAGGCAGTCTGAAAAATGGCATTTGAAATGGAAGTGCATTTGAAGAAAAGGTGTGTAATTGAAATTCCCTCCATATATAAGACAGGCTTATTTACAATGTCTAAACTGTTTTTGTTTTCACCAGAAGAATGCCTAAGAAATGTCTTAGAAGTAAAAGTCTATAGCAGTTTTTCAAACCACCAACTTTGGATGGTTCCCAACATTACATGTAGTTGATCCGGTTGAGGGGTAGGACTATGGACATCAACATATTCACGTTCCAGCAATGTGAATGCTGGAACTCATCCATTTACACTTCTATTGAAAGTGATATTCCCAAACAGAACATGGAAAAATGGAAAAACCCTGAAGTAGCTCTGCATATAGTAAGAACAAATGCAGTTATGGTTCAAAATCCAGCATTGCAGCAGAACAGGAGAAAGGGAAATGGAAGGGGAGAGGAGGAGAAGGGGAAGACAAAGGGAGAGAAGGGGAAGAGGAAGGGAAAGGGAAGGAATGGAAAATACCTTCAAGCTGCAGTCCTTTGAGCCTCTGAAGACTAGCTGTTGCATTAGAGCTAGATATTTGTTTCTTCTTTCTACCATCTCTGAGATAAGTGCTGTAATACATGCCTAGGTATATGAAGTCCTGTTTGATGGTTATGGAGCATATGCAAGGCAGAAGTGTATATACTGTCTATTAAAATGCTTATGAAAAATAGATAAAGCCTTTCAAACTTTAATAACATGCTATTTGATTTTTTCAGCAGATAACATTATACACTACAAATGGCATACCTAGGTGTAAGAACCTGAAAGTCATCAAGCTAAGGAAAATTCCTGGAGTTAAAATACAAGAGCTAGCTCTAGTAGACACTGACAAATGGCCAGTTTTGAAGACAAAAACAAGGGAACAAATTCTACATTTTCACTCATGTAAATGGTAAGGAGCTGGATATTCAGCATGAGCAGGACAATCCAAACATGGTTGGGACACAGAAAATTACCGTACAGGTATGTTCAGGAAGATCTAGTAAGAGAAACCTTACTAAACATATTTGCCTGTGAGCTGCCTGAGTTGATCTGGAGGCAGCTTTATGCCAAAAGATGCCAAATCACCATTAAAAAAAAACAAAAATTAAAATAAAAAACAAATAAAAACACCTGAAGATTCCTAGAGATGTTAAATTTCTACTGAGGCCTCTTTGGTTGTCCTTATAGGACATCTAAAAGGAATACTTCTCTTTCTTTCCTTCTACTATTTTAGGAACACTCATGGAAGAATGACTGATCACAGATATTACTGTAGGATTTCGCAGTAATTCCAATACCATCCATTTGTTCTCAGTACAGTAATATTGCTCTTGTCCTCTGCATGCCCCTCACTGATCCCATGATAACTGGCAGCACAGAGGTGAAGTGATCTATAAATGTTACACATACCTTCTAGCTAGCTAGAAAGCAGATACTATAGTTTCTCTTCATTATTCTTATTCTTTGTTTTGACCTCAATCTTGGTTACAGTGCTTAATATGATTTATTTATTCATAAGATGCTAAACTAACAATATTGAGTTTAGCTTGGGTTGCCCATGAGACATGGAAGAGAAGTGCTGATGTTATTGCTAAGGGCAATGGGCAGATTACTCTGCATTAGATTCAGAGGATGCATTTATTCATCTGTAAGCATTTTTATAGTGACGGTAATTGTAACACCTGGGCAATGTACATGCACTATAAAAATGTTGAGAACCGTCCATTAGGGCAGTTAATCCTCTGTCCAGCTTCTGGTTTAATTGAGACATTGTGCCTTTGACTGTGTCACTGTTTCATATTTAAGCCATGCATCAGAGAGAAGCCAAGACTCACAGCTATGAAAATATGTCAGTAGATACTTTGATGCTGGAGGCTCAATCTGGGTAGGAGGGATCATAGGGAGTATAGTAGCAGACATGGTTATAGATAGGTTTAAAGATGGTATTGTTTTTTTGTTGTTGTTGTAATAGTGCTGGCTAAATTTTATTTTCTGACTAGCATTCCTGTTAGAAATCTAAGAATCAAGGGGCCTGAAACTAATCAAGGTTGAATTTGGTTAATAGTTCTGGTAAGAACAAAGAGGGGAGAAATTTAAGAAATGTCAAAACATATCATTTTGACCTTTCAAAAATGAAATGTTTCACTTCAGAAATGCCAAACCATTTCATTTTGACATTTGTAAAGTGAAACTTTGACTTTTTGATTCAAAATGACATTTTTTTTTTCCTTAAAAATTGACTTATTTTTTTTGCTCAAATAGTATGAATCTGAAATAAAGTAATTCCTGGATGCTTTGAGTTGATTTTTTTTTTTTTCCTTTAGAGCATTTTTTTCAGAAGAAGCAAAACAATTCCCTTTTTTTTTTTTTTTTTCCCCCAATTACCTTCATAACTTGTTTTCTTACGTAGTTGTTGTTGCTATTGTTATTGTATATTCTTACATATTTTGTTATATGGTTTTTCATTCAAGTTTTCCTTCCTCACTCTTTTTTGCTCTAAAGGAAAAATCTGTGTTGCTGTATTCCAGATTTGTTTCAGATTTTCCCAGAAAGTGTTTTTACCTGCACGGCTTTTGCTTCTTTTTTTTTTTTTTTTTTTTTTTTTTTTTTTAATGGCTACTCAGATTCACTTCGTACTTTCTTTCTCCTGTTTACTGTCTGCTCCTTTTTAACAGCATATGCAAAATCAGGAGAACTGATGCTCTAGTCTTAGGACTGTTCTGCTGCAACAAAAAGCAGCACGATCTAGTCATGGAATGCACATGCCCATCACTTAGAAAATGCATCAGAAACAAGTGAAAAACATGCTTGAGCTGATTGATTTCTTGCAATGTGTTTGCTGAATTTGAAATTGGTTTCAGGGAATTTTTGACTCAATTAAAAGACCACAACCAGCCACAGAGGAAAGGAGAATGTTAAATACTTCTATCATTAATGGGCTTTTGCCAACAGTCTTCTTCACTACTGTTTTGGAAGTGGCACTTTTAAAGAATTAGATTTTAAAGTAGGCCCAAATATAGAAATTATTGATAGAGCACCAGGCAGTGAATGAAATTGCATCAAAATGAGTTCCTAAACCATATCTGAACATGTGCAGCAACATTTACTGAGCTAAAGCCCAGTAAATGCACCTGAAATTAAAGGCAGTACTACATCTGATATGCAATCTTCTGTGGATTTCAGCGTTAATTTTTATGAGAATAGGGCTCTGACTCTTTAGTTAGGTTTGATATTGTATGGTGTTCTATATATGGTCAGTGACATACTGCTCTTTTACACAGAGAATCTACAGTTTAAGCAGCAAGAATTTGCAGGAAATGGGTGCACAGCTATGAACAAATTTCTCCATGGCAATACAGCAGGATAGTGGTGTATTTGGAAATCAAATTCTAGTAAATTCTTCCATATTCATGTAAAGAAGAAGGCTTTGAAAGCCTTCCTTTTTTGTAGGAAATGGAGGAACATGGATGACTTTTCTGTTCTGTTAGGCTTGAGGATAGGCCCAACAGAACTGTAGAAACAACAGCAAAGACCAGTGATTAAGGTTGAGAGGAAAAAATGTATCACATAAAAGAATTCAATTTTTAGTCTTAGGATCTATTAAAGGAGGGAGAAAGGAAAGGGAAGGAGAGAGAAGGGAAGGGAAAGTTTATTCCATTAGCTTCATTAATAAAAACTAAATTCTTTGTAGATTCATTTCATGGCACAACATATTACAGAGCAGTCACATATCTTATTGGTACTCCAGAAGTCTTAATTCTTTATGATAATCTTGATATATAAAAAACAATCTTTGAAATTTAAGGAAACTTTAGACCACGCTGTACTTTGATTGTGTTGTTAGGCAGCTAATATTTCAGCAGTAGCCAGAACTACAGTCTAAGAGCCAAATATGTGGAGACTGTTGGAAATGGTGAGCATTATGTTCCAAACCACTCTAAAAGTCAAAATAACTCAAAGATAGCAAGAACTGTTGGCAGATACAACAGTTGGTATGCAAGCTTCATTTTAGCAAACTCACAGATAACGATAACTTCCATCTTCAGATAGACTGTTCATAAACAGTATCTGGACAGATGAGATTCAGACTCTATATGAATGCTGAGAGATTCTTATAATTAGTTACATACCTGATGAGCTCTTGGAATTTAATCACAGTACAGAATACTGATGTGTTTCTGCAGTGGTTTACCATTTTCTATGCTACTATCAGTCTTCTGACAGCTAGCACTTAAAATTGGCGTTTTTCCTCAACTGTTGGAGGAATATGGTTAGATTGGGTACCTTCTGTAAGAATCTTTTTAGATCCCCTGATTACGAACAAAATCTGAATAAAATAACTGAAGCTTAACCAACAGACTCATAATCCCCAAAGAAAATAAAACTTAGTCAGCCTTTTAGATCTAACAAAATATTTTGTGGAATGACCAATGAAAGAAAAATACAAATTCTCAAAAGTCATTGTCTGATGCTGCATGTATCCACAATTAGACAAGAATCACTGTTCAAAGTACTTGTCTTATAAAAACCTTCGCCATTATGAGTCAGAATTTTTCAAATTCCAGGGATAATTACTTCTAAGTTTACATACATTAAAGAGTAAAGTGGGAGAAAATAAGTATAGATTTTCAAAAGAATGAAGAAACTTAAAAAAAAATCATGTATTTGTTCTGATCATTCTACATCATTCTTATAGTAAACTACAAACATCTCAGATGGTTTTTGTTTGATATATTGCAGTAATGTTGTTGAACCTAAATTTGGTCACAAGAGCTTCTGATGCATGAATGATCAAAAGTTGCAGTTCAGGGAGCTTTCAGCTAAGTGAATTTGTCTTGGGTTTACTTAATTTTAAACTAGTAACCTGAATCTTAATGTAACTGAGTGAGAAAAAGGTCTTGTTCTTTGAAGAGTAAAATTAATAAAGTCTTACTTCCATATACTGTGTTTCACAGATGATATCTTTGGGATGTAATCTTTTGACATATCTAAGTCATTTAGATACCGTTGGTATCCTATAGGCTTACTGAAGTATGTCATAATGGTTGGGCTGATGTTACAGTCATTTTCAATGATGAAACTAATGCAGTCTTTACTCATTTTTAAAAATTCATCTCTTTCATATTCCTAATTTTCTTTCAAATGTGCTTGTAATTTTCTAGTAGTTATGTAAAATGTAATAAAGCAGAATAGACATAATCATAAGAAGGAGAATAAAAATATGGATTCCACTAGAAATAAACACTGGAAATAAACATATCCTGCCATCCAAAAGGGCCATATCGGAACATATTTAATATAGGAAGAATTAGATACAAGGTGGTACTTCTAAGCGAGGAAAATATCTGTGCAGTCATTGCATTTCAGCAATATTGAAAGAACTTCTAAATATTTTCTGAAAACATTTTATGTCTGTGGTATTTAGGGATATAATAAAAGCAATGCAGTGTAAATGCAAAAACCTTTCAATGCTTATGGTAAGAAGGTGACTAGAAATACTTGAATACAACTTTTGATACATTATAGACACCAAATGTGAAAGAACACATGAAGGAAGAAAGGGAATAAATATTTTTTTATACAATTATAAATTTTCACATTCATAAGGTCTGTAGCGAATTAAATGGTTAAGCCATATTTCTTTTGAACTATCTTTTCTGTTAGCCTTGCCCAGCCATCTAGAACTAGAAGTCAGAACAACATGAATTTACTTAGAAATTACCATAGGGGAAAAGAAAATACGTTTGTTTATTTCAGTCTTTCATTAGTAATCTAATATAGAAACTATGGAGGACAGAGGATAGAGGAAAGAAGAGGATCAATAGATAATTAACTCTTAAACTGACATGAAAATACAAGCAGCGGCTGATGAATAGTGAAATGACGTTACCTAAACTACAGTTTCTGAACTTTCTAAACCAACTATTTTGTTAATGCTCAAAGATACAGCCTATTCATATTTACATAGTTATTGTTCAGTTTTAAAATTACAAGTGAGCAGCAGTACCTCTTTACAATTATTGGCATATGTTTCCTCTCGACCTCCCCTGAGGCACCATCTAGGAAAGCAGTTAACACATTTATCTGTTTCATTTATTGGTTAGCTCAAAATAGCATAGAAGCTTTTCTTTCTTCTCTGAAGTGCTGAAACTCTTCCTTATGGCTGATTATATACATTTATATATATATATATTTTTTTTTTAATACATTTTATATATTTATATATATGAGGGGTTTTTTTGCACTCATTTTATTTTATATATATATATGTATATATATAAATTTTGTGTCTATATTTGTACATATACTTACACATTTATATATATATGCATTTTATATATATTCATATATATTCATATATATGTGTGTTTGTATGTAGGTTTGTGGCTGAGCTGATAACATGTAGGTGACAGTTCTCATTTCAAAACTGATCATCTTAACGAAGTACAACATCAGCTCCAAACAATACCTAAGGCTGCCTGAGAGTAGCCAGATGAATAAATAAACAAATAAATAAATAATCAGTTTTCCATATAAATATTTTAGATTCAAGTATTTCCTTCTGAGGTCAACAAGCTGTGGAGGTAGTTTGCTCTCTGATACCCATCACCCATATTTGTCTCAAAATGAGAACGCCAAATATTGCTGGACAGAAATGTCTAGTCAGTGTCAGAAATCTTAGGTAATGTCACATATTTAGTCCACTACACACCCAGTGCTGAGACTACTTCAGATGCCTAGGGATATCCTCCTGCTCTCCCCTTTAGTCTAATGCATACTAGCTCCATGGGCACCTGTTAGGGGAAAATTGTGTTATCTTAAGTGGGTGAGGGTATTTCACTGGAGATCCCTGTCTACCTGTGGCATTCCAAAGGTAAGCAGCTCTTTTCCTTCATTTTCCTTCAGCCATGTGCCCATGGCTGCTGCATTTGTTCTTGTCCTCATTTACTGCAGCCAAAGACTTTGCCACACTTCTTTTATTGCTGTACTTCCCATCATGTTATAGCATTACACCTAGTTATTTCAAAAGAATTAATGGGAAAAAGATATGGAATAACTAGGAAACAAGCTTGTACAAAGAAGCTTAATTAGAAAACCAGTGAGTATGAAATGACATCAAAACAGTTTTGCATGGCTACTGAGGGGTAATAGCCCAATTTTATTCATGTGAATTGTTTTTTATTTGATAGTAATGTTGTAGGGGAAAAAATATATATCAAAATTGTAAGGTATTGCAATGCATTTTGCTTTCCTCCACTTTGTGAATTCTGCCAGCTCAAATCTCAAGTTCATCTGTCTGTGTTCAAATCAGTAGTGTAGCAAACCAAGCTCACTCCTCAGCTGGAATAGACTTCTGTAATTGAAGAATGTGCAGCATGTCCACTACTCTGTGCTAATTAAGCAGTTGTATATGAAACAGCTTCCTCTCTTTCACTAATGAATAATCTTACTTTAGGAATACCTGTCATCAGCACGGTTACCCTAGTCTACTGGCAGCTGTTAACTTTGAGCCTGCAATATCTTTTATATGTTCCAAAATACTGAGGTACTAGCTGTAGCTTTTAATTTTTTTTAATTTTATTTTATTTTTGCTTGCTGTGGATATTTGACTTCAACCAGAAAACTTTGAAAAAGTAATCTCAGCGCTGATTCAATTATGTATGGGAAAAAAAATACTTCTTGTTCAATGTAGGGCTGAAAATGACAGGTCCATAATTTCCCATTAACTCAAGCGTAGATAGAAACATCTTGCTTTTGCCTGCCCCTATGTACAGTGCAGAAGTATTTTTGTTTTCATCTGTATTGGTTCAATTGCTTGATTTTCCCCACGGGAAGTACATGAACAAACCACTTATTTGTATGATAGCAAGGCTACAAAAGGCAAACATGAAGAAACAAAGAAAGACAGTGATCAAGTTACTCACACATATTTGTTCATCTGACCTCCAAAAATGTATTTTTGTCTAGCACGTCCCTACCCCATGCAGTATACAGAGCAGATAGTGTTCTTATTGACAAAGTTTTTGTTCTGTATGTAGCCACGTCTATTTAAAGTGAACTGGAAACAGAACTATCAATAACTTTGTCAACTTTGCCATGCTGTTCACCACAGTAACATCTGGAACCTTTGCAAAGACTGTAGTATTGAGTTTTGTAACATTCTGTTGGTGAAAATTATCTGTTTTGTTTTCTCAGAGACACAAATGACTTGTCTTTTCAGGCTTTCTTTGGTCAGTTAGTATTTAATTACCCATAAAGTCTCTCTTGATGTCAGCTGGTACTGTGTACACTCAGCAGTTCTGCAAATGAGATCCTCAGATCCTAGAGCTGGTATGCAGAAAATGAGAAATACGGATCAGTTTAGCATGTTTGCTGCATTGCATTTCACACTAGCAATCTTCTCAGAATTGGCTGGAATAGGTATATTCTTGTATTCTTGTAACTAACAGAGAAGCAGCAAGTAAGTACAGAACTGTTCATCTTCTGGGTTCCCACGGGGACTGGAAGTGTGGAGTTCAAATCTAAAATGGAAGGATGGAGCAAAAGGAGAAGGTTGCTATCAACAGTCACAGCTGGAGCAGGGACAACCCTTATACTCTCCTCATAACTCTCTCTCTTACATGTCCTGCCCAAATTCTCACTTGGGAGGAAGATGTCTCTGAGCCACTGGAGTACTTGCTTAAATTGGTGACAGGGAGCAAGAACATGCTGTGGAGAGATACCATAAAGTTTTCTTTTGGGAGACAGACTGTATTTCTGACAGCCTGGCCATCCTTCTGAAACAGAAAGCCTCCAGCTCAATTCTGTCAGTGAGAAACATAGCAGTCTGAAAGATGAAAGTTCAGCAAAATGATAAGTCACCAAAACTAGGACTTTGTAATGGGAACTGTCATGTAGCTTGAATAATAGTCCCATTCATAATACTTATACTGGATCTTAATCTCACTTTAAGTGAAATTACTCTGGGGATTTAAAATTAGAGTACTTGTAATTTAAATTTCTTCTGGGACTCTTTACACTTCAGGTACATTGTGCAGTGATATGTGTTTTTGCTACAAAAAGTGTAACAGTGAGTTTTTGCATGTGAATATAACCTTGCACTATATTTTTTTATATGTAGTTATACATATGTATTACGATAAATGCTGATGTACAGGTAATAGTAAAACCAAAGAGTATAATGATGATTTCTCTCTCTAAAGGTGTTAACTAATATAATTTTTTTTTCAGAACATCTAACACAATTTTCTAGTTTCTTTTCCTTGACAACTATAAGAGCAAAATGGACAGAAAAACACACAAGAAAGCAGCAACAATGACAAAAAAAAAAAAAGATAGGAAAATGAATACAGAGTTCTGTATACCAATTTATTGATAGAGGAAGGAAGAAAAAAAAAAAAAACTAAAATAACTCTCTTTTGAAATGTTGCCACTGGAAGCACCTATGAACTATGAAGCATCCGTGCAGACTTTATGAAGCATCCGTGCAGAGCTTCTAAATGCCTTCTAAGCTCTGGACCAAACACTGAAAGCATACATTTTCCCAAGCTAAATGATTCTTAATATTTTTATCATCCTTTTGTACTATTACTTCCAAATTTGTTCTTAAAGATATGCTCACAGTGAGTCCTCAGTGGATAACAGAATTTCATGCCATTTACTCAGTTTGGCCATAACTTCTCTTCAGCAAAAGTTCATAATGTAAATTATTGTTGCTCTTGCAGGTAGAACTTTATTATAGATGACGCACATATGCCAAACTCATCTAGAATTATAACCCTTTCTGTCAGCTTCCTCTAAACATCTGGCAGCTGTTCCCAGAATGATATTTCAGACACATAAGCAGAATTAAGAAAAACATGGTGGCAGCAGCAATACAACCAGAGAACCACTTCCTTATCAATCAAGTAAAGATACTTTCATGCTTCAATGTCTCAGGAGTCCCTATTCATTCTCATTAGGTTGTTGATTTTCTTTTTCTGTGTGTAGTTTGCAACTGTCTAGTTTTCCATAGTGCTCTAAGTCAACTACTTTCCATGAGAGAGGGTGAGAAAGATGATTGCTGACGCTTTGAATCTAGAATCTCAGACTGATGTGAAGATGTGCTCCTTCAACTTTATAATGTGTTGTATACAAGTTTGCTCTTTCATTGTGACTAAACATGCTGTGTAGTAAACACACACAAAGTCCCCTAAGGCAGAAAACATTTCCACCAACTACCACTTGTCAGAGCTGTATTGCTGTGCTTTGCCACTTTTGTGATCTCTCCAAAGAAACTCCAGTGAAATTTACCAGAAATGTAGAATGAAGAGGAAGAAAATTACTTTAGTTGAACCTTGAAACTTGTTTTGAAGAAAATAAACCGAGTCTTATTAGCTGTTAGATTTGAATATGAGTACCAAGTTTTAAGAAATTCTGACAAAGTTGTAGCTTATGGTGTTTCCAGATAAAGTAAATTCTAAAAAACATAAAGTTCAAATCTTTTAGCTGAGCATGTATTTTGCCATGTCATTTATTTGTTCCATTGCTTACACGGAAAACTTCTAAACTAAAAAAACCTGTGTACTGCAGACTGCAACTTGTCATTATTTACCTACAAAATGGAAGAGGAAATAATTTTAGAGTCTCAGAGTGATGTATAGGCAGATTTCCCACAGTAAGGCTTCACTAGAAAAATAATGAATCTGTATCACACTTCTTAACCATGTGGTCACAGTCCCTTCATGGGAGAAGTAGCCAGGTCACTTACCTTTCATTACCTTCCATGGTTAGCGTAATTGGTCTCATTAGCTGCCAGTTTTGTCATTAGTGTTGTTGTTGTTTGTTTGTTTGTTTGTTTTTGCTATGTATTACTTCTTCTGATTAAAGAATAGAGTTTGGTGAGGTGACACAGCTATTTGTACACCAACCCTTCCATACAGGCATCTTTTTACCTTTACTCTGTAGCTGTTTCAAGCTTTGATATAGCTTATTTATTTCAAGGTTCTTTTTTTTTTTTTTTTTTTTTTTCTTTTCTCGTCTCTTACTCCACAGTGAGTTTCTAAGGTTTTACATTTTTGTTTTGCTCTTTATATGCTGCCTACTTAATCACTACAGCTTCTCTTTTCCTTCCAAACTTCTTTCATGTATCTTCTATTACTTCTATATATATAAAAAAAAAAACAGATAAAACTAAAACAGTAACATTCAAATATGCCTGAAAGAGTATTAAATACTTCTAAAAAGCCACAAGTTATATTCAGCTGCGCCACAAAAACAAAGTAATACTACTAATTGCCATCTTCTACTGCTATCAACAGCAACCTTGAGAACTCCCCTTACACACTGAACAGTTTTTAATTATTTACCCTACTGCAAATACAAGAATTCAGTGTCTTGTCTTTGTTTATTACTGTGTCCCAAGGGACCAAAGAAAGGAGAATACAGAATCATTTTTAATTCTTATAGCTCTCTGAACAGCCCCTTATGTCCATTTGGAAGAAAAATAAAAGTGACACTACGTGCTTTGGGGATCTGACTGAAGTTTGTATCTTGCGTGTTCTGAAGGATCAAAGAAGTCAGTGAGGGATGGAAAAAGCCTGTTAGATTTTATCTTCTTGCCACCACATCTCTAAATGCAGCAAATCTTTCTCAAACAGGGGCTGTAAACAGAAGACAATGGCAACTGAAGCTTCATCATTAATATATCAGGAAATAATTGCAGAGGTATACAGGTCCTGGAAAGTAAAGGTGATGAATTTGCCCTTATGAATGATTTTGACTTGAAATCAGCCTGATAAGCAAGAAGTGCCAAGTCAGTATTTTTAAGCACTTTAGATTGGGCGTCAACTGCGCTAACGAGAAGTGATGTTCGAGTCATCTATCCAAGGTTTTGACTTTGGTTTTGATGCTTTTATAATTCAGCATCTTTTTCTTTGTCATCTATCTGTCTTATAGACTTTTCTTTTGCAGTTAGAGACTTCAGAAATCTACCTTAGCCATGGGAAAGAGAACCACTGCCCTTTCATGAACTAGAGAGAAGTTAAAAGAAGCAAATAATGATAATACAGTGGTATCTTAATTCATTTTAGATTTCTGTATGCTTTGACTTTTATTTGCTGTTCTTTCACATACACTTAAAAATATCTCGGAAGTTCCATAGGTATTTGTAAAGTTTTTTTTTTTTTTTTTTTTTTTTTTTTTTTTTTTTTTTTTTTTTTTCTGCTGATAATGCACCTGAATGAAAACCAGGCCAAATTTCTGGACTATGTAGAAAACACTGCAATATTTTTTCTTCTGTTCTCTTTTCTTCAGCTTGTGGAAAGTATACAAATAAATGCCAGTACGCATTTTTATTTGCAGCCTAGCAACAAAGTATGTTAGTAACTGAGATGTTAGGAATGCTTGGGAATTTTAGACTGGAAAATAGAAACCCCAGAATTTTTTTTTTTTTTTCCCATTGGAAAAATTCAGCTAGTTATTCTGAAGGCTGTTGTCAAATCTATTTTCTCCCCATGTACCATGATCACTCTGATGTACTAAATTTAAGCAACCTGAAAAAGGGTTCCAAACAGAAAAGCTGTAATACTAATTCTTGCTCCTTTGAGATAGTAAAGGGCTTTATCAGATATAGACAAGTTAGAGGGCTAGGATCTCTCTGGTCTCATGATGCAGCAGTGGGGTTCTTTTATTGGTTGTTTTGGTTGTTTTTGTTTTTGTTTTTGTTTTTTTTCTTTCAGATATCCACATTCAAATGCAGAGAGGGGAAAAGCACTGATATTTAACTAAAATCACAGAAGAACTACGTAAGCTGTATAAGTTTTTTTGTTTTTGTTTTTGTTTTTTTTTTTTTAAAGTGAGATTGGCATCTCTTTTCTCCGTTAGTTAGAAAGGAAATAAATAACTAGTGAAAATAAAGAAACACAGTAGAACAGCTTCACAACTTTTAAAAAATTCAGCTTTTAAGAAGTTCAGCATCAAAAGTAAAGCCAATGTAACAGTGGTTATTTCACCTCAACACACGGCCAGAGAAAGAAATACCTGAAATAATGTCTGAGTAATAATGCAATCCCCTTTGGGATGCTATTAATTTATTATACATTTTGAAAATCCTTGAACAGTATGGAAAGAGAAGGACAATAGCTTCCTGTTGCTATTCAGGAGAGAAGCCTTAGGAATGCACATGATGCTGCCTGTGAATGGGACAGTCTAGCTTATTAGTGATAGTAACAAATTACAGTAATCAGCCTATGCTGTCACTATTTTGCTGGTGACAATAATTGGTGAGGGATCTCCCTGTCCTTATCTCAACACTTGAGCCCTTTTTCATCATATTTTCTTCCCCATTTCCTTTCATGAGGAAGAGAGAAAATGGCATGATGGATGTTATCTGCCCATCAGGGTGAAACCACCACACAGTATTTTATGAATTATCTTGTAAAGGTGACATGTGCCTTAACTTCTAAGAATGTTTGCCTGGGGCTTTCCAAGGTGTATGATTGTTACGTTCATTATAACCACAACAAATTTGCTGCTGCTAGAACTGCTAAGTGATATCTGAGTTATAATTTACGAGCTTCTAGTGATCTAATGCCTGGGGAGTTTGTATTTATCATTCACATTTCCTGTTAGTAGTTTTTGGGGGAACTGTTGAATTTTCCAGTGAGCATCACATAGCAGTGTCAGAATAGCAGAAAAAGATATTGCATTATTTCTTTTTGCAAACTTCTGCATTTCCTTGGATCTACAGCTACATAAATGCCAGCTTGCAATGGATTTGAGACATTTCGCAGAAGTAAAGGACTGCCAAGAATGAGCAATGCAAGATGTCTCACAGGTCACTTGGTGTTCTAAGTCAGAAGTGCCTTCGGAAGATTTTTCTCCAGTGATCTCCAGCAAGCAGGCTTACTGTTCCGAGAGTGCCAGATTCTCCCACACAGACTTCATGCTGCAAAACTGGTAGAATTTATTCCTAAGTTTTTTTCTTTGGTCATTTCTTCTGTTCTCATGGTTCAATCTGTCCTCTCACCTACTTCCCCCACCGCACAAAATCTGTTCTGTTGATCTGCTTGGGATGAGCAGGAAACAGGATCACCAAACTCAGACAATTAAAAGTGATCTTTTCAAGTAAGAAAATACCAGACCACAATATGCCCAAATCAGTTGTGAAAGATGGCATCTGTTTTGCCTGCCCTTGATTTTGCTTCCTTCTAAGAAACCTCAGTAAGGTGAAGTCCTCTGGAATGAAAGAGAAATAGTTCCTTCCTTCATGGATTCTGTAAGAGATTGTTCTTCTATGCCATTGCCTCAGAGCTTGCTGATGAACAAGTCCAAACAAGTCCTTGACCAGGGTTGAGATATCCTTTGTCTGGAGAACACAGATGAACAAGTCCTGGGCAAGACTTGTGAAATCCTTTGTCTGATGGACACAGATGGACAAGGGCAGGGCAACAAGAGAGAAGCTGCAGCTTAATGGCCAGGAAACAGTCTTTTGTGTGGGCTTATCTCGAAGAAAATGGCTATCTCAAGAGGTGCTGCACATGACTCTTACCCAAGGACCCAGGAATGCCATGCTGGCAGAAAAAGAAGGATATAAAGGGACCTACGCCCATGAGGTTAAGGTTTTCTGGCAACAGATTCCTTATGAAGAAGAAGGGGTTTTTTGGACATGAGAAGCCCCACATCCTGCCCCTCTGTCTCCTGGGCCTGCTACCGGAGGCTTATTGCTGCTGTCCCCCGAAAAGCTTCTGACAACGGATTCCTCACGATGTGATGCCTGCATGCTGAAAAAGAACAAAGGTGTTCGCCATCAGATTCTTCACTACGGAATGCCTGCATGCTGACGGACTCTCCTGGGCCTGCTACCTGAGTCTTGTTGCTTCCCCCCGTGCTTACCCTGTAGCTTCTTCCTGCTACCTGCTTGCTGCCAAAGGCCAGCCACAGTGCTGCTGCTATCCCCCTGCGCTTTTGTCACAGAGTCTCAAAGAGGCATGCAATGGGACCGCTGCTAGATCCTGATGGTGACTATCCCTGCTTCATGCAATTCTTGCTTCTTTTCTACCTTTTCTATTACCTTCCTTCCCTTCCCCATCACTTTAACTCATAATAGTCATCGTCCTCCCCTTCCCCATCTCCCTGAGTAAGATTTGTAATAAACTGGTCAGAACATTTGAACCTCTGCTTCTTAATCTCACGCCAGGTATGCATTTATCAAAGAACCTCTTCTCCCTCCTATAAATTGGACCGAGACAGATTCATTTTAGGGGTGGTCTAGGAGACTGCAGAGTGCAGCTAGGTACAGCTCCTGGAGACACTTTGAGACTGTAGTGAGGAGCAGAGATATCTAAACAGGTGTGGCAGCATAGCTTTGCTCTGAGAATCATCAACTAACTGAAGTTTAAAAAGCAAGCAAGTGGAATTTTGTATTTCTAATCTTTTAACATAGTTGGCTTGAGTTTCTAAGTTTAAAAATGAAGTAGTCTGGTTATCTTCTAAAATCCTGGGGCATTCTAGTTCTTTCTCAGAGTTCCCAGTGAGGAGAGAGAACAAGCAGATGCAGACTGAAATCAAGGCTAAAGCCAGCTCTTTTAGAGTGAAACTTCAACCTTACTAAATATTTTGTGTAAAATCTAGGTAAAATCTAGCAGACATTTCCTGATGTTGTGTTTATAAAATTTTTTAACATCCTTATATCTCTTGTGTGGAAGTGTTCCTCTCTACTAAAAGCTACACTTGCATATTATTCTTGCTTATCTTTTGGTCAGATACAAGTATTTATAATGTAGATGTCTACTATGTTTGTCTGATGTGAAGATACTTGCTGAGAACAGGCTTCAAAAAAATGGTTGGCAGCAATAGAAATTGTAGTTTAAACCAGCAAAATTCCCAAATTCCCAGCATTTGTAAGATAGATTTAAGAATTTCTGGATTATACTAATGACCAAATTATTTTTAGCCATGCTGCAGCATTACCAGCTTGGTTATAAATTGACTTCAAAAGAGAGTATACTAGAAGTTGAACTGTGGTAGTAGCATCCAAAGCTTACCTAAAAGTATTTCCAGAGAAACCTGTTTTCTACTTTTCTTCTACTTTTACCAGTCAGCTATTTTCAATTTGTGGGCTGATTTCTGTCTTGCAGAAAAATAGGCATCTGATGGTACTCAGGGTGCACTAACAGTTTTCACCAGGATTAATTTGGAAAGGTGCAATATCCCAATTACTTTTCAGTACCCTTGCCTCTTTTGCATAGGGTTTTTGTTTAATAAGATCTTTGTGATATCTGTTGTTTTTTCTTTATATTTCTTCATAATATAGCATGATACAACATATTGGAAGTTTCAGGCATTGCCCTTAAAGAAATAATTAACAGTATTGTTTTGCACTCCCACAGTTTTTAGGCAGTTCTTGCTCCTCAGTTTCAAGCTTCTTTTCAAAAAGTGTATCTGTTAATACTTCATCTTACCGAAAGAAAAAGGTTTTTTACACAGTCACACAGTGTGTCAAGGGAAAGCAATGGGCAGAATACATATCACCTGACTCAACAGACCACCCCTTTTAGTTGCACTGTTGATGGCAGGTGGCATTTGCAGAGGCCTTCCTCTACTTCTATGATGCCATGATTAGGGCCCACTTCATTTCCAGATGTTAGAGAGGGAGAGGGAGGCCATTGGATTCCCTCTTCTTCTCATAAAAACTCACAAAACATTCAAGATACAACATATGTGAGATGGGATATGTGGTTCCAGACTACTGTAACACCCTGACAGAGAAATTGATAGGATGTCACTTCTTAGGATGTTATTTCCAATAATCATATATCTTCTGTTTACCTCCCTCTTAGTGATTTACTGTGTAAAAACTCCCCCCCATATATCTGTAAGCAGCTTCTCTGCTCACCTTGGTTTCTGCCTTTCAAGATACTGCACTGCATGATGATAAGCTTCAGAGAGAAATGACTACTGTCGACAAACCCAGTCATCCATGTTGTACATTGCATTACCTAAATCCCAGGGGAGTGTCTATCTGCAGGTGAATGCTGATGGCAGAACCCATTTAGAGAAATGGCTGGTATTACAGCGTTTATTTGCATGCAGAAGTATCCGTAAAGAATCCTATTATTCTGTTTCCATATTTTTTTCCAGACAATCATTCTCTGAGGACAAAAATAAAAATGAGTGTTAAAAGCTTTCAAGTACCATATGATTTTTATTCTGTTTTTCCCTAAAAAAAAAAAAAAAAAAGAAGAAAAAAAAAAAAGAAAAAAAAGCCTACCTTGAATCTACTGCATAAGTGATAATAAAAGGGGAGAGTGATTAGTAATGAAACTAGGGGAAAAAATAATAATTTTTCAGTTAATTTCAATCTTTGTGTTTTTCCATTCCATTCTTAATTTGGTGTAAATATATTTCTTTTTAATTCTCTGTGAAAGAATGTAGCAGTGCACATTCTGGGAGCTCTCTGTCACTAGCTCAGAAGCAGCCCCCTTGATGGATTTCCCTAGAGCTATGAAATACTGAAACCTCAGAAACAGTTGATCTGTCTTCTAGGACTAAATCCTCGGGAAGCTGGTTGCTAACCAGAACCTCCCTTAGCACTTTTGTAAAGTTGTGTTATACCTGCATCTCATTTAAAACTCAGGAAAATAGGAAATTCTGTTGAAATAAGAGAGGTCAAGCTTTTTACAAAGAGAAATATGCTTTTATATTTAGATAAGTCTTCAAACAGTCAAAACAAGAAGGAGGCAAATTCTGATACATTCATGCTTCTTTATAGAGTCTGTACTGTGTAAACAGATATTAATGGGGTCACAGACTGCTTCCAGAGAAGAAGTCTTAGAGCATATGTATTTTTGATTGATAAGACATCTTCTCTAGGACCTCTAGACCAGTTCTTCCAGTAAAGGATGTGGCAGGGTGTGAGGGAATAATAAGATGAAGCGTCTAGAGAATGTGGTTATTTCCACATACTTTCTAGAGTCTGAGTTCCTACAGGTTTGTACAACAATGATGCTTTTTGCTTCTCACTGCTTGGAGCAGAAGGAAATAATTGAAAAGCATAGTCTTAATTCCAGTAAACTGATGTTATTTTTAAGGGAAAAATAAAAAAGGGAAGACATTTCAAGTCCTTTAGGGCATTCAGGAAGAATATTTAGCTGATACCAAGCCTATATGCCTTATTGAAAGTCTAATTTCTGATGTGTAAGGAAGCAAGATTACAGTTTCAATAAAAGCTTTAGGCTTTTTTTCCTTCACTTTAGCTTATCTATTTCAGATGTTTCTCCATGACATGAGATTCAATTAATTAACGTCATACAATTAAGCAAGCCAAATCTTGTTTGCTAGACTTCAAGCTTGACTTGAGTCATTTCTTCTTTTTAAAGTCTTTAAAGGACACTATTAAGCAATCTGTACAGCTGTTGTTGATGTCTATTATTTGCAACAGGTGCTTGAGAAATAAACTTCCTACTAATATATGTTCCTTTTAGTGGGTCTTCTTTTTCCCTCTTATTAAGGGATGTATTAAGCAGATATATACCTTGTGTTCCTAATAGAATGTACTATTTTAGAAAAGTTTAAAAAGTTTTGTCTTTTATTTATTTATTATTTCCATTAAGCTTTCATTGTAGCTCTAGGAAGAATACTTGCTATGTGATCCGCATGCCTCCAAAAAGTATTCACAACAGCAGTATTTGCCTTTACTGTGCAAATACAGCTGTTTCTTACTGCTAGCTGTAGTTAATGGAATTTTTGAACAGAAGTTTGGACTACACAGAAATTTACTCTGTATACTGAACATGTTGAGTTAGGTCAAAGTAGGTATGAAATAGAATATTAATATAATGTCCAGTTCTTATTCAGGCTTTCTTTTCACTGAATTCAACATAACTGTGAATAGAAGATAATTTGCAAAGCACTGAAAGAATATACTTAATGAATGATACCGTAGAGCAACTCATCACTGCTGGTGGACATAGATATTTAACTCTGAATAGGTTCTAGCTCCTTTGAAAGTTATTTGGATCTCTCTTGACAAGGAAAATATTTTTGGAACCATCTTTTTAAGGAGCAGATCTGCAGAAGCTGCAATTTCCAGTTGAGGAGTCATGGAAGCACCAGAGGCCTGTGGATTGTTACAGTGCACTGAGTCTAGTAATTAAGGTTTTGCAACTTCTTACTTCCTTTGCATTCCTAGTGTAGAGTTGCTGAGACTTCAAGATGGCGAATCTGCAGCAAATAGGAACCAAGGCTTACAGCATGCAATTGCATTTAAGTTTTCAAAGAAAAGGAAAACAAAGACTATGAAGAAGAGCTTTCTGTGGACAGTTAATCTCCTTATTTAACTTATTGTTCTGTGATTCTGGTACAGTACTTCACTTCAAGGTGTTCTAGTGCAATTCTTAGCCAGGAATAGATAACTAGAGGCATTACCTGTTAGCAATATCTGCTATCTGTACTTAATATTGCATGTGTTAAGCATATGACAAAATTGCACATGCTAAGGAATAGATGAGCTAAGCTAGAAGATTTGCTGAGGATAGAATTAATGCTTATATAATTTTATTGTCATTATTTGATCAGCTGTATGATCACATGCATTTATTGAACAAATGAGACAGTGTATAACCTGTGATCACTAAATATGTATTCTAGCCCTGCTTTTACCACTGTAATCAAGTTAGTGGTTGCTTGCTCTTCTCAATGTGCTTGCAATTAAAATCAGACTAAAATATGACGTGAGTCAAGCAGAACTTCAATTTGTTTCCCTTTTTCATAGCTTCAAATTAGTTAGTTTGAGAGCAAGAACATGCAATTCTCTTCCTCAGTCATCCTCAAACATGTAATACTGTTTGTGAAGATTGTGGAGAATTACTTTTAGCATGGCTGCAAGTATGCTTGTGAAATACTTTGGTTTTCAGAGTATGAAAAGCATATACAGGGATTATACTGCATTCTGCAGGCGATACAAAAGTTTTCTGGCCAAGTATACATAATAAACCTAGAAGAAGGATCTGTTGATCCAGAAAATGGCTTGGTCTGAAGGAGGTTAATTTCCAGACAGCAGTAGGAGCGTTTGGTGAGGTGCTCCCAGCTGGGAGCTAATTAGATGCTACTGAGCCTGCTAGAGTCTCCAGGTGGCAAATGCAACACATCTCATGTTACTGTCACACTTCAGCAGTCCCATCACACGTTTCTGCACCTCAGAGGCATCTCTCACATCTGGCTGAGCTGTGGGAAAGCTGAAGGCATTTTCCTTCAGCTGTATCTTTCAGTCTCAAGGATCAGATGCAGGCCCTGTTAAATATCATGGCTGTCTCCTCTTTTATTGCTCCCCTTGCAGTGACTGAGGAATAACTGCTCAGTGAGAGCAGCACATGTTTCTTCAGGGAGGTTGTATATGTGAACATGCAAGCCAACAAACTCACACTGATGAAAAAAAAAAAAAAAAAAAAAAGATTTATCTACACTGCTGGATCCTGAGCCAGTAGCAAGCTAAAACATGGCTCATGCTCTGTGTCTACACTGCTGGTTCTGAAGTTCCAGCAGCCAGTCCTCCTGAAAGATCATTACTGCTTATGATGGGTAGGCATCTTGGATAGAGCTTGGCTGAGGCCTCTGCTGAACACTGAAAATGTGAAATAGCTATTTGACAGTGCAAACGGTAGCAACATACCTGGTTGTGAACACTGTAAAGTGTGAGGTGGCAAGGGTGAGAATGCTTGGATAATGCAGCCCTAGTTGAGAGTTAAGAAGCCACAGCTATATAGAAGCTGCATTCAAAATAGTAATTTTTAAAAAAGATTTGGGGGACGCAAGAACTATGCTGCGTACATTGAGTTAAATTAGATGGACCAAGTGAAGAAGTCAGCTAAGTTGCATTAAGTTTGCAAACATTGCATGCTTAGTCCCAGCTTAGAGTTTTGATGGACTTTAATGCTGCTAAAGATATCTGAACATAAGAAATAAGTTGTTTAAGGGCTGTGAATTTTGAAGTCTGAAATAAATTTGAAAATATAACTCTACAACAGGGCATCTTATGCTTACCAATAACATCCATGAACATTTTCAGTAACGGGCTTGAAATAGCTTTCCTCATTACCTGGACATTTCTGTAAACACTTAAATGGTATTCACCAAATAAATTATTCAAAATATTCCTTGTCAAATTTCTAGTACATTCTTCGTGCATTTTTTGTAATTATGAATTTGCTAGCTGTAGATATTTTGGTGGTATGGCTTTTCTCGAGAACTGAAAGAGAGAAGCTTTGTACTAACACCAATGGCCATTGTAACCATTCAGTTTATAGCCAGTCAGTGCTTCTGAAAACTGTAGATTAAAGACAATCTGTTCTTGCATAGCTGGAACAGCAGGAGTCAACTCAGTAGGTAGCTGAACAGCTCTGAGCAGACTAAACTGTAATGAATTTGTTTTGCTGAAAAAAAAAAGGTGAAGGCTCGGTGCTACACCTACCTAGGACTTTGATGGAATAGAAATTTAAGGGAATACTGTGAACTACCTAGGGATGCAGAGTGGGATTTGTGTGTATGTTGGAGCACTTCCTTCTTTAGAATTCTCACTTTATTGCATTAAAAAGTCATTATTTGAGCTGGCTGGGGAATACACTAGTGCCAACACATTTTCCTTAAGTAACCATGGTCCAGCTTTTGTAAAGTCCATTTGAGTTTTTCAGTAAACCGTTTTGAACTTCATATGCTTTACAAACATCTTCCTCTTTCTTGCCGTACATATCCACCGATTTTAACTGTGGTCTTTCCCTGGTTAAAGTATTAAGTTTTACAGAATTTGTACAAGATGATTTGATTTGCCTTACTAGCTCTTTTCAGAGAAATAGTAGTATATTTTTAAGTGAGAGCTGTTTGAACTTTGTGTGCACACTATGTTCAACATCTTGTTTCTTCAGCAATAACATCTTAATTTTCCTTTATTTTTCTGGTTGCTTTTTTTCTGACTAATTGTTATTTTTAGCTGGTTAGTCAAGTATATTTATGCAAAATTAAGTTGAAAAAGCAAAAAAATTCTCCCTTAAGAAAAAGAGAGAGTAATTACGCTTCCAGCAATGGCAACCCTGGAGGAAACCTGGGCCCTCACCAGGGCTTAGATCCACCACATCCTTATTACTGAAGTGGTCAGGGCAAGAACTATGTTCCCATCATGGACAGACAGAACAGTGGGAAAAAAATACTATGACCCAGTAGTACACCCTGCATCTCAGGTAAACCAAGCAATTGCTCCCCTAATGGGAGCCCATTGGTTCAAGAGGCCGTGAGTCATATTTTTAATAACTTCTTCACGTTAAAATAAAGAGGATAAGAATTTGTGTTATTATATAGTTCCTAGCAGTATTACAACAAATGTAGAAATTGTCCTAGACTGTCTATGAGTTAATTAAACTTTGCTATAGATCCTAACTTAACAGAGAAATAAGCTTCTAGATTTTTTATCTAATTCAGCATAATTATCATATTTTAATTATGCAAACCATATAATCATATGTAAGCAGCTGAGACTGTCTTTCCTTAACTCAAACTATTAACATTTCAGGGATAAAAATGCTTTAACTTAGTGAGACTAAATCCCAATCCAGCCATAGTTTTATGCTAATAATTAAGAACTTCTGGGTATTTCACATTATTAGGAGTCCAATGCAGCAAAAATATTAATATTTTAAGAGTGTTTAGAAGACAAGTGACTATGATATTCTTCTATGAATATTTAATACTATCCTTAACATTAAAGTGTCTTACCAATAAAAAGAAATAATTTATTATTATTGTAATTTTACATGAGTATCAGGTCAATTTTACATACCCAATTCAACTTATGTAACACTTGCATTATTTTCATAGCTATGGCCATAAAAAAGTCCCAACTACTATTTTTTTCTGTTACAGAATCACAGAATCACAGAATCACCCGGGTTGGAAGGGACCTCAAGGATCATGTAGTTCCAACCCCCCTGCCTAGCAGGGCCACCAAACACACACATTCAGATCAGGTTGCCCAGGACCCTGTCCAACCTGGCCTTAAACACATCCAAGGACGGGGCATCCACAACCTCCCTGGGCAGCCCGTTCCAGGGCCTAACCACTCTCCTTGTATAGAACTTCCCCCTAACATCCAACCTAAATCTTCCCTCCTTCAACTTGGATCCATTTCCCCTAGTCCTGCTGTTGTCAGCCCTTTTGAAGAGTTTACTCCCCTCGTGGGTGTAGGTTCCCTTCAGGTATTGATAGGCTGCAATGAGGTCACCCCGCAGCCTTCTCTTCTCCAGGCTGAACAGCCCAACTCCCTCAGCCTGTCCTCATAGGGGAGGTGCTCCAGCCCCCTGATCATCTTAGTCGCCCTCCTCTGGACCCTTTCCAAAATCTCAATGTCTTTCTTGTACTGAGGGCTCCACACCTGGACACAGTACTCCAGATGGGGCCTCACAAGAGCCGAGTAGAGAGGGACGATCACCTCCCTGTCCCTGCTGACAGGGCTTCACCACTGTAGTAATTTTGTATTTCAGTGCAGAGGAAAGGAGAAGTGCCTCCAAAAGGCAGTTGTTGATAAATTTATATGGAACAGGAATGCAAAAATTCATAATCAGGCTGCATTTTGTGGTAATCAACAGTAGATCATAAAGAATAAGTTTTTAAAATTCCTCATATTCCGAGGACTTAATTCCGTCTGACGTTAGTATGACAAGGGTATTTTTTGTTTTATTTTGTTTTCCACTAGGAAAAACACAATAAAATAAAGCAGAATCATAGTTGAAAATGGGCAGAGATCCAAAGAAACCAGTTGTCTGCAGAACTGGTACTTCTACAAAGAAATCCAGTATGTTTAGTAGATCAGCAGAAGATTTCAGGGATCTCCATTAAGCAGCTTATGCTAATCATAATCACTTTAAAACACTGAACAGAGATTAAACAGGAATTAATTACATACGTCAATGTCTTTACTGGGCTATTCTATACTGCATTAGTGATCTCTGGCTGATAAAAGTTTTTGGAGAACAGAAAGGCATCAATAAGCAATGGTCTGTGAAGAATGCTTGAAGTTTTTCCCTTAAAACTGCTTCATTAGTGAATATGTGCATATGCTATCTTTCAGCAGAGTGATCTTACTCAGCTCGCATTTAAACTCACAGTAGCAAGCCGATGACTATGACTTCCAGTGGGTAGCAGTTGCAGGGATCTGAGTGGAAGGACAGTGTGTTTGCAGCAAGCCATGTTGCTAAACAGATGAGTTGCTTCATTTTGTATCAGTTGGCACAAAGGATACTTGCAGCTTGCAGTAAGGCAGAATCCCTGTCAAGCTCAGCAATACCTAAAATAATCCTCAATTCCAGAGTAGGAAAGTAGGATTTGGAATCAATAGCACCTGAGGTAGATGTAACAGTAACCAACCCTAATCTTGTTAAAATGAACACTGAAATAAAACAAAATACGCTTGATGAAAGTATTGTTACTGGAGATATAGTGAGCTACAGTAATTCAGGTAGCTGGTGAACCATGGTGTTTTTCAGTTCATTTCCACACATGGCAGATAATTACTTCATTTCCAAGCTTTGGTTAGAAAGCCACTGAGGGAATCGATTCAAGTCTAGTCTCCAGAGAAAGCGTTCATCTTTAAAATGTATTTTAACTATAACCACTGCAAAGTGCTTCATTGCACAAAAACATTTTCACTAGGTGTCAAAATTGTGTGACTGAAAAGCAGAGTAGGCATTGTGAAGGACAAAAGTAACATTATATGACTTACATTCATTGGCATGTTGCCATTATTTCATTTGTAGCTCTGGGGGTAGGGAATATCTTTTTTGCATATTTAAATACAGAACACATTAAAATGTAGGTTAAATAAAAAATACTGTTTCCTCATTAAACACTAGCTTTGAAGTGTATTTATTGTGAAATGTGAGAGAACATTATTGAAAACACACATTTATATGCTATGTGTAATTCACACTAATTATGTTCTTAATGGTCAGTTGAAATCTATCTGGTACACACAAGAAATTTCATACACAGTTAAATTAAATGTGGATTTAAAACTTATTTGAAAATGGCTCAATTTTACATGTAGCTGTATTTGTAAATAAATGTTAAGGTTTGCCTAAGTCATCTGGGCTTGAGGATATATATAACCTGTTTAATAACTACTTCATTGAAAAAAGATACGGCGTAATCCTAGGAAAATACTGTGCTGCAGACCATAAAAGTAGTTGGAAAAGCTTCCCGATGCAGCCCAATTTTATTCTATTTGAGGAAAGACTCAGTAGTGTAAAAAAAAGTTATAGAACAAGCATTACTGCCTGTCTCAGGAAACCTCTTAGTAACAGCTTAATTCTAGCTACTTTGTGATAACTGGCTCATACAGTGTCGAGACAACTGCACTTCATATCACTGGATAGAGAGAAGCAGCATGTTCCACTGTTTATTCTTCCTACTGCATGCTGCCAGCACCCAACCAAACAGCTTAATTAGAGTAACTTTAGGACTCTGGACTGCTCACCCTTTAATAGCTTAGGGTTTGCCTGGTCATTGAGGTAGTCTATTTGAGCATGCGGTCTAAGAGTGTCAGTTGCCAAGGGGGTGAAAAGGCAGTGATGCTGGAATTGATTGATTCAGTGACTTCGTGACTGCTTTAGCCTTTACCCGGGATGATGGACACAGTGAAGTTATTTTTATTTCCTTGGTTTTACTCCTGGAATAAAAATTAATTGTTCAAAATCTACCAAACTTGGATCTGGAACCGTAACCGTAACCATAAACGCTTCCTAGTGAGGAAATTTTCATGTAGTTTATGTTTCCTTTTGTATTTAGTGCCTCTGAAGTCAGGATAGCTCTATAATATTGTATAGAAATGTTCAATTCTAGAAGATCTAGCACCAAAAGTGATTCACTGAATTATCCATTTTCCTGGCTTTGATTAAAAGAACATATTCAATTACATAAGTATATTATTAATGCTCATCTGTAGTGTAGTGGAATTAAAATTGCAATGCCTCCCAATCACAGTATAAACTGTGCAGTAATCAAGTATGAATTTAGCAAGTTCATTTTTCCATTATGCTGTTTTCAACACAAAGTTACCGTATTAGCATATGCTACCATAACACTGCAGTTCAAACCAAATGAGTGCTGGGCATAGAAAGCACACAAGAGAGCTTGCAGTAAGTACAAATGGAGGTCACCTTTGAGATACTGTCATCCATGCTTGAGACTACAGTTATCTTTCATCACTTTTAAAATGGTAGATAACAGGATATGGTTGAAAATCCCTAAACAGTAGCATTTATCAAAATGAACAGTAGAAACAGCATATTTAAAAAGCTCACTATTTGAAACTTCTTATGTTTCCAGTTCTGCCTCCCACTTGACTCTTCCCCTGATAGATCTTATCAAAACAGAACTAAAATTATACCACTGTATTAAGTTCAAAGCTACAGTAAAGTGTCCTGAAGACTAACTCTGCCCAATTAAAGCTGCACCTTTAAGTATGTGCCTCCTTGTTTAAAAACCAAATTAGAAGGGAAGAAATAAAGTGAGGGCTTTTTTTTTTTTTTTTTTTTCCTGTTTTTGTATAACAAAGTATTTATGAAATGACAAATTTTACACAAAGAAATAGAAAATCTAGCTTTGGAAAATAAACGGTCCTTTCCATTGTGCCAAGGTTTAAAGGTAATTATCATTATATAATTTCTTTTTTTTTCCCTTTTGTCCTTGACTTGATCAATCTTTTTTTTTTCACTTTGTCTTCACTCATTTAGATAAAAATAGGCAAAACTGAAAATAATCCATCTTCTTCCTGTCATTCAAGCTCTTATATGCACTGCATACCTGCAAGTTTGCCTACTCTGAAATCTTTGTTTTTAGCTAAGATTAGCTATGTTCCAAAGTATTTCAAGGCCAGTAATACAGGCTGTCCTTATATAAGCAATCTGCTCATCTGTGAGGAAGTTTTTTTACAAGTTTGTGATAACATAGGACTGATTTTCTCTAATGCAGCAGTATGTACCAATACTCTGCCATCTCTTCAGAATCTTTTCCATAGCAGAAACCATGCCAAAAGTTGAGAAATAGTCACAATTCAGAAGATATATCTGTATCTGAGACAGGAATTATAATCCTCTGTCAGAATCTTTGGCTAAAATCCAGTTAAAAAAAGTTAAAAAACTGTTTTTATTTCTACCTTGTGCTTGTAGACCATGATTGTTCCATAGAGTTTATTCTCTGTGTCACTTGCTAATGTTGGTTAAAAAAACCCAACAATTTCAGGCAGGTGCAAACCATCATATAATAAATGAAGACATGCCAAATTGCATAACTAATGGCACTGTAAATTGAAAATAATAAGTTAGGGAATGAAAGTTTACATTTTGAGCCCTTGCAAATACAGGGTTTGACTTAATAAGCAGTAATGAGTATTTAGGAGCTCGTGTATAGTAGAGTATTTTTATACCAAGGAATATGCACCATGAACTACATACAAGATTCTATGATTTATTTTTGTTGTTTTGGAAAATAGTAGCTGGATGTGAAAAATTCTGTTTCTAAAATTAAATCATTCATTTCTAACTTTTTCCTTCTAATTAAACTCTCAGTAACACTCCACATTTTCATTAAAATGAGATGAAACTTTTCATACAAAACTGAAAACTGTACAAACCTTTTTATATCATCTGAAATAAACATTTTCAAGGTTTTAAAATTGATGTGATTTGGTATTCTGCAGACTAAGTATTGCTCCTCAGATAGAGTGGAGGTAGATCCCCCATGCTGACTATAAGACTGAACCACCTTTCCTGTGTAGCAGGATCTCAACCCAGTCTTTGATCACTGGAGAGCCACCACCTGAACTGTGTCTAGAAGTTTTAGGCCTGAAGGTATCATATCTTATCAGATCTTTTTTTCACTAAAGCTTATCTGTTGGACAAATGTAAAAGTCATGCCATACTTGGAGACATTGTGCTATTTGGAACAATACAGTCTTCATTCTCAATGACACACATAGAATCATAGAATCATAAAATCACCAAAGTTGGAAAAGACCTCCGAGATCATCTAGTCCAACCTTAAACATATTCCAATAACTTTCTGGACAAAAGCTTGATGACGACTTGGCAGGTCCAGAAGATGACGAAGTTTACCATGCCATGTACATTTTCTGTAGAAGTGATTTTTCCTTGTATGTTTTGCCTTATAATGATTCTGTTTCCACTGTGGAAGCCTACACTATAATGAAAAAGAAAAGAAGCTAAAACCAGCAGCTAAATCTCTGAGCAGTGTATTTTACTGTATTTCTGTCTGAGTACATTAAGAAATAGTAAAATTTCTCACTAAGAGTTCTGCTGGAAAGTCCTAAATCCAAAGTAGATAAAGTCTGACTTTTTGTTCTACATTTAGCAGCTATTACAAATTAAATTGTAGAAGAAAAGGATGGATCAGGAGTAAAAAAAAAGGTGCTTCCTTTGTTTATTAGGGAATGTGAATTTTCCTAGGAGCATTTATCTAGCCAATTGTAGCTAGAAATAAGCAGTTCATTGACAGTAGTAAATAGGACATGATGATTATAATTGATTCTCATTGTGAGAAATGGGCAGCAGATTTATCAGCAGCCGTCAATGTATTTCAGAGTGCTTAAATAATTACCAGCAACTCATATCATTGCAAATACTTTTTTTTTTTTTTTAATCAAAAGCTTTCTATGGGAACAGTGACTTACAAGGTAGCTGGTTTATTTGATATACTTCTGGTTTGTTGTTGTTTTGTTGTTGAAAAATCATACGTTCACATATTTTTTACGTCTCCCAAGAAGAACCAGAAGCATTCAATTAGGTTTTTTGAAACTACTTTTATCCTACTGGGACATACTTTTGTGATCTCAGTGAAACACTGAGAAACTTTTTACATCTCAGATTCTGAGCAGATCTCAGAAACACTTCTCTGACTTCAAATCAGACTCCAGTTCTATTCATATCAGTGAAAATACACTGTTTTATGTTATTCAAAAAAAACTGTGATCCTGAAATAGAGATCAAATAGGAGTGTGATATAAAATTGATAACTGAAACCATGTAAAATTCTCAGTAAAAGGTTGTAACTGTGGATTGTTTTAGCTTTCTTAGTAATTTCAGCACTTCTAACTGATTTCTGAAGAAACTAACGATGAATGAAGTTAATGCCTCGTTTTTCACTCATTATACCAAAGAGACCATGAAGAATGTCTTACATCTAGATTCGGCCATGATTAATGTGAAAGTAAAACAATAAAGGAGGTAGCAGGATCGATCACAAGAAAGCCTACAGTTAAGGCGATGTCTCAGACTCAAAGACCTGATTACCTGAACAAGTATTTGTAAATTCAGGTAAGGTAACTTATCATTTACTTTTTAATTTATTTTAGTACACAATTTTGCATGTGTTCTCATAGTTTATTTGCATTATCTGAAAATGTTGTGGTACATTTTCAAACCCAACTGATGTGACAGTCATGAAGGTTTAGCTGTGTGCATTTGTTTAACAGTGCACGGATCCTTTACTTCCTTATTATTCCAGAAAAACCAGAAACCTGCCAAGTATAAGGGAATCAGAATTTATTGCATTCTTTGCTCCTACTGTTGTCCTTTTCATAGCAGGTTAACTGTCTGGTATACGTAAAGAAAATTGTATAAAATATGAAGATACTCATAGATGATTGTTGGAATTCTGATGTACAGGTGTGTACTGGTCATGTAATGGTGATACAAAACTTTAATTCACACATTTCTCCAGTCCTGAGTGATACTAAGAACACCTGACTTGTCAGACTGAAAATTTGGCATTGCAGTAACATATATATTTATTCCAAAAACAGAATACTAGGTAGCTTTGCTGCTATAAGTAAGCTAAATCAAAGAATGATGGATAACATCAGAAATTTGTGCATACAGTCACACCTATCATATGCTATCTTCCTTTGTCCCACAGATTCCAATACAGATATAATATGGGTATGTTCTTTAATATGAGCTTTAATATGAGCACTGGAAAGCCTGTCACAAGAAAAGACTGATCAGATGATCCCATGAAGAATTCAGAACACTACATATGGTTAGATTCATACACGTTTCATTCACAGCTGAGGATGTTTCTCAATGAAACAAAGCAAATTTCTCCTAGATAATTAAATTAAATTTGGATAGGATCTGCATCTTGTTTTAAACCTGACAAAATCTAATCAGTGGAAATTTTGGATTGTTTGAAGTGTTTAAATGCCTTGTAGAAATAAATGACTGTGTTCAATACAAGTGGAAGACTTCTTTGTTGCTGTTGGTTTTTTTATTCATTCCTATCTCTGTTAATTCCTTAATTTGTTCCCTCCTCTTTTTTTTTTTTCCTGAAAAAAAAAAAAAGTTTAAAATATCTGCTGAGTCTAGAGTAATTTCACTTGTGTTCAGTGTCTTCCTTACTTTTCAGTTTTCACCCTTTGTGGCCTGAAGCTTCTTTTAGTATTGAAACCTGTGTATCCAATTATAGTAATTTACAAAGTCACTGACTGCTGTGAAAAGATTTTCAAGAGATTAAAACCCTTCAGGTATTTAATTTTTCATTATTTTAATATCTTCTTATATATATTTATATGTACATATATAAAGCAAGTGGAAAGCTTTTTCTTTACTGCAACTGCCAGGGATACTTCGGAATAAATTTTTTGTAGTAGCTTGTAGTAGAAATGCTAAGTCCTGGCTTGAACTAGTCATTGAGCACCTGGTGGGAAGGCAGTGCCAACCCAAGCAATGCACCTGAGTAACCAGAAGGTGTGGAAGCAGGATCTGCTCCTTCCCAGATCTCATTTAAGGATTGGCAGTGGAAATGAGAGCATCTAATGTGGAGATTTTCTCCTACCTGAGGTGCTTGTTGACCTGCTGAAGGTAAGTGGTTTCTCTTATTTTTGTGCCCACTGCTATCAAATCTATGCAGATGCTCACTTGCTGTGCAGCTGAAGACCTTGCTGCTCTGCTGTCTTGTTATGCTTTCTATCCTGTTACATACTCCAGGTTAAAAACAGGTTATTTGCTATCAATCTTCTGTGCTTCTCACTCTTGTGGAGGTATTCGTAAGAACCTTACTGACAATCTCAGTACTGTTTATGCCCAGCCTGTCCTTTAGTGGGTGGTAATTATAGAAGGGTTGGGAGAGAAATAATAGTGATAGAAGAACAAGCATCAACTTGAATAGCAATGCTGGCAAAGTAGCAAGGCAATTTAGAGTATAAGAAGAGAGAACCGAATCTATGTAATAAGGCCAGAACTGTGCAAAACAATGTAAGGGAATATGAACACAGAAGAAAAAAGCTAGTAGTGTCATAGGGAGTCATTTTATGGTTTTGGGTTTTGAACCTTTTCTTTAAGTACCTCCACTACAGCCTTTATTTCAAGTGTAAATCTGTTGTATAATGAATACATCTGTTTGCGTTGTGCCCAAAGTGTGCTGCAGCCTGTAAAGATAGCCCAGTAAGTATGTTTTCTGTTTGCAGGCATGTAGAAAAAAGTGTTTGCCATCTGAGATGCAAAAACTGCTATCTTATGTTTGTCAGGCAGCAGACACTTCTGTATTTGTCTGCCAAATCTCTTTACGATTGTTGTTCCAGCAGCATGCATATCCAGGCACAACTTACCTTTAGATCTGTGCAGAACAACTTGGTAGATAACTTTATTTCCTGGTTTGTGATCTATTTAAACTTAAAATGAAGCTTTTTTTTTCCTCACATATACCTATGCAATGCAGAAATAGTGGCAAATTTCAGTGTTATGCAAATGCAATGCATTTTACTTTCACATTCTGGATTAAAAGTGCTATGCTTTAAGCACACATTTTGCATAATAATGTAAAGTTTCATATATTATCTTAAAATGCAAAATACATAAAACTACACAGCTACAAAAGCATAAGCAGAACACTGAAAACAGGAAAACATAGCCTGGGCAGAGTACAACATCAGTACATTAATCAAGTCCACTGGTAGCTTTGTTTTGGGGAGAAAGAAGCTATCTTCAACTGTTTAACTTATAAAGTATGTGGAAATATTAAGCAATAGAGCTCCGTAGAAGACAGCATTTAATACATGAAATTATTCACATTTTTATCATTTTAAGCTAAAAGAAATGATGTTTTCAAATTTATAATTCTGCATCTGAGATAAAACTCCTAAAAGGACAATTTAGCTGTTTTTCGATCAGTCAAAAACAGCAGTTACACTTCAGTAATCAGATCCTAATTCTCAATTTCTTCCTCTTGAAAGACAAAAGCTTGAAAAAAGTTTTCTTAATTAAGTGAGCAAATTTCCATCAGCATGAAGAAAGCTCCAGAAGATGGGTACCTTATTAGCTATGTACTGAGATGTGCTTGTAGCTCCACTGTGTACAGAACTGGGCAGTGTCAGGCCTGGGGGAGAATTCCAGTTGCTGCAGGGTAAAATAACTATTTTGTTCTATATCCTAAAGAATGCAAGTTACTTTTTAGCACTCCGAACGGCAATAGGATTTGTTCAAGAAAGTGGTGAGAATGTGTGGGAGTGAAGAGCAAAGCAGTGGGCTTCTCTTCCTTTTCCATAGACCCCAAGGTGAAGGAAAAGATCATGGATGCTTCTCCAGAGGATGCTAGGACTGGGCTTTGGGAAATGAAGCATTTGCTGAAGTTTCAATCGTTTTCTCAGTTACATGTTTGTGATAAAGAATGATCATTACCTATCTCTCTTGTTCTAATTTTCCACTCCCCAAGAAGATCAGAACTGTGTCCTGGACTGAATTCTGGAGCTGCCTTGGAAAAAAAAATGTACAAAGAAAGGAAGAGAGAGGTAGCCTGAACAGTTTCCATATTATCAATTAAAGATTACAACTCAAATTGGGATTATTAAATGCTTGTACGAAATTAACAAAATTAATAGGGAAATTGTTTTCTTCATTTCTAAATTATTGCATTCAGGAGAATATAGACAAACTACCAGTTATAGAAATAGTTGCTCCCACTATGGGCAGCCTAGCAGGAAAGATGACTGCAGATTGATTTTGAACAATGTTGAAACCTTTGTGAGCTAATCAATGTAAAATAAAATGTAGATTGGATAAAAAAAGGATTAATTTTAATCCAAAACTTTAAAAAAAACTACTCAAAGAGGAAAAAAAAACCTGAGCTCTCTTCCCTTGTAGGGCTCCAACACTCTGATTTATTTTATTTTTTTATGCAGTTTTTCTGCGAAATCACTAAAAGTTTGTTTTACGTATTCAGGACTTGTATTTTCCAAGGTACTCACACTTTTCTATTGACAAAAAGGGTTGGCAATAGTGTTTTCTGTAGATCTTTGAAATCCGTGAACTTCATTGCTACTGTTTGAATAATTGTAGAAAATTATCCTGTGAGTTTAACGGTATCTTTGGGTGTCAAAGAATTTTTGAAAATGTAATCTTAGATGATTTGTCTGCAGTAACCTAAGAACTTATGACAGTCTGGTGTAATTTACCTGTACTCGCAATCAATCTGTTCCCTACATGTTAGAACATCCTTTAAAACCTACTGAATGAATCACCTATGACTAAATAATTAGATGTTCTAGTCAAAAACCATTATGGTCCATTGATTTGTTACAAACCTTTAGAATATGATGCTTTGGTTTTGTAAATGTTCCCAGGCAAATCAAGAAGCACTCCTTCTGGCAGAGAAATAAGGCAGCATAATGGCATTTTCATGGTATTATCTTACTCACCAGGTTTTGCAAAATATACTTTCACAAGTGTAAAGTAGTAATTACTGTTCCTGCTGAAATGAAAACTTTGTTTAGGCATGTTATTTACCCTACCTGGAAGAAGAAGAAAAGGTCAAAATTAATTATGCAGGTATTCTGGTAATAGCAGCATGAAAAGGTGAAACATCTGTATTCTACTCCATCACACAGAGTCCCAGAGTGCCATAAGTAGATGAAAGTTTCTCAAATCAAATGGTAAGAACTTGTGTTAAAAGCTCATGGATTTTCCAGTTCACTGTGCAGATTCTTTTCACTGAAAAGCAATTTAGTTCATATTGGCCTTTAAAAAGCTGTTATTACTACCATGAATGGTTTGACTATATTTTAAGTTAATAGACATCTTTCACAAGTGAACTTTATCTTATAGGAAGGTGTAGTGAAGGGACATAAAATCATGAAGGCTTGTGTTGTTGGTGGTGTGTTTTTTTGTTTTTTGTTTTTTGGTTGGTTTTTTTTTTTTTTTTTTAATGCCATGTTGGAGCTGGCTGGAAACAATTGTGTTCAGCACAGGGCAGCATTGGCTTTGCCTCAAGTGGCAGCCCATTGGTCTCCCTGACACTGCTATGGCAGCTGCACTGTTAATATTTATGTAAATATTTCTCTTGTTGATTTTTGTAGACCTCAACAAATTTTTGTGCAACTCAATAAAGTGTGTAGCCATAAAACTCCAAATTATTTCTTATAACATGCTCAAGACTTTGCACAAACCCCAGTGTATGCTGTTTTTCACTGTCTGGTATCTGCTTATCCTTAAATGTGTTTCCCAAAGCCTGAATTGAAGATTCCTTCAAAGACTCAGGAAGAGTTTAGAGATTGGAGAGAAAAAAAAAAAAAAATAAAAAACTCTCAGATGTTCTTTTCACATGTAGGATTTTTCAAGTCCCTAAGCCCTGTGCATAGAGACTGCGTGTGTGGAATCTAATGATCAGCAAAGTATGGGACACTTGGAGCTGAAATATGTGAGAGATTTGCTTTTGTTGCCACCGACTATGGAGAGTAAAGGGATAATATATCATAAAATACAGCAAACATTTTTCCTATACTTCAGACAGCAATATGTTTGAGAGGTATTGATTTGAGCAGAATGATAAAAGAACTGGAACTCTTCTCTGGCAGTATATGGTGGAGGAGTGTGTTTACTCCAGAAACGTTTTAGGCCTCTTGAGTGCTTTGTTCTCCATCCCTTCATGTTTGCCCACTGTGGTGAGCAGGCAGCCTGCCCACAGGGGTGTTCTTGGAGCTGGGGTGATGGCTATAGTGGAGCCCTCCTCTGCTTCTGGGCGGCCTCATGCCTGTGTGATAAATAAGGCCCTGCAGACTTTTTTTCTGAGCATGACATGTATGAAATACCCTGTCTAAAATAATTTGTGCAAAGTTATTTAATACTTGCAATGCATTTGGAAAGTGGGGATAGAGGAAGAGGAATTAAAGCCCCAACAATATATCATTTATCCTTTCGGTTTTCCATTGTGTGGAGAAAATCATTGTACTGGATGCCATACGTAATGCAAGAATAGAGCCAGGTTTTGAAATGCTCTTCTGTCATGCAAGGGGCTCTAAAGATCTATTTTTCCACTGAGGCTTTGCTGTTAAAGCTGTAGAATTCATTTCACAATTCTATGTATTCACTACAGTGCATTAATTCCTAGTCCTTACTGCACATTAAACAATGTGTCCTTAATTTAGTTGTAGGAGTACACTGGTGAAATAATTAAATATCTGGAGCAGTCTCTTTGTATCTTTTTCACCAACATACTTTTTCTACATTAGATTTTACAGTGTAGTGACTATAGCTGCACGAACATTTTTTGGGAAGTCTCATGAATTGAATCCCTTCGTTCTATCCACAGGGGATGACTAGCAATGAAGCAATCCCTGTACATTAAAATATACTGAACTTCACTTTCAAAGTGCAATGGCCAAATGTTTATTCCTTTCCACAATTAGCAGCTAACCTTTCTCATTCCCCTCAAAGGCACCATCCTCTTATTTGACTCTGACTTAATTTTTATTATTTCAACACACTAGTAGTATAGGTCATCTTTCTTATTGGACCAGCTGTCTTTTCCGCTGAGTCTTTAAAGTATTTTTGGTTGCTTTTGACCTATTTGTGAGGTGTTTGTTGTTTTTTTTTGTTTTTTTTTTTTTTTTTTTTTGTTATATTGTAAGGAGATATCCATGGCCTGTATGAAAATCAGCTGAAGTCCTTGTCTCCCTTGTTAAAAGGTAACAAAGAACACTCCTGTGCAATTCTCATAAACTTGCACGTAGTTTTACAGAGAAAATAAACTTTTCCTAAAAAGTAGAACTTAAAGAATCTTACAGAAGCTGGAATTGTACAGGAAAGTTTTGTCTTCTTGGTTTGTGTGTTTGTTTGTTTGTTTTGTGTTGTCATTTTGTGAAGTAAAACTGTAGCAAAAAAGGTAGTGTGCTCCAACTTTGGAAAAATATGTTATTTGGTTGACAGCAGACCTGCCATTTATAATTAACATCAGAACAGCAGTAAACAAAAATGACTACTTTTCCACCTGATAAAACTTATCTTCTGTCTTGTCCTCTTTAGAACTCTTTCAGTGCTCTCTATCTATATGGATATCCTTCTAAAAAACCTCTCAGTGATGCGTTTTGATCTCTTTAGCCAGTTGATCCTACTTTTTGCACAGCATAATTTTATTTAATTGAACAATGTTCTCTTAATAAATAATGAAACTGGAATTTCACTTAAAATACTTAGATCTTACCTTCTTCTGTCTGTAGCACTGGAAGATAATCTGTTGGAGCAGCTGTGTGAACCATAAAACATATCTTGTATTAAGAGGCTAAACTGTTTTAACCATAATAAAAGTTATCTCAGTACTGTAGATATCCAGAAGATTTCTTCTCGCTCTCATTGTTATTTCCTTTAAATCTCACAAAGAAATGAGAAATCTCTACTCATATTCTCTTGAATCTAATTTACATGCTGTCTACACTCTTGACTGCTCTCATAAATTGTCGCATGCAAGAGAATTAAAAGAGAAATAATAATATGAACTAAAAAAGTAAGGAGAGAAAGCAGTGGGTAATTTTCAAGAACTTGCATAGAGGATATAGTAGAATAGAATATGTGTGAGTTAAGGGCTGTTTATTTATTCTTAAAAGAATACATGTAGGTACAATAGGTATGATTACTATGTCTGAAATAAAGTCAGACATCTGGGAAGAAACTTCTGTCAAGGACTGTCTATCTTATTATTATTTAATATATGAGTGGAGGAAAAATGGCTTAGCATAGAACCTGAGTATAGATTTGTGTGTATGTGTGTGTATATGCTCCTTTGGTACGTTAAGTCAGGTCATTTTAGTAACAACAGCAAACTAGTTCTAATTTAAATTTTCACTATGTTCTTACTAGTATCTTTTCAACTTCATTTCCTGACAAGCACAAGGGGAAATAATGTGTCACTTTTCATTTTCCAAATTTGTCACAATAATGTAAGTAATATATTCAAATATGTTATTTCAAATGACAGCTTTTAAAACAGAACATTTTAAACCAGGGTGTGGTGCAGGAAGAGCTGACTAGTCAGATACGGAGCAAGAAAAATAAGAGACTGAAGGTTGTTTTATAAAAATAGATAAGCACCCAATATGTATACATATTTTCTTGTCATATTTCTACTGAGTACTCTTGAAAAGCAGTAAATGTTCAGAAATAGTTTACTTTATGAAAAAAAATCCAGGATTTTTTTTATATATTCTTACAATTCCTAGAAATTGCAAGTTCTGAATTACTGAAGATTGAAAAACTCTTATGTGCATGTGTTATGAACTCCCTGGAGACAGCATGGCAAATATTAAACCTGTTGTATATGCTTGATCTGAACCATAAAAGCAAGTGTGTAATCAAATAAAAAAGGCCTATGAAGTGCACTCACTTCAAAGCTTATATTAAAATGTCTGTGTTGTGTTCCAAGTTTATGAGAATTCAGTGATTTATACAGTGAACCTGCTAACTTTACCGTGGCTTCAATCTGTCCTTTTCTAATAGCCAAGACAAACTTTTTGAAAATCCCATTGTTTGGGTGGAGGGTGGTGGATCTCAATTACCATGGGCTTGCTAGGCCTGCATTACAGGTAGACAGCTGATTTTGGCTGCAAACAGGGTAGCATTTCAGCTGATGTGAAATAAGCAGCCAACACCATCTTCCTATCCAATGATAGTGTTGGTGGTACCCAGCCGGTAGATATAATGGATAGACAAAGGTTTTGAGACAACAGCTATGCATGCATGTTGCCACAATTTAAGGCAATGTCTGAATTTGGTCAGCATCACCTAGGCTGTAGTAACTATTTGAGTGACCTTTCTCTTCCAGCTTCATAAATACAGTTTTTGCTGTTGCATGTATACAAGTGCACATGTGGACGATACCTTTGAAATTGAGATTATATAAATCCATAACACTTCTTGCTTTGATGTGAGTTATACTACTTTTCTGTAGATACACACGTACTTGTTCCTTATGATTCCAGATAGTGGAAAGCAAATTCAATTGATAATTTTCAGTAACATCACAAGGAATCACAGGAGAATTTTGGGGAGAACTCTCCTGTTTTGTTCAATAAATAACAGGAGTGTAAATAATAAATTTAATGGTCGGAATTCTATGGTTAATAAAATAGAAAGGCAAATATTCACTTCTGTTATCCACAAAGAATAGGGGAGAAGTACAGTTATGGGCAAAGGTTTATAGAAGTTAGGTTTAGGACCAGAGGGAATGGTTTCAAGCTACGGCAGGGGAGATTCAGGCTGGACATTAGGAAGTATTACTTTTCAGAAAGGGTGGTCAGGCACTGGAATGGACTGCCCAGGGAGGTTGTGGAGTCACCGAGCCTGGGGTGTTCAAGGAAAGGCTGGATGTTGTGTTGAGGGACATGGTTTAGTGGGAGCTATTGGGAATAGGTGAACGGTTGGACTGGGTGATCTTTTAGGTCTTTTCCAACCTTGGTGATTCTATGATTCCATGATTCTATGACAAGTTTGGATGCAATGGCAGATTTCTGAATGACGTGGGAATGTTTCTCAGCAATATGTTTCTTGAGTGCAGTCAGATAGGAAAAGGGATGTTTATTTAACAAGAAACCTTTTAAAAATTATATAAGTCTTAAGTGAAACTATAGTAAGGTAATCTTGAATGCAGACTGTACTATGCTATCAGCATCTATTAGTGGCTTTGGCAATAATTTCCTCTTTTAAAAAAATAATGAAATAATATACAAATGTATTCAATATAGCATGTTGTATAAGTGCAACTTGCACATTTTCAGTACCGTTTCCAAATTTACATATTTTTATGGTATTTTGATAGCTTTTGTTAACAGCTACATGAAGCTCTTACAGAACCGATACTAAAAGAATATTATTGCTGTTCTTTTAACTTCCAGTATAAGTTTAGAAATGCAGAACCATATTTTTGATTTTTGTAGTTCATTGCATGATTATGTTAATCCCTGTGTAACAGGTGTCAAACACTTCTACCTGAATAGCCTGTAATAGGAATTTCGCTGCGCCATTAGCACAGTTGTAGATGATTGAATAAATCATGAAGCAGACAAAATGATCTCATAAGAAAGATAGTTTAAAGCAGGAAAAAAAAAAAAAAAAAAGGCAACAGTACATTCTTCTGAAAGTGGAGAAATAGTTGGTAAATTCATAATAAAGTAGCATTTTCTTTGTCTTTTTTTCCACAGCTGTTTGTCCCCTGTTGCTATTTCACTGTTATTCTTAATTCTTGACTAATGGAGAAAATGTGATTTAATTTAAAAAAAAAAAAAAAGGAATTAAATGAAACCAGATGTTTTTTGAGGTTATCATTTTGAGTTTAGGTTGTTCTGGAACGGCTTTATAATCTTTGGTTAGATTAGTATTTTTATTTCTTAAATCAAATGAATGATGTTTGCTTGTATTACTTGTATTATGTACTCTTTCATTCTCATATTCAACACTCTTAAAGTTCTAGTAGATTTAAACAAAAGAGAGGTTTTTAAGAATTGATACTAATCCCATATATTTTTTTAAAAAAGAAGTCAATGTGAAAAATGCATACTGATGCTAATAATTATTTTTCTCTTGCAATTTCACAAAAATATTAAACTGTTTTATGTATTACACAAATGGTCAATGACACATGTGCATTAATTCAGGAACATCTGCCTGCTTACAGATAAGAGTCTGGGGAGGAAAGCAACTGTGCTGAAACTCCTTCCCGGAGAAAAAAAAAGTGTTTTCCCATAGTGAAAAAGAAACACAAAAGTAGTGGTTCAGTAGTGGATTGACATTATTTCTCAGTTGACATTATGTGAAAAAATTACTGAGTATTTTAAATCCTTCCTGTCAGTCCCCAGTCTTGAATTATTGTTGAATTGTTGATCTTTCAAACTGCTGATAGTCTAAACTGAAGTTCTAGCCATTTGTCTGATGGGGAAATTAAAATGACCTCTTGTTGTGTTCAGCATTTTTCTTCTGTTCTGCTTTGTGTATATTTTTTTTTTTTATGATTGCATAAAAGCAATGTACTTATTGAGTTATTTAAAAAAAAAAAAAAAAAAAAAGGAGGGAGAGTTGAAATATATGTCGTCACAGATGAATGTTGTAATTTCTGAGTTTGAAAGAAACAGCTGTGATTGTTTGCCTCAGATTTTTATATATATATATATATATATATATATATATATATATATATATATAATTTGAGCTTAAAATACAGACTATTTTTTACCTAACTTACTGGATTGGTAAAAACTGGGGCTGATAATACTGGTTAAAAAAATATTAGTGTACGTGGGGTGTAATTGTTGTGTACTGTTAAATCAGTTTCATCTCAGATGATCTAGTCAGCACAAATGGTCACTGGTAATGAATGTATGTTGAATATATAATTCTCTTCCTTGCAGTACTTGTTATCAGGAGTAGCCAATATAAAAATTTTATTTTTGCACACTATGTATTTCATTACATTAATTCAAATAGAAAAAGAAAGATAACAGTGTGGGAAAGTGTGAATGATTGTCTACAAACATGCAGAGAGACAAAATGGAATTAGTTGAGAAGCCTTTTAATGATTGTCCTTTTTAGTAGCTGGGTGGGGTGGTGACTGAGACTGTATTTTCAATTACTCTTCAGGTCGTTAATGTTGATTACATTCTTCTTCTAACCATAAGTCTTTATTTAATGGAAATGTATGCCACCCACTAAGCAGGCATGTAGTTAGGGAACAATACAGCAGGATTTGATTGCCCTATTAACAATAATCATCATGAGACTCTGGGAGTAATAATTTAATGACTTCTTGCACTCTCTTGCTACTTTTTGGCGGTGTTCATTTAGCATGTACTGCAAAGATATCTCTAATGAAATTAAAACTTGCCAGTAAGCATTATTAGCTAGCAATAAGCAGTTACTGAAATAGCAAACATAAGAGGGCTGTGATGACTGACACTAAAATATCTGTGGACAAGGTAATTTGATTTCAGTGGAGCTTGGTGGCTTCTCAGGAAGGTAATGAGTAGTCTCAATCTGTTACTAGAGTTCACACTGTAGAGGACTTAGGGGGAATGCTTAGGGGGTGTGTGTTGTTTTGTTTGGCTTTCTCCCCCTCACACTTCACAGTTATTGGCATCCTTGTGGAATAAAAAGCACAGGGCTGGAGCTGACCCAGTCAGAGAAAAATCATAGGAGAGCTAAAATGGTTCCCTTTTGTAGATCTTGGTCTTGTTCTGGAGCAACTCAACTGTAAAACTCATCAGATCAGTGCAGCACCAGTCATACTTTCTGTTCCCACTCCCTCAGGAATTTGCTGTTTTGCACAGTGTGTTGATCAGCAGACATTGCTTTGCAGAGGTACAGGGAATATGTTTTACTCAGTTTTATGTGCAGAACTACAGCTAGGGAAGATAGCTGTGATTGTTTTCTCCTCGCTCAAATAATTCTTTTAGCTTTAATGCATATCATAATGTTAAGGATAGTCTTACTGGAAGAATTCTCTGCTTAGTACAAGCTTGTAAGAATAGCAAGTGAAGAAGCAGTGTCCTGTGAGCATCTGAAGAAGGTGGGCACATAGAAGCAAATAAAATATTGCTTGATTATTGACAAGAGATCAGCTGTGTGTGTTGACAGCACATGGCTATTGTTCATAAGTCTTTCCTTTAGCATAAAGCACAGTTAGTGAATGTCCAAAGGAATTTACCCTTTGTGATACTGCTTGTGATCTTAACTGTTTCATTATTTTGATCGCCAAATGAGATTCCATGAGCAAATGAGTCTTCCTGCCCATTTCAGAGGGAAGTTAAACTTCACTGAGATATGCTGACACTACTCTGTGTAATATTGCACTCTCATGAACTTTCACAAGCCCGGTAACCACACTTTGACTAGGAGACAATAGCTAAAGGATGAAAGACAGTGAAAAGTTTTAGCCTCCTAGTCCCTCAATGACCCAACCACTGACCAGTAATCCTAATGTATTTCAGTGTGAGAGGAAATAAAAGTCACTTCTAGCACTAGCTGAAGGTAAATATTCCCACATACAGCTGGGAGTGATCTAACAAGCTCTTCTTTACCCCACTAGTTTCTAACTAACTAGGAGACTGAGGTTCATACTTGGTTTGCTGTCAGTCCATCAGTGGGCTGTATTGCAGAACAGAGGCATTTCATGCTTTCCAGATGGACTTACTCATTCCTAAGGAAAACACTGTGATGTTTAACCTTGTGATGTTTAGCAAATTAGATTTTCAGTTCACAAATGTGTCAGGTCTCACAAAGGGAGGGAGGTTTGAGCAGATTCACAAATCAAATCTCCACTCAGATTAGATAATGGTAAAGCAGTATTTAAGGTCCAAATAAAAACATCAGTTTTAATGAGAATATCTGTACTACAATTATCTTAAAAGTATTGATATTTTACAGTTATGTCTGTCGAAGCTGTGCAGCTAAACTGTGACTTTATAAAAAATCAAAATAGGACTTGCCTAACTTAACAGCCTTATGAAAGAGAAGAGAGATGAGAGGATACAGACAGAAACTGAGATCTGGTTCTTTGGCAATGTGGAATACAGTTTGAGCTTAAATACATTATGAACCTTTTTAGGTGCAGGGTCCTACGTCTTTTTTGGGGCAATCTCTAGCACAGATAGAAGCTGGATGGGGAATGATTTGAGAGAGCAGCCCTAAGGAGAAGGGTTTGGGAATGGCAGTTGATGGAAGATTCAATGTGAGCCAGCAATGTGTGCTTGAAGCCTAGAAGGCTCTCTTGATATAGAGGAAGATGAGCCTGCCTAGAGTAGGGGGGTTGGACTTATATGATCTTAAAGGTTACTTCCAAACCAAACCATTCTATGATTTTCTTATGTTTCCTTGTAGGAAACTTGAGGGCAAAGCCTAGTTTGAAGCAGGTGCAGTGGAGAGCAGAAAGAAGTATCAGACTGCACAGAGTCTGTGCTGCACAGACTGCCCACAGTAAAATATTTCTTTTTGATTAATTCTGTCACAAATTTTGAAGTTAATAAATGTCAGTGCCAAAAGCTAGCAGTTGCACATGTTTATAGCTTTACAAGAAGGACAATTCAATCTGTTGCACCTTGTGACTGTGGAGTAGGTGTGAGTACAAGTTCATGTGAAATCCAAAAAGTATGAGACTTCTGCAAAAGAAAAGGAAAACATTCTAGTTAGTCTGTTTGAGAAGGCAATAGAAAACATATCAGCAATGGAAGGCGATAACATAACATGAGTTGTTATGAATATAAATCCCAAAAAGTATTTCTATACCTCCCATAAATTCACACTGTAATCTGACTGGCATACAACAGTGAAGTCAGCTTTAATGGAAGTAGTATTTCACCCTTGATACTCAAACTCAGACCTATGTTTTCTTTTATTTGCAAAATGCCATTATTTCAGGTTGAATAGAAGTGATGATGCTTTTGAATACTTGCCTCATCCAAGAAACCTAGCTTCAACTCTTTTTAAATGATTCTGGTCATATAAGAAGAGTTCCAGTGATGCATTTTTGTCTGTTAAGGTAGACTAGTGATCACTTCAGAATAAGTGACTACAGAAGCTTATTGGTTATAGTGGGAGATAAGTAATGAAGTAAATAAGTAACTTACTTTGACAAGCAGGTGAAACTTTCTCTTTTTTTTTTTCTCCCCAGTACCGATTTCTTTCTCTAAGTGTGCAAGATGTGTTCCTTAGCTCAAACTATTGTTGCATGATTTAACTACCTGTATAAACCCACTTTACTTAGACACAGATCCACATAATATACTTTCAGTACTTGACATACATTTTATCATTATTTGTATCCAGTGAAAGGATGTCAAGAGGTATTTGATCCACTTCAGTGTGGTAGCAGATGGCTATTATAAAAATTGTACGCTGTATTTCAAGAGTCTTTGTCTTACTTGTCCATGTGGATGGTCTTTATTTTGTTCCAATTCAAGTAGTACTATGAATTAATCTAAACTTTCATAGGAAAAAACAAACAAACAAACAAAACCCCTGTAACTGTACTAATGGATTTTCCATCTGCTGTCACATAGAGATGTACTGCTTGAAAAGGTAGCATTTCAGTAGTACCCTGTTAACATTTCCTAGCTCTTCACCCAAGTGGTTCTTCCTATTGCCATATTCAGCAGAAGTACTTTCATCAACCACCAGGAACTGATCTGTATGATTTTTACTAGATTCTCCTGAGTGCCTGAACTACTGGTAACTTATATTGGTTAACTGAGAAAGTTTTCAGAGTATCCAGTATACATATCAAATATCTGAATCTCTTCCATGGAAGAACTCTGACATTAAGAAAATTAAAATGTTTGAGACATACAACATTAAAACTGTTATTTGACATTATATGGTGGAGATATTCTACTAGGTTTAGATTACCTTATAAGTAGCATTTGAAAGGAAAGTAAAATATGCAAGAGGATTTTGTAACTTTCAAAAAAAATGAAGATTGGTAATCAGTTAATATGAAGGCTCAAACAAATCAACAAATCAAACAATCAACAAATTTATTTACATAATTAAGAAAGAAAGAGAACTCTGGTAATTCTAGGATACTTTTCTCTTTTGTTTTAAAACCTGATCATTATTTGCTTTATATTTTGTCACATAATGGCAACTCTTATTGAAGTGTAAGGATGCTATATGTTCTTCAGCTTTCCAACTTCTCTAATCTGTGTTCTAGTTGTACTACATTCTAGTTTAGATAAAACCAAATATATCAAAGGGAAGAGGCAAATACAGTATGAATTTCCTGGTAGTGTCAGTTACCAGAACTTTTTGCAAACCAGAGATGTCAACATAGTTCTGTCTACATTAATATCATACTGGTGGTTGTAGAAGGCGAATAATTCTTATATAATATATATCCAACTAAATATTTTACCAATATTTTTTTTAGTGTATAAAGATAGGCAGTTTCCTACTGCTACTCACACAGATGTGTGGTAGTAACAATCACCTATAAAAAAAAAAATACCTTTGTAGAAGACAGGAACTTTGAAAATTGTTTAAATAAATATCAGTTATTTAAAAAGTAATTGGTCTAAAACCGACTTGAATATTTTCAATAAATTAGTCTCTTTCAATATTTTATTTATAAAAGTTTAATTTTCAGGAAAAACATTTTGCTTAATAACACTTTTCTTGGTATGAACAATTTAAAGACATAATAAAAATATTTAGAATTCATTAATCAAAGTATGGCTCAGGTCATCCAGTTGTAATATCTTGTGGAGCCGAAGAGCACTGTTTGTTTTTAATATAAATTTTATTTATTACATACCATAGGCATCTCCCAACATACATCATGGCCTCATTCCAATGCATCCTGGTAGTCTCCAAGCCAAATTTTCCCCTGAAAGTATAAGAAGAGTTGTTAGTACATGCTTCTTAGTTTGAAGAAGCAGGAGAAGAAGAACTAGACATATATCTGCTCTGTATTTGGTCATGTCAAATTACAATTTTCAGTAGTTTACTGTTGAAGTGATTCTGAACTACATTGTTGCACTTACTGGAACTTTTTTTTTCCCCTCATATAGGCACTGTTTCTGTCTACTATTTTAAAGCAATTCATCAGAAAGAAGTTTTGCATTGTCCTCGAACTATCTATATATGAGGATAAGAAATAGAAATAAAAATAGTAAAGCCTGTAGAGGCTGAGCTTTACAAGGACAAAACCGAATGTGAGATGGAATGGAAATAAATAGGTTTATCAGTAATTTTTCCCTTGTCTTTTATGTCCTGGCAGCAGATGCTCTTCTTATGCTTTTGTCTAGGAGCAAAATAGTTATGAGAGGAACAGTGAAGCCCATGCAGTGCTCTCTGACTCCTCAGGAAATATTCCTTTATCATTCTCTACCTCTCTGAGGTCTTGTGAGGTGTTTCCTCCCAGCAGTGTTAACATAGGCTGCAGGATCCACATTTCCACGGTTGCATTCATATACAAGGCCTCTTGATACCATTTTGTGTTAAAGGAGCTTTTCCTGGCTGAGAATAGAGTTCTGTCTACAGGAAGTTTTAAGGAAGTTTTTCTTTCTTAAAAAGTTTTTCTACTGGAAATTCCAACAGTCCCAGAGGGGAAACCTAGAACAAGTTGAACTTGTCTTGTAAATACCTCTAGAGAAATACAGCAATGGATTCACAGATGTAACGCACTTGCAATTTCTGCATTTGAATTGAGCTGGATGATATGTTTGCCAAGCCACTCTTCATAGGGACTTCCATTCGTGCAGTGCTACTCTGTGAGTAATTCAGTTGCCATTTAGAAATAGAAGATGTCTTTCTAGCTAGGATAGTCAGGCAACGTGGACTATGTTCTTTGCCTTCTTCTAACTTGGAAAAACACCATAGATGGAAAACTCACAAGAATCTAGTGACTTGTTTGTTGTGTGTTCTTTCTTGTGTGGAAGAATATCTCTTAGAGAAGATTTGCTTAAGCTTATTCTTTTTTTTTTTTTTTTTTTTTTTTTTTTTTTTTTTTTTTTTTTCCAATGTTCTTTGATAGGTTCATAGGTTCACAATGATTTTTCTAGTTCATGGACTTTCCTCTCCTAGAATCTTAAATACATCTGAACTGGAACCAAATCTTAAGTCACTTATTTGTTAAACCTATCAAACTACCCACAAAGTCTTGACTGACTTCTTCACACTCTAAAGTGTGAAAAGTCTCCAATTTGTATGCGAAAGGGCAGTGTCTGGGGGCTCACTCAGCAGCTTTCTAGCTTCTGTGTCTCCGTGGGTATGATAACACAGTCTGTTGATCCATAGCCATCTGGCAATGGCCTCTGCATGGCAGGATCTCAGCAATCCACAGCCTCCTGGAAACAAATCTCTTTGTAACTCAAAGGTGCTGTGATACTTCCCTGTAGACTGCATAAATGGCTTAAAAGAATATGTCCCCAAATTAACTTCTTTGCTGCAAGTCATTGCACCAGCCTCCAGCTTCAGAAGTAGCTTTATGAAATAACTGTAATCAAAATCAAATCCAGGGTATAGTGGAAAAGGTGACCTATGCATAAGTCTTTAATTTTAAATCTTAAATCTTTTTCAGTTTATGGTAATATATTTATTTATTACCAGAAATACTATCAGTAGAGTGAAACAAAGTGAAATCTACTTCTAATATATCTTCAGAGTCCCAGTAGGGTAGGTTTTGAATCACAAAATAAAGAATATGTGTATGTGTGTTTAATGATATGCTCTACTTTTCCTCCCTGTGGATAAAATTTATGGTAGGAAAGCAAATGCTAGCTTATTTTAAAAAAGTGACCAGCCGTCCAATGGATATCACCTATTCAACTGAAGGAGAAATAGTTTTCTTTTTAACTGAACTTCCTCTTTTATTTGTGTTAAGCCTATGCATTAACTTGGTAGATTCTGTGCAGCAGGTTATAAATTATATATGAAATAAAAAAAAAAACTTGCACAGTGCACACAGAATACAGAGAAAAATCATCTGCGTAATTACTGCTGTGCTTTCTTATTTGTTATAAAATCAACTCAGATTAAACCAAAAATCCTTACTACCCATTGTCCTCAGAAGTAAATGGGGTGTGAGTTTTTGGTTTTGTTGCCTTTTTTTTTTTTTTTAATATTTAATTTTTTTTTTTTTTTCTTTCCTTCCCCTCAGTCCAGAGGGCTGCTTTGTTTTTCTGAAACACCATTATACATTTCACTTTTTCAAAAAGTCTATCAAAAGCTTAAGGTAGGAAGCTTTGTTCAGTGCCATGTATTCAAGTGAATTATGTTCCTATGTTGACCAGTCATGTGCTACCTATCTGTGAACTACGCAGTGGTGTCTGTTTTATGTTGAAAAGTCTTCAGGCTCTCGCTGTCTCTTTTTGTGTGTGCGTGTGCACACGTGTGTGTGTTTGTGTCATTAGAGTAGAGGTAGCAATCTTCTAGAGATTCCATTCACTACAGTGCATCAAAGAATGGTGAGATCCAGTCCTCAAATATAGAATTCCATGGGAAGGTGTTAACTCTAAAGAAGTCTGTAAAACTACTTGCTTGTTTGGCTCAGGAAGTAATAATGGCTGTTCAATCCTGGATCAGGATTTCTTCCTCAACATTAGAACTGCATTGATGTAATTACTGTCAGCAGAGGGCATTCAGTGAAATCTAAGTAGATTTCCCATGTGTCCTTGCTCTATAGCTGTGGACCTCAGGCTTCATAGAAAATTTCCTTAACTAGAGGGCAGAACTCAGCACAGTGACAGTCTGCCTGCTGCGCAATCTTGGTAACTACTAGGTTGCCTCCAGCTCTGGCTATTTAACTTTGGATTTTTTTTTTAATTTTTATTTTATGTATTATTTTTAAGTTTTGCTATCGAAAGGCAAGCAAAGACAGCAGAGGTGGTATTGCAGAATTGTCAGGACAGATGCAGATCTTCCCTTCCATGCAAAGAAACTCCAGTAATAAAACGGTTAACAGCTACGACCTAGGTGACAGGATTTTAAAGGGAGAATAATAAGATATTTCTCTTGAAACTCAAGCATTCTAGTATAACTTCCCACTGGAAAACAGTATCTTCCATTAACATATCATTTACATTTACTGCCTCATCAGTGTGTATCAACTTTCATTTCATGAACACCTAGGTTCAGAATAGAACTTGGCTGATGATCCTTTATAGCAGAAAATATTGTTAGCTTCTCATGATGCTAGTAAAAAAAAAAAAAAAAAAAAAAAAAAAAAAAAAAAAAAGCGTAATTAGCTGACTAGCCAGTCTCAATCATTGCAGATAATGAATGATGTGGCTGGATTAAACATGAATCCTCCAAACCTTTTAACTGTATCATAAGAAATGTTTAAGATGGACTGGTAGAATTTGCTCCATATTTCAGTGGTAGGCATTGGAATCTGTCTGTTTTGGAAAAATCTTTTTCTAGTGATGGTTCATTGTAAAGTAGCTAAAGAAGTAAAAATGGGCACTGTTAAGCAATATTTTCTTAATCCTTTCATTTCTTTCGCCACATTAAGTTATTTTCAGTATCCATTAAAGTACCTACAGTAAATTTATAAATTTGAAGGAGCTGTTGCTCTTCATGAAAAATCTCTACATTTAAAAAAAAAAATTTATTTGTTTCTTTGTCATGAATTACTTCAAATGGGAGCTGTTATATAATAAGGTTGACAGTAGGAAAAATATTTTAAAAGATTTTGTTTGCTCTAAGTAGCTGTTGAAAGATACCTAATATTTCATAGTAAAAAAGCTGTGTGCCAAATACTATGTGCTGAACATGACCTTTTTAATTTCAATTCTGCATCCCAATTTCAAAAGACAGCAATTGCAGGAAGACTGTAGCTGTAATCTCAAAGATCCAATGGAAATTATTTATTTATAAGACTAGGTACTCTGCCTTGCCATCTGGCATCGAACTTAACACACTGGGTACAGTCAAGCTTGAACTGTGTTCAAAGGAATTTTATGTAGTGAGAGAACTAGAAGACAGGGAAAATCTGCAGTTGGACACAAGGTGCAAGGATTGAACACAGAACTAGAGGAACCTCCTTGTTGAGAGGCTTGCTGAATGGAAGGCAAAGGAGGTAAAAGCTGTTTTACAGCTACTGCAACAAAGAGTTTCATTTAATTTTGTTTTTTACAGCCTTTGTCCTCAGAGTTCCCTCCAGGAATCTGAGCAAGAAATGCCTTCTAACTGTGCCCAGGAGGTTGCAAACCTCAGAACTTGCAGTGGAGGGAGCTCTTTGTTGATTAATATTTCTTCTCGACCTGTCTCAGAAAGCATGGTTCCCGGAAGATCTGTGGTGCAATTCTCAAAATCTATCATGGCTATTCAGTATCAATTACTTTTCCACAGGATCAGTGTTCCTCAAAGCAGTATTATGCTTCTTAGATTTCCTAAAAAATAACCGACCGTGATCAATCCTTTCTCAGCCGTAGTTCGTGACACTTTGTTCTGTCACTTGCATTAAAAGTATTTTTTTCCTTCCCTTTTTTTTTATGGACAGACTACACTGTGCTTCCTAGGGAGTCTCTTTATTTAGATCCCAGAGAAATAAACTGGACCAGCCTGAGTATAAAGAAAACATAAAGTAAAATAAATAAATAACATCTGAAAGTTGTATATGCTGTTGTAGGTTTCACAGAGACTAGGGTTTGAGGGGTGAGCAACTTTAATTTCATTGGAGTGTAAAAGAACATCAGAGGAACTCACTGAAGTGCCTTATAGAAGAGTAAATATTTTCAAACACCAGAAGTCTGACTACTCTAAAGCCAGAATTATATTAGGTTTGTTATCCTTTACTATGTATTGCTTCTCCAGATCAGAATGGTTTTAGTGACTTTTGCATTTTTATAGCCGATTCACACTGACTGAAAGCAATATATTTTAGGAAAACAGTAACATAAAGAGAACTAAAAATGAATATTGTATTATTTTTAGTGAGAAGCTGATCAGTCATTGATTGTGACAGTTTAGGGTAACCATATGATTTGGCCGTGTATTAAGAATTTTTTGCAGAAGCTGGCGAGCTGAGAACTTTTGCTTAAATAGTACATGTTGTGAATGTTAAATAATACTCAGTGAGTATGAAAATAATAAATAAAAAGAGGAAAAGACCAGACATTATCATGTCATATCTATGAGATCTGGCAAGAATATAATAAGAATCCGGTACATAAATGATGTGGACTTTGGTATTTTCAAAACTATTCCAGCTCCAACTTTCCATTGGTAGATACAAGCTAGAGATCCACTGAAAATCAGCTATCTTCTCTCTGCCTTAAGTTTTTTCATATTGCTGTCTTTTCTCTCTCAAGGTTTTCTGGATAGGACTAAATATTTAAGAGCTTTGGAAGCAGAAATATGTACATCAAAACTAAGATGAATCTGTATTGCAGTAAAGTTCAGACACTACAGAAACATAAAGTAAATCACTGTCATCAGAGGAGGAACAGGAATCCATTTACTTTGTTCATTTTTTGTGGGCTGCCACTAGACATGGATGAGAAGATTGCAAAAGCAGTAAAGACAGACTTTGTGGGAAGTGATTTTACTGAGGAACTCTAGAAATCAGACACGGAATCAGATGTTGAATCTAGACCTGAAAAGATTCATAGTACCTATATGTTACAAAATAATTTTCCACACTTTTTTCCTTTAATGTCATTTAGGAGGCTTCAGCACTAAAAGTAAAAATAGTGTTAAGTGTTAAGTTTGATCTTTCTAACTGCACATCACAGAGATCATTTGTTGTGCACACAAAAAGGTAAGGTACATCAGTCTTATAAAGCTCAGGAGTAATGCTATGCTTTCATAGGCATTTATTGGTATTTTATCTATTAGCGCTGTTTATATAGATACACAACACTTGTCTAACAAGGACTATAAGAATGAATTTGAAAATGTGAGTGGACATGTCTGGAATTGGAATTGGTTTCCATATGCACAGGTATAAACTGGGAAATACTGTCAGGGTAGTGAGCTGGGGTATCTGTGTTTGCAATGAGTGCTGGATTCTTATGCCTTACTCTGCTAAGGAGACCTTTGCTCAAGGAAGCATCTGCTCAACAAAGCCTCTGACTGAAGTCTTGTTACTGAGATTGCAGTTCAGGTAAGTCTTTGTTCCAGTCACAGATGTAGCTTCCTTCTTTTTGACTGTCTTGTTCTCAGGAAGATGATAGTACTATAAGTTTGACAGATGACTAGCCTGAAGCTGATTTCCAGTGAGCATTCCTGTGCTTCAGGCACTAGTCTTCCACTATTTTGGCTCTCGTGCTACCTAGAGAAAAGAGTCACTGCTGCATGGTATCATATGAACTCTGCCAGAGCTCTGTTGGGGAGCATCTTTGCTGGCTTGGACCTTGATGTACCAACAATTTAATGGTGTATTCAGTTGCTTGTTGAGCTTGAGGTCCTTGCCCCAGCTATGTTCATCTTTCTAACATAGATATAGCTTTCCTGTCTGGAAATGCTGGAGGGAGGGACCTGGCTGTAAAAACTCTGCCTAAATGAGAACTTCTCAGTGTTTGCACTAGGATATCATGTCTCTATGTGAAGGACATTGTAGAAGTTTATATGAAGTTCATTGCTGGTATAAGAACAGAAGAATCATCTGCTCAAACTTGCTGTAAAAGTCACTGGAGCTATGCCATGGGTTTATGTTACCTTTTCTCCTTATACTTGTAAAACATGGGAATAAAACAGTGGAATTGTGCCACATCTCATACACATTCCTCACTTCTCTGCAACTCCTTTGTACCTAGGCTGGCAGCTGAATCAGGCTCTAGCTTTTCTGGCTTTATGCTAACAGGCAGCATTGTTTTCCCTGCTGGGTAATCAAATGGTGCCTTGGGCTGGAGAATAATGCAGTATCTGGCTTGTTTCTTACCCCCAAATCTTCATAGCAAGTGTCTGTGAAATAATGGAAAGTATTTTGGAGCAATTTGATTTGATGATTTGCTCATACTGGTAGCAAAGCATTCCCTAATTATATAATAAACATCTGTTCTACTTGATTAAGTATCCTCAGAATAGACCATTTCAGATAGGTTTTTTTTTGTTTGTTTGTTTTTGTTTTTTTTTCACTTGTTTAACCAATACAAACATCTTAATCTAGTGTTCTTTCAGTGTTCACTGCAATGTGCTCACTTCCATTTGGTAAAATAGAAATGACAGCGAGGAAAAGAAATTATCGAAAAGAAAAAGCAGTTTATAAAGCCTTTAAACTGCCCATTGAGCTGAAGCACAATAGCTCAGTAAGAGGATTTAGAGGCTACCATGTAGTCTCATGGAAAATTCTTTTGTTCTTGAAAAACTCAGGTTTGATCTGTGTACTTCCCTGAGATCAGTAACCATAGCTAGAATGGCGGCAAACTTCTAGCTGTAAATCCCTCAAAAAGTGAAGGGGTCAATTCTTTGAGTTCTGGCTTTTTTCTTGCAAAGACTGGAGCTGTCAGAGGAAGAAAAAAATCAGAAACTGTTTATAACATCAGAATGCAGCACATACTGTTAGATCAATGCACTGCAATGTTAGGGATCTTTTATATGGGAGTTCACAACTAGCCCTACTAGGATGTGTTACTGATGTAGTGGGGTTGGGTTATTTATTCTTTTATGTGCATCACCAGGAAAGTCCTAAGTGTCCTGAAAGCAGAGGGCAATCAATAACTCATCGGACATAATGTAAAATGGAACTAATGTTCTATTAATTAGCTACCATAACCATTACATGAAAGTATTAATTCAAAATAGAAATAGTTTAAGTAATTAAGCAGTGTTTTAAAAGCACTTGAGGCTGGGAACTACTGTTTTCACAGGTGATGTATTGTAAGAAGCTCTTGTCAATATTTGCCAGACATGCATGGCTTCAGATATTAAGCTAGTTTATTTCCATGAATAGTTTTTCAGTATATCAGCTTTAGCATATTGAACTCATTTAGATACCAGAGTGAAAAATTTGTCATCTTTATGTAAATGTGTGGAGTTCCTGAATCTTTTCACACATACCTACATATATGAGAAACACAATGAAGACAGAAGGTATAGAAAAGTCTGTTTCATAAAAATAAAATTTCTTATTTTGTATCTTAGGGTCAATTTGCTATATGCTTCACCTGTGCAATACCTATGGGAATCAATTATAGTTTTTTAGTGTCTAGCTGAGAGAGATATATTGGTCTTTTCTATTTCCTTTCTTTGTTTTTGTTTTTTGTTTTTTTTTTTTTTGTTTGTTTGTTTTTTTTTTCCTCAACATTACAGCTAAAAATTTACCAGTTCATTTTGTTCCTCCCAACTCCCTTTTTTCTTTTGAAGAAAGATCTCTAAGAATCTATAGGGAACATAGAATAGAATTTAACTACTTAGTTTACTCTGTCTCTTGGACAATTTCTGGCCAAATGTTATTTTCATTTATCATGGTCTACATCTGTGGTAACACAAGGATATTTATTGCTTCTGTGCAATATCATTTACTGAAAGGTCACTATAGTTATTCAAAAATATTCTATTTTCAAAGTTTTTTGTTTTTCTTAACTCTTCTGAATAGCTTTGATATTTTTTTACAAAAAAGCACAATAATAAACCTGAATATTTTGTTTTTACAGTAAATTCTTTTTATTTGACTGAGCTACCATAAGGACTTATGACATCCATGACGTAGTTGCCTCATATCCCTCTTTTTTTTTTTCTTTTTTTTTTTTTTTTGACACAAATTACTTGATGAACATGAAATATTTGAAAATACCCTTCCTTCCTCCCTCAGAAATATCAATTATATTATCTTGTGTCATTAAGAATACTGATCTTGTCAGGCTATTGTACTGAACAGGTTGTGTGACTTCCATATGCCATAATCTGAAGATCAGACTTTGCTGTTTAGAACTGGAAATTGCGTGAAAATGCAGCTTCTTTGATAGTGCTGCAAATTCACATTTCCTTAGGCCAGCTAAGTCCATCACAAATGGAAAGTTTCTGTTAAATAGTACCTTGCAATTTCCATTGCTAAAATTCAATATTTATTACAGCTACACCAATGTTAATATAATTACGTTTCTGTGTACAATAATTATGGTAAATACCAAGCATGAAATAGACTGAGGGATTTGAGTTCTGCAGTGAAGTTGCAGTGAGAGACAGAAAGCAAGAATGGAAGAAAAATTCTAGATTAACAATCCAGGAGCTCCTCGAGGTGTTGTGTTGGAAGGGAGGATAACAGGGTGCTATTTTGTAGTTGTCAGAGAGGAAATGCAAGGACAGTAGTAATCATCTTTGCATTTTCTCTTTCTGAGTGAACACCTATGCTGTCCACATGAAAGTAAACTCAGAGCAGAGTGGGAGAATCATTGCACCTTGGGAATAGCAGCTGCTTAAAGGCCATTGCCAGGACATGAGTGCTAGTGACAAGTATTCCTAGAGCAATTATGACAAGCTGTGATTTTTACTTGTTCACTGAATGCTTTACTCTGTAAGTTACCATTGGTTCCTTTTTGCACATGTGTAGGTGCCTCAAATCTAAGTCCCAATCCAATGATCTTAAAAAGTACTTTAAAATTATCTTGTATTAATCAGGATGGAGAGGTTTTCTTTGTATTTTGCAGAGAAAAGGAGGTGTCAAATAACTAGGCGCTCTGATAACTTCTGAACTGTTATTTCTGCTTAATTTTTCTCTAGGCTTAAATAATATTTTTTTCCCCAATGAACCTTCCTTTCACAAGTTACTGCTTATTCCAGAACTTAGATTTGGATTATATTTATGTAAAAAGGACAAGGCTTGATATGTGGGCATATGGCTACTGTTTCATATGTGGAATGTTATCCTCAGCAGTGTTAAAATTCCAGCTGCAAAAATCACTCATGCATTTGCATAGTCCTCCAGGAACAGTAATGGCAGGATTATTGTGTGTGTCTCAAGGTCTTAAATGAGAGATTTTGGCAGGGTGAATGGTTGGTAAAATTTATTACAAACATCACTTCAGTAGTGCATCTGTGAAAAGCTATGTTATGCAAGAGGTGGACTGTATAATTACAGTTGTCTAAAGACTTACGAAAAATGTTATCACATTTATTGAATAGAGATACAAAAGTTACTTTTTTTTTTGTGCAAGGTGGAATTTTTTATTCTTCTGACACACATGAATGAATGGCATCAAGAGCAGAAAATGTCTGGTTTTTTTTACAAGAAGTGCAGAAAGGCACTTAATTAAATTAAAACACAGAAAATATTAAACCCTTGAAAGGAAGTAGTTTTTCTAGGCTGAACATAACTTGTTTTCATCACTTCTCAAATGCATTTCATATATAAGTATGTGACCAAGCTACAGTACACAGCTAATTAACAAGTATATTCATATATTTTGCACTATGTACTAACCGCAAAAATATCTCAAATGCTTGCAAACTCCTCACCGGAAGATTATCCTACCAACTACTGATCTGTAACAGCAAAATTGAGCACTGGCAAGTCCATTCCAGACATTATTTTGAAGGCAGCCCTCTTTGCTTTGTTTCTTTTGATCACCCCATATTGCTGTAGAGAGTCCATCTTCAGAACTACCACTGAGAGGTCTATCTACTCTGTGTTTGGGGATGTGTGGTGTCCTTTATAGCCTGCAAAGGGCCAGCCATAATCAGGGTCTGAGGATATACTTGCAGACATGAGTAGCTATTGTCTGTACCATTGCAAGTAGCATTTAGATCACAGAAGTGCATGGGCAAGAATTTTTTTTTTTTTTTTTTTTTTTTTTTTTAAGTGCAAATGTTGCTGGCATATTGTGGTTTGTTTGGTTTTGTACTTTTTTTCTCAATATGATAACTTCTATGGCTTACGTGATGTCTCCCTACGTTATTCCTATGTGTTATTCCTTGTTAAGCAATCCCATGTATAATGAAAGCATCATGTTTTCTATTACTTGTGCCTCTATAACAAGAGGCAGCAAGAAACGAAGTATCTTGTTTCCCTATCTTTGTGCTGAGAACAGAAAAAGCTATCATTCATTGTAGAACAGGACTTTCTTGTCTGATTTTGAATGTTCTGCTACCATATAGTGACTAGGTGGATTTGGTTTCTTTCTATAGATCAGTTTCTAAAGTTGGGTACCTTGTGCCATATCTTACTGTGGCAACACACCACATCTGCTAGGCAAGGGACACTACACTTATGTGTTTTGATTTATGCTAGTTCCTAGTCCGTTTCAGGCTTTTTTTGCATTGTCAGTGCTTCTAAGGTGCATCTTGTGACCCTGTTTGGAGTTTCCCCACAAGTCTTGATTGCCTTCTGCTTACATTTATGCCTCCAAGGGATTATGACTTGAAGCAAGTCATAAAAGACATTTCAACAGGAACAGCAAGATGAGCAAAGTCCATTTCTAAAGTTCAGATTTATTTATAGGTAAAAAAGCGTGGCTGCTGGCTGCTAGACAGGCTATTGAAACGGCTGCCAACCAAAATAGGCCATGGTTGTGCCCTGACGGTTAATATCCTACTGCCAATTAGAGTAGTTCTGTATTCTTATCTATTTCACACTCCTTTATGCAGATGGTAATGTGAAGCCTACAGTTGTATGGACATGTTGGATGATTTGTTGGTTTTGTCTCCATCTGGAATTCTTGGAGGCCCAAATTCTCCTCTTCTACTTTTTAAAGTTTTTTTTTGTCTTATATCTCTCCTTTACTGAGCAGAGAGAAACATGATTTTGTAAAGAAGATCCTGCCAGAAACCTTCCCAAACATATAATTCCAGAGACAGGAGTATTTCCCAATATGTCTTCGTTATTAGTTGTATTTGTTCTTTCACTTGTACTTCAGTGTTATATGCAGATAATCAAGGGCATAGGAATTTGTCATGAGGGTAAGATAGTATATATAGGATAGATTATGATTGCCAATAACTATTGAATATGTATTTTTATAGACTTATGTTGCATATACAGGGATGTTCTGCCATATTCTGGAAGGTTTTCCAACAGTCTAAAGGTTTTCCAATTTAAAGATGCACATGAAGATTTCTCTGCCTTACCTTCCTTTGGGCAGTGCAGGCTGCCATGGAACTGTACTGGCAGTGACACGGCAACAGTATACATTTCTGAGTACACTGTTTATATCTTTTTGGTATTCTTGCACCTACTTGATGAAAACAGCTTCTCTTTATTAAATTTGGGGTGAAAAGTTTTTCACATTTGAGACAGCTTTCTTTTTCTTTCTTTGGCATGTTAATAGAAATCTTTACTTAGTGATGTTCTGTTTGCTGCTTTGCCTTTTTTGAATGAAAAACATATTCCATATACAGCAATACACAGTTGATTGCTACATTTATCTAGGTTTTGTAGAGGCCTGCTGATGCACCCAGGAGTTCCGAGTATCATGTACTTATGAAAGCATTAGGTCAAGACAAATTGTTTTGAAATGCTGTACAAATAATGATCCTGAAAACTGTATTTCACTGGGTTTATCTGTGTATGTGACAGCTGTGCTAAAATAATCTGAGAGTAGTCCTCCGAGTGAAGTTACTGCTCTCAACATTCCTGACAAACAAAACAATTTCATTCTTTAGTAGCACACACTCCAGTTTTATTGCGTCTCATTCTTGGCAGCAGGAATGGGTTTTGAGGGCATGACACCTCAATGAGATCCTGTAGCGCATATGACATTGTGACAAATGGCTAAACTGCAGCACAGAATATGACAGAGACTGTGGCACTTTTCCATGGCCAGCACTGCATTTAAGAATAAAAATAAAACCCTCACTGTAAGTAAACAGTAGTACAGTCTTTTGGGAGAGACCTAGAAATATTCAGGGGAGTTTTCAATTCTTGAACATCATATGAAACTCATTCCTCACCATCCCGCTTGTACCCATTGCAAGAGGAAATCTCAATCTCTGTATGAAACACATTTCTTTACGTTGGTACAATTGATTTTGGGTTGTCCATTATAAATGTAACAAATAGGAGCATTACTGATGATGGTTGAAAACAAGAGTCTGCTGACATTTGTTGAACATCACTGCCAACAGGCATGTGTAAAGATTTACTGTTTATAGCAGTGTTAAGCTATGATGCTGTGCCTCCAACTCATGGGAGTCATATATTTTGTTATTTAATGCTCATTAGTGTTGTTGGAGGCTCAGATTTTAGATGGGTTTTCGTAGGTAGGATGTCAGTTGGTGATGAATATAATTGGTGTAGTGAATCTTTCTGACAGTTCACAATCATAATTATCATAGACTCACAGAATGGCTTAGGTTGGAAGGGACTCTGCTGTAGGCAGGTCTGCCAGCCACTAGATCAGCCTGCCCAGGATCCCATCCAACCTTGCTTTGAACACCTCTAGGGATGGAGCATCCACAGCATCTCTGGACAGCCTGTGCCAGTGTCTCTGAGCAAAGAATTTCTTTCTAACATCTGATCTAAATATCCCTTTTTAGTTTAAAACTATTCCCCTTTGTCCTACTGCTATCTGTCTGTATAGAAAGTTGATTTCCCTCCTGTTTTTAAGCTTTCTTCAACTACTGAAAAGTGGCAATGAGCCTCCCTAGAGTCTCCTCTAAGATGAACAAGCTCCCTCAGCCTGTTTTCACAGGAGAGGTACTGGACCCTCTGGTTATCTTCATGACCCTTCTCTGGACCTTCTCCAACAGCTCCATATCCCTGTGCTGTGAGCCCCAGGTCTGGATGCAGTGCTCTGGATAGGGCCTCATGAGGGCAGAGTAGAGGGGGACAATCACTTTCATTTCCTTGCTGGCCGCCCCTATTTTGATGCTGTCCAGGATGCTTGGATGTTGGACTTCCAGGCTACAAGCTGGCTGGCTCATGTCCTGTTTTCATCCACGAGGATCATCAAGTCCTTCTCCACAGAGCTGCTCTCAGTGAATTCTTCTCCTAGTCTGTACACATATCTGGGATTTCCTTGATCCAAGTGCAGTTCCTTACACTTGGCTTGTTGAATCTCATTAGGTTTACATGGGTCCACTTCTCAAACTTGTCTTCCTGGATGGCGTCCTTTCCTTCTTTTGTTTCAACTGTACCAGTCATCAGCAAACTTTCTGAGAGTATGCTTGATCTCATTGTCATTGATAATGGCGCTGAAGAACAGCAGTCCTAAGGTAGACTACTCATTACTGGCTTCTACCTGCACATAGGTCCTCTGGCTACAATCATCCAGCCATTTCTTTATCCACTGAATGGTTCAGCCTTCATATCTCTCCAATTTAGATATAAGGATGTGGTACAGGATGGTGCCAAAGGCTTTTGCAGAAGTCCAGGTAAATAAGATCAGTTGTCCTTTCTTTGTCCACCATTGCTGTCACTTCACCATAGATGGCCATCAGATTGGTCAGACATGATCTGCACTGGATGAAGCCTATATGAATTATTTTTTGAACATCACTAGAAGAGCTGTATTGCATGGTTTATAGCATTTTGCTGGCAGTTTTTCTTGGCTTTGTTTTGAAGGTGTATCTCCCACACCAAAGTTTTCTATTCTCTCATGTTCTATGGCATACTCCACCTTAACTCCATTCATGTTATATGCTGTCAAAGATATGGAAATCATTAATATTTGTATGAACATTCCTAATATCTGCAGTTTGGTGAAAACATATTTAATTATGAATAGCTCTGGTGTCACTGCATACAAACCAAAAGCAAATTCAAAAGAGCAAATGCAATCCAGGAATAAAATACTAGGACATGAGATTAAAGAAATCTAACAGAAAAGAGTTTAATGTTCTAAAATTCTCATTAAGTTTTTCATTTTCTCTTGGTGATCTGTAGTGGGATATGCATGAACCCACATTAGAAGTGGAAAGAGTTTATAAGTTCATACAGATATGATCCATTCTGTTATTTTGCATGAGCGAAAGGGGTCAAGAAATATTAGGAGAATGCAGGTGAGTTCAGATCTCTAGTAGCCAAGACATGAGAACGCTTTGGCTAGGAATAGTGTAAGGAATCACTGCTCTCACTGCTGACGATGTTGTGTTCCTGATGAAGCTGCCCACTCCCTATGCAATGGTGGGACAGAATGCTGTGAGAATCCTTCTTTGGTTTTTTTTTTTTGTTTTTTTTGGCTTAAAGCTTGCTTCCTGAGGTTTTTCTTGTGATAAGACTCTGAGTGACTTGTCAAGGAGGCAACTGATGGGTGCTAACTGTGTGACAATCGATATCGCTTTGGGAACATTTGCAAGCCCCTTCCCCCAGAGCTGCTTGCTCTGTAGAAGAGCGGAAGAGAGTGCTCAGGAGTGTTCCCTGGCGGAAGATCTGGCCTGTGGCCAAACCGCTCCAGCTAAGAATGGAAGGCTGGGGGATGATACCATTGTATCCTGCGAAGGCAAGATGCAAGTTGGTGCCTCCCTGCTTCCTCTTATCTCCTGGCAAGGCCAGAAAGATAAGAACAAAGGAGGTTCCTGCTGAGATCCCAGAGCCAGAAGCTGCCACCACGAGGAGAATTGACTCAACCACCTTGGGTTTGAGCTGTCACTCAAAGGAGAGCTGACTCAACCACTTTGAAGCATTGAAAAAGGGCCATCATCACCATGGTCATGGTCGTCCTTTGTCGTCAATAGAACAACAATGCCCGACGACCCACCACTATTGAGGATCAAAGACGGAACTACGAACCACGCTGGATCCATGGTGGTGACTATGTCCCTCTTGCTTCCCATAAAGACTCCTTGCCTCTTCTTTTCTATCTTTTCTATTGCCCTCCTTCCCTTCCCCCATTACCTTAATTCATAATAGTGTCCGTTCTCCCCTTCCCCATTTCCCCTGATTAAGATTTGTAATAAACTGGTTGGACCAACATTTGAACCGTTGCCTCTTAATCTCACGCTGGGTATATAGATAATAAAAGAACCTTCTCTCCCTCCTATAAATTGGAGCGAGACAAATGCTTGCACAGAGCACAGCTTTTAATAATATTTCCATAACTTTTCTAAGATTGCAACCAGTTATTTCATTAATAAACAGGGTTAGAATCTGTGTTTAACTTGTTAGCTCTATGATTAGAGGGCATCTAGATATATATGCAACCTCAGGTCTCTATAACTGGCACATGAGAGGCTGTTTAAGAGAGAAAGAGAGACTATGCTGAAATTTATTTCTTTTCATTTCTTAAGTGGCTATTTCTTTTCATTTCATTTCTTGAGTAGCTTCCTTAATTCCTGAAGGATTGCTAAACAGTTATTGATCTCTGCTCGTGAAGTTTTTTTTCCTGGTAAAGTAGCTATTGACTGTGGCACAGTTTCTAACTTGTGAACATTCACAGTCTCATAAGAAGGATGTAAAAATGCTGAGCTATAGATAGCCCTAATCTTCAGTGACTATAAAAAGTAAGATCTAGAAATGGTGAAACTTTGTAGTCACTATGAAAGGAATATACTTTTCAGATTTTACAGTGATCTTGGCAATCCCTGTAAAGTTTTCACACAATAAGGAAGGCTTCCACAGAAAACTATTGGGTACGCTTGGAGGCATATGTGTAAAGAACTTCTCCTAGGCAGCAATTATAGCACAGGAGGGAAAGCAAACGTAACTGGTGAAAGAAGGCAAATGATTCACTTGGTAATTAATGTTAGCTCTTCATTTTCAGTCTAAAAAGAGGTGACAGCAGGTAGTTTATGAAAAGGTTATGGCTATTCTTTAGTCTTGTAAAACAGTATTATCTTACTGCTGCAGATTATCTTGTGCAGTATGGTTTTACATCTCTGAGTAATATCTGTCTCACATCAGGCCATAAGCAATCAAGGTGTATTGGTTGCACAGTGATACCCACTATCTGCAACTGCTTCTCTCAAAAGCGAAAAGATTTAACCAAGGGAGTCTTTCCATTTTTAAGATTCTCTTTTTCTTCTAATAAAAAAATGCTTTAAAATATACAGATATTTTACTATAACTGAAATTCCAAGTTTTTTAAATGTATGTTGATCCTCAGGTTCTATAAAAAGTTATAGTTTTCACTGTTATGTTTAACTGAGGGAAAACTGATACCAAATCAGGTAAGTATATTTCTTAAATGGGTTACTTTTTATAGTGATATGGTGTATATACTGCTACCACTTTGTGTATTATTGTTTTTTCATTCTTTAAAAATGCTACTAAAATGCATACTTGGTTATCACAAAGGCAATGCAAACAATCTCTTCCCCTTGACTTTGATATACTTCAGGTATCTTATCATTCTGTAAATTTATTAACTGTATCGCTAACACATTCTGTATACAATGCATCACATGAAAGCCTTTTCATACAAAATTGAGTCAGTGTTCAGATTTTGTACTTTATATTGTGTTTATTATATCCTACTAGACTAATTTTTTAGTATGTTTGCAATCAAGATTGAGTTGTTTAAATTCATATTTTCAATGTCTTTTTACCACTAATTTTTTTATTTCAGTGTTTTTTTGTTTCGTTTCGTGCAGTGATTTTGAGTGTGGAGTAGTTTTTTTGGGGGGTGGAGGGTTGTTGGCTTTCTTGTTTTTCTACAAATGGATGGATAAATTATATCAGTGGCTATGATGTAAATTAAAATGAATTATACTATGAACACTGTATTACTCCATGGATGGGAGGAGGTGATTTCACTCTGCCATTCCACAATGAAGAAAATACAATTATGTGGTCACTAATATTCCAACATCTTTTGCAAGAGGGAGGCTGTTCAGAAAGATTTTAATTTAATACTGTTTTTGTTTGGACTTGCTTGGCAGTTAATTATTGATTTGCTTTCGCTTTAGTTTCATCTCTTTCAAACATGTAAGCAATATAATATAATATGTATTTTTAAACAATTTAAAATATTCCATAGAATAGTCAGAGTTCAAATAACAAATATTTGAAAAAACTTCTCAAACAATCTGATTATAACATAGTTCCAACCATTTCCCACAGGACTCTTCATCAGCAGTATTCACAGAATATGTAAACACTTCACCTTAAGTAGGGAGGAAGCAATAATCCCTGGTCAATTGGTCCACAATCATCATTGCACTATAAACAGCTGGTGGTGAATAACTCATCCTTATTGAGAATTGTACACAATGCTTGCCAGCTGTTTTGTGTATCCCTTTGTTAAAATACAAAATAACCACTTTCAGTTAGAGTAAAATATCAGTATTTTTTTAAACATTTTTTTATTAGAGAAAAGAAAGTCTTAAAAATGAAATGGATAAGATCAGTAAATACAATTTTAAAGGGAGACATGAAATAATTATTTAAGTAATGAGAGGGAGGAGCAAATCAGAAATAAGGCAATAATGTGGAAGTGGGAAACATGAGAGTAAAAATAGCCAGTGGTACCTATTGAACTGGAAGGAAAGAAGGGGGGAAAGTGCTACTTACGATGATCAAAATATCTTTTATTACAGATAATAAATAAGATAAAATTATGATTATAAAATCATTTTATCACAGAAACATAGAGTGGCTTGTGCTGGAAAATCATCCAGTTCCAACAACTCTGCCACGAACAGGATTGTCAATCACTAGATCATGCTGCCCAGCATCCCATCCAACCTGGCCTTGAATGCCTCCAGGGACGGAGCATCCACAGATTCTCTGGGTAATTGGTTCCAGTGCCTCACCACCCTCTGAATAAAAAATTTCCTCCTAATATCCAATCCTCCCTTGCTACCCACACCCCCTACCCTTGAGCTCCTTTCATTTCAGACTAGGACACTAGTCTTGCCCTATTTATACTGTCCTTGTCTTCTTCTGGTTGAGCCTTGTCCACGATCTCTTGCTTTACTGTCAGCACATTGCTCTCTCTGCTTTGCTCAGGTACTTTAAAGATGTGCTTCACAGGGGAGGTACTCCCTGTGCTGGCAACGCTTTTGTCTTCTTCCTTCCTTGTGCCACAGTCCTGCTCTTGTTACACCCTAGCAGAGTTTTCAAGTTTCTGCTTGACCCATGTGGCTGTTTGTGATGTGACACCAGAAATGCAGGTGATCTGTACATTTCACAGTGTTATCTGGATACAAGACTGGATAACCTGTGGTATTTCAAGTAGTACCAGATGCCACTGGGGAAACTGTTCATTTGTTCCCTAACTGTGATGTGCTCCCGGAGATATTTGCATTGAGAAAGGTAACTGTTGTTAATGAATGTCCTTAGGCAAAAATTTAGTCTTCATTTGAACATAGCTGTTAACAGAAAGTTAACTTCATTATTTTGCACTTACAGCTTTTTGCAGTTGTCACATTTGCTATGTAAGTGTGTCTTGTCTTTATTAGGTCTGTGTCGTGTCTTTTGTTGTTGGTTTTATTATTGTTATTGTTTTAACTGATTCAGAACAAACGTGGAAGAACATGACTTTTTAAATTAAACAATATAATATACTTAATTGCATGCAAAATGTAGATAAGGACAAATTTTGCTTAAGATATATATACTCTGGACTTGAAACACTTTCATATTGTTATTTTTTTTTATCCAGGAGACTATATCTTCAAGAGTAAAATTCCATGGCACTTGTACAAGCCAGTGGTTTGTTTTATTTTTTTTCTCTGAACAGAAGAAAAGTTGAACAAAGGTGAATTTGTGATTCACTTCTTGTTCATGTTCTTTGTGGGCAATGAATGTGATAAGCAGGTCTCAGACTCCTGCAGTGCTACCTTTTCTTCATTTACTGAAGCAATTTTTGTAAAGTGATTGATTCAAGATGGGAAACAGAAAGATGATAAGCTTTCCCCCGTTGTTGTTACAGTTATTAGCCTTCTTTTGGTTCTTAACTTTTTTTTTCAGGATGTATATGCATTGTTTATGTAGTGGCAGTGAACAGGAATTTCTAAACCATTTTCCTGTTCAGTTGGATTTGGGGAGATTAGTTATCAGTAAGTACAAGTGCAATTATGTAAACATTTTTACCAATTTCAATGAAGTGGAAAAATATCTTGGAAAGGAATCATTATTTCCCTCTTTGTATAATTACATTTAATAGGTTGCTTTTCTTAGTTGTATGTGGTCCTGATGAGCAGTAAAATCACCTTCAAATATGGTTTTCTTGTTCAAGTCCATATTTCAAAGAAGGGGAAACGAGTCCTATATTGTTTCTTCAGACTAGTGTTACACAGTGTTTATCTGTAGTAGATTTGTAGTAGATCTCATGCATAAGTCTAAACTCATAGAAGAGTTGTTTATTTCTCACCCATTCCAGGTTACTAATTTTTATGATCAATTGTTTGAAAGATTGCCTTTCTATCTGATCATCATTCCCTGATCAAACCTCCCTGAATATGAAGGAAAAGCTATTCATTCTCATTTATATTTAATAAATAAATAAATAAATAAATAGTCACTGAAAGAGTAAGCTTTTCCCTCCACTGTTTATCCCTGCAGTCCTCAAAGACAACAGAAGAATAGTATTCAAGAATAAATGCATATATGTTTTAAGCTTTTATAATGTAATATCTTTAAAAATTCATCTTTCAGTATGTTCCATCCAGTTTGTCTACACTTTTAAAGTACGGCGCTCAAAAGATGGATAAGCTGAAGTGCCATGGTAGGTAAATACAGCAGAATAGGAAACTCATGCATCTTATATATGTCATAACCACTTACAGGTCACAGAATAAGATTTTGTTTGCAAAACTGTCATGCTGCGTAAATTATGTAATTTGTACATCAAGAAATCTGGTCTGTACTTTGAGTCAAGGCTATATTACTAGCTATTGGCAAAGACTGAAACTAGAGTAGATTTCTGCAGAACCCCATTTGATGTTAAACTGAGAAGTAACATCAATGTACTGATCAATGTATTCCATATGCCTAAAGCTTTAATTAGGTTTGGAGACTTCTTTTGTTTGTTTTTGCTTTTGTTTTTTAATATCTGTATCCGCTGCACAAAATAACTGGCATTATTTTTCTGAATGAGCGCATTTTTCTGAACATCATACAGAAAAGTTTACAGCTTCTCTCAGTTATCCACTTAGCCTTCTGTAATGCAGGTGTTTTTTTTGTTTTTTGTTTTTTTTTTTGTCATTTTGTTACATAATGCTTTATAATGGGTTGTTTAATTTGCCCAACAACTTTCTGGATACTTCAATGAAGTTGGCAGACATGATTTTCTAGTACTCTTTTTCCATCTTTTAAAAGTTACAAACTAAATTTTTTTTTTCTACTGGTCCTTCAAACATTACCTACACCCCAAGATGTGGAAAATAATCACTAATAACTTGGAGATAGCTTTTATGACAAATCCGAAACTCTGGTTACTCAGGTACTTTTACCTTATTTCAATATTGTATAATATTTCCACAAATTTGTCAGTCCTGGTTTATCAATAAACATTTAGATTTTAATTCCAGTACTATTAATATGTAAGAATATTAATGATAAGCAGAGTCTGAATATTTAAAAAGATTACTTTAGAAATTAAGGAGTTTTTAGCTCAATTAAATCCTACCAAAAGAATTACTTTGAAAGAAATTCTAAGCTAAGAACATATGCAAGAAATTTTCTTAAACAAAATGAAAATTGTTGAACTTCATTAAAAATTATATGTCCCTTGAATTCTTTTCTAGTTCTTTTAATTTCAGTGATAGATACAGAGCTTTGACTGCCCAGCTTGCCTCTGTATAGAGTCAAGATTTTGGACATGGATTTATAGAATCACTTTTCACAATGCAGTCTAGAAAACATTTAGAAAATGTTTTACATAATTAACTGAGAATTAAATAACATCTTGCAATTTGTACAGAATTTCTTCAAGGAATTAATTTCTGTAGTCTTTTTCCTACTTTTGTAATGATTTAAAATCTGAAAGGATGCTTAGTTTGAAATTCCAATTAAAGGAATTCTGTATTTTATTGCTTTCCTGCCAGAACTGAATAATTTAATTGCAAGTAAGATTACACTAGGGAAGCAGTAACTCTTAGCATTTTTTATAGCGTATGTGAGCATTTGGCTTTAAGAGTTTTATGATTTAACTAATGTGTTATACTTCTGTTTTATCTAGGATCCCACTGCCATATAAATTTAAAAGTAACAGGAACAAAATAAAGTTTGCAAGCACAAATGAAAATCTTATACAGAGTTAAAAAATAGAATAAATAACAAATTAGACGTCCTACTCAAGTTAACATATTCTAAACATATGACCGTAATCTTAAAAGTTGCGAGTTGTCTCAAAACTCAGGTTGCATTCAGATGGAAATGTTGATTATAATGAAAATTATTGTAAAAGTAGTCAAAATTGTTATTTCTTTCATTTGGAAGTTTTCTCCTGCTCTCTCCTCTGTGCTGTGAATTATTTTGTGCCTGGAGAAGCCTCTTCTACCGCTTTATTGTAGATGTTTAAGCAACATATCATTTTTATCTTAGATTTACATATATTTAAAAATAGGCTTCACATGGCCAAAGACAGGTTTGACTCTCATTTTTGCAGTGAAAATATATTGTAGACCAGCCACAGGTTCTCTGTAATTTGCATGTTTTGAAGATTTTTATGCGAATAAGCTAATTTTGGTATCTGGTAAAACATGATTGTGAAAGGCATCAGCAATACACTTTTTGCATCTGTCCTACAAAATAAAGCTTACGAAAGAAAGTAAACTAAGTTTAGAATATGGGACTAATGGATTGTATACCACAGCTGTATTGAGTAGTATTAACATTAATGGATGTTTCATGTCAATTATTCATGAGACTGCATTCCAACCTCAAGAAAGTGATAATTTTTTACTAATGAGGCTTCCTGAAGTTTCTTCAGATAGGGCTTAGATCAGAATGAAAGATTTATAATTGTCTTGCTTTCATTTCTCTGCATGGAAATACTGAAGAACATTCAGATATAAAGAGAATTTGTTCTCTTTTATTATTAATAAAAAATAAAATCAAGTACCCCCCAGTAGTAATGCTTAAGAGTTAATAGCCGAGTTCCACACTGAGCCGTAGCCTTCTTGATGCACCCAGCCATATTTGTTTCATCTTACACATGAGGCTGCATCTTAGCTAAGGAAAAGGGATGATGTACACTGCATCTTGTGGTCATGATGTACTAGATATTTGTCTTCATAAAAGGAATGAAACCATAGCTTCTATTCTTGGAAAGAAAATCTGAAGCATGGAGAAATTGTATGCAATCTAGTTGCATTAGAAGCCTTGCAGAAGGCATTATATTCATCTTCTAGAGTTGGTGTCTGGGTCTGCTCTTCTGGGCTGTGTGCTTAGTGCACAAGAAGCCTGAATGTTACTACAAATAGCCACTGCAAGGGAATCTGCTGGAGCATGCTGTGCAAGCCTCTGCTGTGCATTTGTGGACAGTAAAACAAAATAAAACAAAACATTCTAACTAATCAGGAGAAGATCTTCAGCTTAGTTTTATTATGAATATATATACACACAGGTGCATGGGTGGGAAAAGGGACCTTTCTGTGGACCAAATCTATGCAATGTCCTATGGGAAAATCCACCCAGGATCCACTCAGTGCTGCATAATATTAGAATTCCCAGCTTCTGAAGGGACACAGGATATACTCGCTATCTGTATTCCTCATTTTATTCCATTTTATTAAAACAAGCATTTTATTCTATTATTTGTTTTCAGGCCTTTCTTACTGAGATACAGGAAGAAACCTTCTCAGTGTCTCATTTTGCTCCTCTGCCACAGGTTCAGATCATGTCTCCACTTCAGATGAGGCCTAAGTGCTACAAGTTTATGGCTGGATATGAGGTTTGTAAGACTTGATGTATTTACTGTGGGGTCTTAATCTAGTGATTATTTTGCTAATAATGTTAAGAGTTGATAGTCAAAGTAAGGCAAACGCATACAAATAACTGAGGAGTTTATGGCCAAGCAGTGAGTTTTGTAAGGATTTAGAAACTCTGGCTTGTAGAGAACAGTGATGAATTGAATTCTGTTCAGTGCATGGAGATTTTGGTGTATAAACAACTTCCAAAAGACTTTAAAATAAATGTCAGCTCATCTCACCTAAATAACCAAATCCTACTTCTACTATTTCTACTAAAATGAATGGCTAAGTAGCTGTAAAGAAATGTACTTTAAAAACAAACAAACAAAAAAAAAACCTTAGAAGAAATGCATGTCGAAAATGTGATTGCTAAAAATTAATTTAAGATGCCAAGTTCATGTTTCTGTTTTACATTATTTTGTATTGTATTTTTTTAAATTAAGCAATCAATGAAGGATTCAGCCAATATGTTGTTTCTGTAAAAACAAAAATCTCATCTGTACAATAATTAGAATATAGATAGATGTTCCAGATGGTACACATGCAATAAGAAGGCTAGCTTTATACCAGATGGTATTATGACCATACATAAAGCAACTGGATAATCACTGTGATATTGTGACATGTCATACTATATGAATAAATACTGTGTTTTCCTGAACAAAAAACTAAAATCACCAATAAATTAAACAACACAGGGCAGATGTGGCACTTGTCCAGGGATAACAGTCCTAGAAGAATGGAAATATTGGAACTGAAACTTATTTTTTTTCTTTTTCTTCTTTTTCTTAAGAGGAATGAATTCTAATTTGTGCAAAGTATCATTTCTGTAATTAACTTAAGCACAGGCAACTTTAAATAATTAGAATACTATGTGTTGTTGAAATAGAATCAATTTTTTTCTTCCCCCACCAAGAATCAACTTTTAGAAGCAACATGAACTTTTCTATTTCTAAGAATGTTTAAAAAGGCAATAGGTATAGACAATGCTTTGCAGTGAAAGTTTATAAATAATTGCTGATAAATCACAACAAATCTCATGATCAATGTTACAGTTTCAAAATTCGCAAAAACTTAATTTTGAGTTATTGTCTATATTAATAGTCTGCTATCTATAAGAGTTGTCTGCACTGAAGCTGGAAACAAAAACTTATATTACAATGCAAGCAATTCTTGTGCATCTCCAAACTTCTTGAAGATCATCTTCCATCCAAGAAATGATTTTGATGTTGCACCACTTTATGCTGAAGTATGAGGTACTTGATTTTGAACAAACAAATTACTGACAATTTTTGCTCTGAAATGATGAGACTTGCATTTTGTCATATGAAGGAGTTTTAGACTGCACTGACACTGTAGTCTTCTAACAGAAGTGTGCAGAAGCACAATCATTAATAAGCAAAAGTGAGGGTGACATACATTTTTATTTGCAAAACTGCAAGTGTTCATGTAACTCCTTGCAGTTGTCAGACACCATCTGGAGTTACTGCATCCAGGCCTGGGGCCCCCAACCCCGGAAAGATATGAAGTTGTTGGAGTGGGTTCAGAGACAGACATGAAGATGCTCAGAGGGCTGGAGCATCTCTCCCATAAAGAAATTCTGAGGGACTTGAGCTTATTTAGGCTGAAGAAACTAGTGGGTGGCAACTCTGCTCATGGCAGGACGGTCGGATCTAGATGATCTTTGAAGTCCCTTCCGAGCCAAGCAATTCTCTGATGATTTTGTGATAATTTTGTAGTTGCTGTTGTGGTCTGAGGAAAAAATTTTAGTTGTGAAATATTCCCAACGTAAACATACTTTCAGTTATAGCTGAACAGAGTTACCTAGTTGAAAAGATAGATTGCATGTTCCTCGTTTGAACTAAACCATGCTGGCCTGATGAATAAGATGGTCTAATGTTGGCCTATGTTGAACATTTTTAAATCTTTAAATGTTCATGTACTCTAACAGGAAAATGTTTTTTGTTAGTGTTGGTTTTTTTTTTTTTTTTTTTTTTTTTTTTTCTCAGCATCTAGATCCTTGGCTAGATGCAGCGTTTATGGACATTACTATGCTTTTCAGCAGTTAAAACACTAGCAAACAAACTACAACTTCCAGTAATAGTTTCACTCTTTTTATACAAGCTGAGCATGCTATTCAAAGATGAATTTCATAAACAGTAGAAATACTTTAGTCTGTATTTAAGGTTATAACCTTAATTTCATGTTGATTTTATGTTCAGATATGTTACATATGGAGCACCTGGCATACTGAAAAGTAGGTTTCAAAGTAAAAATCTCCCTCCCGTCTCCCCCCCCCCCAGCCCCCCCCCCCAAAAAAACCCACAAAAGCATAAATCCCTATAGGTCAATAGGTCTGTTTGCACAGAGACAGTTTTCACTACAACTAATTGTAGTAATTTTCAAAATTTTAGAAGTAGGAATGATACACTCAGTAAGATATGAAGACAAGACATCTGTCTACTGTCATTTCAGGAACCTGGATCAACAGAAGGGCTTGTAGTACACCTGCTGATTCATTCTCTGATATTTCAGAGATGATCTACAATCGATCTACACAGGCATACAGGCATATAAGTTGTACTGAATTTTTTTTATGTATATTTTGAATGATTAGAAATAGGAAAAGATTGTAAACAATCTAAGTCTAGAAGAGAAAATATATGAGTTATCAGGTTCCAGAATAGAAACAAAATATAACGGCAACCTCTCAAAATGGAGATAGGAATCGCTTAATTTGTTATGATTTTACTGTAACTGAATGTGAATTCTGTATTTTTTTTTTTTGACTGAAATAAAACTAGAAACTTCCTGGTTAATTATGTTTTATAGCTAAATGGCTTGCGTGTACAACTGAATTCAATGCTAATCTTTGACTAAACTTCCTGGGTGAACTATAGATTTAAAAGAAAAAAGATAATTTGTCAGAAAAACAATGTAAATAAAAGATTAAATGTATAAAGGATTTACTTAGCAAGAGTTTTATAGTACCAGTAGAAAAAAAAAAAAAAATCTACAGAAAGGGGCATTAAAAGATACTTTAGAAAGATATTTTAATATTGAACAAACCTCTAGAGAATGACTAACAAAATGAATCTGTATTAAGTGGCAGGAGGGAGACCAATCTGAATATTTCTCAGAGTCCATTATCTCTGGAGGCATAGGTCACTTGGTCTTCTTTATTGCAGAGAAAAATGAACTAGTAATTTAGCAGAGAATATTCAAGCTGAACTATTACACATCACAGTTATTTTGCAAATATTTTATGAAAAATATCCATTTCAAGTTTGGTTGTCTTTGTGATCTTGACAACAGTGCCAAAATGGATGATTTGTCCCACTTCAAGTGAAGATATTGTGCATCAGAGAAGACACTTTCACATCATGAATTAATTAATGCTATTACTGTTCCACCAGCACCTCCTCAGCCCCTAGGTGAATGCTGTCTTTTTCTTGTAAGTAGCTGGTTAAACTTGTGCTGAGCTTAGCATAGCTGGGATTTAGTAGCCCATGAGGAAGGGAGCTGATTTCCAAACTGAGCAGCTATAGGCCTGAAATACTTAGACTGAGGGAAGATCTAGTTTCTGTGTATATGGACACATATCAAACAGTTTTGGACACTTGATTCTGAACAAAAAAATGCCAAAGCCAATTTGAGAACAATGAGTACAGTACACTCTTGGTTTGAGATAACCAGGCAGATATTTACTGTAATAAGTGAGGTGCGGTCTCTGTGATTAGTTCTATGGGGCAGAATTGTATTAGTCTGTTTTAAAGGAGACAATGATCTATGAGACCGTGAGAATGTATTTGGGTTTGTTTTTAGGGTGTATTTTTTTTTTAATTCTTGGTAATTCATAGAATTTTAGAATGGTTTGGGTTGGAAGGGACATTTAAGATCACCTAATTTCAACCCTTCTGCTATAGGCAGGGTCACCTCCCTCTAGATGAGATTGCTCAAAACTCATCCAGGCTGGCCTTGAATGCTTCCAGGGAGAGGGCATCCACAAACTCACTGGGCAAAATATTTCAGTGTCTCACCACTCCTGGTAAAGAATTTTTTCTTAATATCTAGTCTAAACGTACCCTCTTCCAGTTTAAAACCTTGTCTTTACCTGTGTCTTGTCACTGAATTCCAGCATTTTTCTTTGTCAAATTTTAGGCTAAAGATAAAACATACCCACTTTTTTCTAACTGCCATTAATTAGAGCAAGCATATTTAATTTAAGGTGTGGGGTATTTAAAGGTCTTTCAAAAGTGAGAGGAGCATCAAAAAAGAGAAGTCTTGTAAAAATTGTGAGCCTTATCTGGGCGAAGTGTTTTCATATGAGTAATTTATTTCAATAAACTGGTTTGCTCTTGTCAACCCAAAAGGTTTTATTTCTTTACCAAGATTAAGGTTGCTTTCTCAGAAGTAAACTGGTGATATAGGCATTTATGAAAAGTCCAATTTCTATAGCATTCTGTTTTCTTCTGACAACCCATCTGGTTTGTCTGTCATTGAAACAGTTATTCTGCTCTCAATCAAGACCTAAATCTGCTTGTCCTGCTTGTGTCATTGATGTCAGAATGTGGAATGTGTATCAGCACATCTTATCAATCAAAATGTGTACCTGCATCTTCTTGTCAATTTATTAATCTGTGGTAAGATACCACAGATATTCTCTATTCTTGGAGATGTCAAAAGAGTGACCAGCAAAACTACTTTCATGAACTTTCAGAAGGCGGACTTTGATCTGTACAGGGTGCTTGTAGCACGGGTCCCTTGGGAGACACTTCTTAAGGGTAAAGGGGTCCAGGAAGCCTGGACGCTCCTCAAGATGGAAATCTTAAAGGCGCAAGAACAGGCTGTCCTTGAGTGCTGTAAGGTGAGCCATAGGGGAAGACCACTGGTGTGGATGAGCCGGGAATTACTGTTGAGACTCAGGGAGAAAAAGAGAGTCTATGTCCTCTGGAAGAAGGGACAGGCTACTTGGGGAGATTACAAACAAGTAGCTAAGGTATGCAGGGAGGAAGTTAGGAAGGCAAAAGCCCAACTTGAACTCAGATTGGCCACTGCAGTAAAAGACAATAAAAATTCCTTTTGTAAATATATCAACGGCAAAAGAAGAACCAAGGATAATTCTCATCCTATAGTTGATGCAGCAGGGAATGTGACCACTGAGGGCAAGGAGAAGGCTGAGGTGCTCAATGCCTTCTTCACATCTGCCTTTAATAGCCAGACCAGTTATCCTCTTTATCCGTTTTATGCCCTGATCTGGAAGTCTGAGATGCTACTCAGAATATACCCCCAGCGATTCAGGTGGAGACAGTCAGAGAGCTCCTCTTCCATCTGGACTGTCACAAGTCCATGGGACCGGATGGGTTGCACCCTCGGGTGCTGAGGGAGCTGACGGGGATTCTTCTGGGGAAACTGGCTGCTTGTGCCTGGACAGTTATACACTTCTTTGGGTAAGAAACTGGCCAGAGGGCTATGCCCAACAGGTAGGGGTTAATGGAGTCAAGTCCAGCTGGTGACTTGTTTCAAGTGGTGTCCCCCAGGGGTCAGTACCAGGACCCATCTTGTTTAATATCTTTACTGATGACCTAGATGAGGGGATTGAGTGTATCCTCAGTAAGTTTGCAGATGACACCAAGTTGGGAGGTGGTGTTGATCTGCCTTAGGGTAGGGAGGCCCTGCAGAGGGACCTACATAAGCTGGATCACTGGGCTGAGGTGAATGGGATGAGGTTCAACAAGGCCAAGTGTCAGGTCCTGCAGTTTGGCCACAACAGCCCCAAGTGTTACAGGCTTGGGATTCAGTGGCTGGATGATTTTGAAGAGGAAAGGGACCTGGGGTTTTGGTTGATGCTCAGCTGAACACGTGCCAACAGTGTGCCCAGGTGGCCAAGAGGGCCAACGGCATCCTGGCCTGCATTAGAAATAGTGTGGCCAGCAGGAGCAGAGAGGTAATCATCTCCCTCTACTCAGCACTGGTGAGGCTGCACCTTGAGTATTGTGTTCAGTTTTGGGCCCCTCACTGCAAGAAAGATATTGAGGCCCTGGAGCGTGTCCAGAGAAGGGCAACAAAACTGGTGAGGGGTCTGGAACACAAGTCTTATGAGGAGCGGCTGAGGGAGCTGAGATTGTTTAGTCTGGAGAAGAGGAGGCTCAGGGGAGACCTCATTGCACACTACAACTTCCTGAAGGGAGGTTGTGGTGAAGAGGGATTTGGCCTCTTCTCCCAGGCAACGAGCAGAACACGGGGTAATGGCCACAAGTTGTACCAGAGGAGGTTTAGATTAGACATAAGGAAGAACTTTTTCTCTCAGAGAGTGGTCAGGCACTGGAATGGCTGCCCAGAGAGGTGGTGGAGTCGCCATCCCTGGCAGTGTTCAAGAAGTGTCTGGATGAGGAGCTGTGTGATATGGTTTAGTGCTGGTGGTGGCAATGGTGATGAGGAAACAGTTGGATTAGATGATCTTATAGGTTGTTTCCAACCTTGTGATTCTATGATTCACTATAAGATTAAATACTTCATAGTGTTCTGTGTGAATACTGTCCTTTCCCAAATTTTTTAGTAAATAGTTCAAGCTCAGATTAACAACGTCAAGTGTGAATTACTGTCTCATGCATTTTAGTCTTATGAGATCCACAGAACTCCCAGTTTGGCCATGAGAGAATCATAAGAGAGCTTGGGTTGGAAGGGATCTTAAAGATCATCTAATTCCAACCCACTTGCAGCAGGCAGGGATGTCAAGCACTAGATCAGGTATTAAATTATGTTGCCCAGGGCCCCACCCAACCTGGCCTTGAACACCTCCAGGGGTAGGGCATTCACAACTTCTCTGGGCAGTCTGTTCCAGTACCTTACCACCTTCTGAATAAAGAATTTTCCTCTAATATCTAACCTAAATCTCTCCTCTTTTAGTTTGAAGATATTCCTCTTTGTCCTATCACCAACAGACCTTGTAAAAACATCATTCTTCCTCCTGATTGTTAACTTCCCTAAAGCACCCGAAGTCCTCAATGAGGCCTCCCCAAATCCTTCTCTTCTCCAGGCTAAACAAAACCAAATCTCTCAACCTTTTTTCATAAGAGATGTGCTCAAGCCCTCTGATCATCTTTGTGGCACTCTGGACCAATTCTAACAGCTCTATATCTTTCTTGTCCTAGGGGTCCAAGACCTGGATGCAATACTCTGCATGGATCCTCACAAGGGCAGAGTAGAGGGGAACGATCAACTTCCGGGCCCTACTAGCCACAGGCAAGCTTACATCTGGTAATACTGTAATCAGAAACTTCATGTCCACCATGGATGGTGACAGATATTCTAATAATTACTACTTTTTTAAAATTATTATTATATTATTTTATTTTTATTTGCTTTTAAACAAATTGAAAGTCATCCTTCTGCATAAAGACCTGTTATGCTGAGTCTATAAAATAAGTGTTAGTTAGGATATGCCAATGAATGACTTTCACTGGTGTATTTCACTGGTTAGATATTCAAAAGGGCAAACAGGCCAATATTTAACATGAATGGAAAGGTAACGTGCCACGAGCAATCCAGTGAAAATTTGGTAGTAGAAAGACAAGTATGTATTTGTCCTTTTATATCATATTGAAGGAATTGCTCTTAATGCTAAGAAACATGAAGTATTCCTTATGATGTATTGGAGAGATTACAGGATAGGATAAAGATGACTTTACTTATTTCTTCTGATATGCATTTTTCCCCTCAATTCTTTCATCTTCAAATGCCAGTGCTAAAAATATATTTTGCTTGTTACAATAATACTTGTAAAGAAGTTTTCACTTACATTTCATTCAATACTTTCCAAAAGAAACTAGCTGTCTATGGATTAGATCCAAAGCCCATTGATGTTAGAAGGTCTTCAGTGGGTTTTGCCTCAGGACTTACGTGCATGGAAAGACTCATGACAGTACCTGTCAAGACTAATTTGAAAGAAAGATTAATATTTGCAGGCTAGGAGTAACAATTGAAAACAAGTTGTTTGACCTCTTCCAATGAGTCTCACCAAACCCAGAAACTTGTAGTTAAAGTTATAGCACAGTTTTTAGAAGCTATCTAGCCATCCTGCAAATACAATATGAGGAATGCAAGACCTCAGCTGACAAATTACTGCAATTATTGTGTTGGGGCTTTTTTTATTTCTTAAAAAGAAGTGGAAATTGCACTTGATTTTCCATTTCAATTTATCTAGGTTCAGTACAGGGAATTACTTAATGCCTTTGTCTGGTAAATTAAAGAGCCCTCTACTGTTAAAAGCATTCTTCCTGTTTAGGTACTTGCAGAACACGATCAACTTTTTAACTTTCTGTACAATAAATGGAACTTATTGCAGAATAAAGATGTTCTTGTTATAGAAGGAAAAATGAAAATACTTTGCACAAATAATTTGCAGCAGAACAGCTTGAAAGCTCAAGAGTTTATCCTTACCACTCAAAACATCGTACAAGCTCCCCTAGACCAATCACATGCAGTCATACAAAAGGGATTGCTATTAGCAATTGCAAGGCTTTTTTTTTTTTCTTTTTTTTTCCCTTCATGTTAAGCAGCTATGTGCAACAAGGAATAAAGTAAGGCAATGAGGCCTTTGGTACTGTGACTACTTTTGAAAAGGAAAATATCAATAAAATTTCCGTGCACATATATACATATACGTATGCATCTCCATAAAAATTAAGTTTTCATTAATGAGTTCCAAAGCCGAGCAGACAGAAAAATCCTAGGGTATTAACATTTCAATACTAAAGTGATTTCTACATATGAAAGATAACGAAAGAATCATAGAATCATAGAATGGCCTGGGTGGAAAAGGACCACAATGGTCATCGAGTTTCAACCCCCTGCTAAGTGCAGGGCTGCCAACCACCAGACCAGGCTCCCCAGAGCCACATCCAGCCTGGGTAGATGCACCCATAGGGCAGTAGTGGCCTCCCCTGTCCGGGGACATCTTGAGGATCCCATTCCAGTGCAGCCAAATGGATTCACTCTTCTCCAATAGATGCAAGGATGTATTGTCCCCTACAGTGAGTCTTTCACCCTAATTCCTATAAACAGCAAGACCAATCTGCTTTGACAGTGCTCCTTTGAAATAATTGGACTTTTGGTAGGCTGTTTGAATTCCCCATCAGCACCTTAAGGTGCTCACACCTTACAAATGAAACACAAAAGGACACAGGACTGAAAAGGTTCTGCACACTCCATCTGAAGCTGCAAAACTCTTCCAGATTCCTTCAGTGCTGAACTCCTGCTTTCCCTGCAGCCTCCCTCCTTGTGTCTTCCCTCCCCTCTTTTCTTTTTTTCCCTTTTAACATTATTACATGCTCAAACCCAACCAGCTCAGTCAATTTTAATATAACATCCTGTCATAAATATCTTCTTTCCTTGGTACTAGAATAGTATTAATGCACATTGGTGCCGAAGTTGCAATACAATGTGCCATAGTAATTGCTGTTATATAGGAAAATTTTATTTATTTAGAAGCTAGATGTTTTTAGGAAACTAGCAACACTTAGGGCATTTGCATCCTATCATATTAAAATAAAGTTTGAAGTAATGCATACATCATACAACAAAGAATAAAAATAATGTTGGACAAAAAACATGACTACTGTTAGATTTGATTCCAGAGGACAAAGTGACTTTTTTCTAAGCAACAACTGTTCACTCTTCCTTTACTAGTCTAACATCATTTCTGATATTTACATACACCAATAAGATTAAGCAGAATAGAATAACCTAGCTAGAATCAATATCTGCATTTTTGTGCTAGAGAAAACAAAAATGCCAATTGCTTTTTTTAAAAATTAATTCTGTAAACAGCCATGAAGATAACACTAATTCTTGTGTTTTGCTTACATTAAAGTAAGTCTGTCATAATAAACAATTACTATAGCAAATATTTATCCTAGCTTTTTTGTGCATCAAACATTCCTTTCTAATAATATAGTTACACACACAAATCTGTATTTTAAAACAATGATTTGATAATAAAACAGCTAACAGGGTGTTATTGGAAAAATTAAGCCAATTGAGTTGCAAAAGTGTTGCAGAGTATTTATTATTTATTAAAATAATGTAAGTGATTGAAACTGAATTTTTAGGATGTGAATGGCCTTTTCAATCAATTTTATGCATTTGGGTAAACGAGTAATTAAATTTACCACTATAGCATGACTGTATTTTTTTTATTATTATTTTTGTGTCTGGAAAACATGACGGAATATTAGATAAGTTTGCTGAAGTGTTTCCTCATTATGTTTCTCCTTTCCAAGAAATTTAAAACTTCTACAAGGAAGAGGAAATTATTTATTTGAATAGGCACTGTGCACTAGAAATCCATCTCAATTATGCAAGATATTTTCAAAATTGACTGTATCCAACATGTAGATTTGCTGTACTAGCAAAGCAGACATATACTTTCTATGCTTGCTGAATTTTTTTCTGACTAAGTATAAGAATTTCCTTCGGGATACAGACAGAAGGACACATATGTATCGATTAGTGTTAGAAAAGGCATCTGAAACAAAATCAACAGTTAACCAAGCTCCAGCTATTTACTTACTTTCTTTTATTCAGATTTTATACATATTGAATACACCAGGTATGAATATGTGCATTATATCCTCAAGTTAGTAGTTTGACTGTAAATTTAACTGCCAAGATTACAAGGAAATGTCATTTCAGTTAAGCAGTATATCAAATTTCTGAATCTGCTTACAACAGAAAGTTCATCTCATTAACTATCTAAAATAAATACTTGAGAATTTAAAAACAAGGAAATTGCTTGCTACCTTGTAACATTTAACAGACAAAAAAGCAACTGACCAAGACTTCAGTGTTATGTTTTACTACACCCCCCACAGTCCTGAATACTTAACTGTATCAGCACAAGTCACTGTAAATACAAATATCATCTCAAAATAAATATTCTACATCTTCCATGTACCATTTTCCATTTTGGGAAATCTATTCTCTTCAAAAAGCACTCCCATGAGATCAAATCAATCATTTAAAGAAAAACATTGTTTTTAACCATCTTTTAAGATATACTCTATTTGCCTGTCAGAGTCACTTTTTCTTCATGAGCATTATAGTGTAAGAAGATTCTGAGAGGAAAGCAGTAAAATCCTGACCATTTTTTTGGAGAAGCATTAACTCTCAACAGATGTCACTAATGCACCTGATTTATGGCAACATGCACTTTTACATTTTGTCATTCCTATTGACTTCCCATTTGACACTCTCTAATGGGTAATTAAGGTCAACTAAAGCATAATCAATTAGTCTGCATTAATTGGTGGCCAGAACTACATTTTTCTTGTGATTTCTTACATATCCATGTATCGTACATCTTTCAGTTTTCCCCGGAGCCCCTCTCAAGCATGTTGCTTCAGAGTAATTATAATGAGTTAGGTTGTCTTTGTTCAGCAAGTTATTCTCCAGGAGCAACAAACGAAAGATAGATTTGGCTTTACATATTCATCGTTTCTACCAAAACTATCATTTTTTCTCTTACTTATTGACAGTAATAGTAATAAAGATATATTGACAGAATGGCAGTTAGAAAGGCAAAATAATAATAATAATAATAATAATAATAATAATAATAATAATAATCCTGTTTTACAGAATACTGCCATAAAGAAAAAAAAAGAATAAATGTGTTCTGTAGCAGCCTCCAAACATTCCTCTTCACATATACCTCCAGGGAAGAGTAGACTATGTGTGGATGTCCTGAATCAGGATGTGGATTGAAGAAAAGAAAAAATGAATAAAGATCATTTCTACCTTACAAAGACTAAACCTCAGTTGGATAAGCCTGTTCACAACTCCCATATTTTATTTTATCATGCTATGCTTTCTAACTTCCCTTCCCTATCTAACCCTGTTAATCTAAGCTTAACTAGCTTACCCATAGTTATCCTAGCCTTTCCATTAACTTTGAGAGAACTGTGAATTTCTCTTTAAGTCTTCTGTGAAACACAACTGAAATTCATAGAATTCTTAGAAAACTTAGTAAATTCCTAATTTCAAAGTCTTTGCAGAGTCAAGAAATTCTCTTAGTCCCATTTGTGAGCCACCTGAATGAATGCCTTGCCACTGCCTTATTTTCTTCCGAACAGACAATCCAGAATGTATTACCCAGCTGCTGTGTTCTATGTTCTGGTCTGTCCCTCAAAAGATCTATGGATATAACCAGAAACTTGGTTCTGTCATGATATAACCTTGCCCTCCAATGTACTGAGTGTTGCCTTCAATTTGGGATTCATCATATGTATGCATTTGGTCTCATTATCCAGATAATTAATGAAAATATTAAATGTGACTGACCCCAGAATGTGTCAAAGATACAGTAGTAGAAACTGACTGCCAGCTGGAATTTGCCCTGTTGATTTTAACTTATTGAGTCTACCAGTCCACTCTATGTAGCCATCAGCTTAAACAGTTTGTAGCTCAGCAATTGAACTATCAAGATGCACTGGGAAAGTATGTCAAAATCCATGCTGTAGTCAAGGTAAAAAATACTGACTGATCTCCCTTTGTTCATTCAAATAATAAACTTATCATATAAGCAATTAGTGTGGTCAGCTACAACTTGCCTTTGTTGTTATGTCTGTGCTGACATACTCCAGTCACCTTGTCCTTCATGTGTATGGATATGACTCATAGCATAATTTTGAAGATGAGTGGGAGACTGATCAATTTTTGGAAACAAGAAACCTCTCCCTTGCCATCATCATCTTTTAAAAATGATAGAAAGAACCATGCAATGATGTAAGTCAGCTTCTCAGCATGCTTGAAGGCATCCCCTAGAGGTGGGACACGCAAGAAGTGTGTACATGGATACATGGAAGTTACATTATTAGAAGAATCCATAGCAGTGACATTCAGTCTTTTCAGTGTTGTCATTATGTCTACTGCCCAATGGGGCAGTAAGCAGACAGATTCCTTAATCTTTCTTTTTTGCTGCCTGTTTCCAGAAATATCTTCATTCTAATGGTACTCCCTTTTCACTCAGTAAAGCAGTACTGATTTGTGTAGACAGCAGTAACAACCTGGAAATAACCAGCACTTTCTTAGAAATCATATTCTGCAAGTGCAGAAACAGCATGTTCGCATGAGACCTCTCAAAGAAAAAAATGAAACTAATGGTCTCTGAAAGCTTGATACCCAAAGGTAGTCTAAGACTCTAGTTCAAGGTCTTCATACAAGTAGAACAATTATTTATTTTGTTGCTATAGAAACATATACTGCTGAACCACGCAGATGGCATGTGTTGCGAAGCTAATGAAAATTGTCCAAGCAAAGGAATGTGTTTGTTCCTTTTGATGACACAGACTAGAGCATTTTTATTTTTGTCAACCAAGAAAGCCACATTAAATTTCATGGATATTCATGCCAGATCTCCTTCCAACCATATCCTCAAATCGGTTTTTGTGGCACTCCCACCATCAACATACACCAACATATACCACTCCTCCACTATGTGTACAGTTAAACAGTCATCTATGATAATGTCCAATTTCAGTATTCTTTATAAAATGTGGAATGTTTATGGAGAGTGGCAATATGCAAGTTATTTCATTTGAAGCATTATGTTTTGGTATTAACTGCACAAAATAAAATTTTCAACTCACTACACCTACTACTGACAATCATAGAATCATAGAATCATAGAATCACAAGGTTGAAAATGACCTACAAGATCATCTAGCCCAACCATCTCCTCATCACCATTGCCACCACCAGCACTAAACCATATCACGCAGCACATCATCCAGACGCCTCTTGAACACTGCTAGGGACGGTGACTCCACCACCTCTCTGGGCAGCCATTCCAGTGCCTGACCACTCTCTGAGAGAAAAAGTTCTTCCTTATGTCTAATCTAAACCTCCTCTGGTACAACTTGTGGCCATTACCCCATGTCCTGCTCATTGCCTGGGAGAAGAGGCCAAATCCCTCTTCACCACAACCTCCCTTCAGGAAGTTGTAGTGTGCAATGAGGTCTCCCCTGAGCCTCCTCTTCTCCAGACTAAACAATCCCAGCTCCCTCAGCCGCTCCTCATAAGACTTGTGTTCCAGACCCCTCACCAGTTTTGTTGCCCTTCTCTGGACACGCTCCAGGACCTCTACATCTTTCCTGTTGTGAGGAGCCCAAAACTGAACACAGGACTCGTGGTGCAGCCTCACCAGTGCTGAGTAGAGGGGGATGATCACCTCCCTGCTCCTGCTGGCCACACTATTTCTAATGCAGGCCAGGATGCCGTTGGCCCTCTTGGCCACCTGGGCACACTGCTGGCACATGTTCAGCACAGGATCAACCAAAACCTCAGGTCCCTTTCCTCTTCACAGTCATCCAGCCACTCATCCCCAAGCCTATAACCCAGCACTTGGCCTTGTTGAACCTCATCCCATTCACCTCAGCCCAGCAGTCCAGCTTGTCTAGTTCCCTCTGAAGGGCCACCCTACCCTCAGGCAGATCAACACCACCTCCCAGCTTGGTGTCATCTGCAAACTTACTGAGGGTACACTCAATCCCCTCATCTAGGTCATCAATAAAGATATTAAACAGGATGGACCCAGTGCCGACCCCTGGGGGACACCACTTGAAACTGATCGCCAGCTGGACTTCATTCAGCACGACCCGCTGGGCACGCTTACAAGCAGTAACTTATGAGCAGTACTTGTGAGGGGAGAGCATGATAGAAACTTTGCAGAGCTTGTCAATCCATTCTAAGAAAACATTTTCTTGAACCAGCCATGAAGCAAAGCATGTTTGCCAACTGAAAAATTGAGAAAGTTAATTAGCATTTGTTTTAGCTGTCCTGTAAACCAGACATATAAACAGCATAAAATGCAACATCTTACTGAACATACAGTCCGATTTGAGACCTCCATCACCTAAACATATCAAAATTGAGAACAGGTGTCCTATTCACAAAAAGATAATATGTAAAATCATGGACCATCTCCAAACCTCACTAAGAACTAAAGCAGAGATTAGGTTGATCTCTTCAGATTGTGGGGAAAAAAAAAAAAATAAAAATAAAAAAATTCAATCATTTTGTTTTATTTAGTTACCTTAGCAACAATGACTGGTGTACTCTATGGCTTTGTATCTCTTATTGTGCAAGACATACAAGTATATTCCCTTTAGGCCAAGCAAGAGAAAGTACACAGCTTACTGATTGGTCATAATTTCTTTCCAGCTATTACAGAAGCTTACAAGCAAAAGGAGAGATACAGAGGCACAACCAGAAAAAGAGAGGGCAGAAACAATCAGAGCTGAAGCTCTGAAGCCAGACACCTCTAAGAAACTTTTATACACTGTTTTTACACAATGTGAAAATCAGAATCACAGCCTAGCCATGCACAGAGTGCAACACAGCCAACAATGGCATCCCTCATAATCCGTTTATGGGTCTATCCTTTTATATGTCACATGAAAGGAGAAGCATGATGCCTACTGTTATTAAAGCACAGCCAAGATCAAATTTGTCATTGCAAGGGTAAGGAGAAAACTATGAGTATATATCTGGCCACTCTTATTAGGGCCTTCAGGAGTACTTTAAGCCTCTCAGAATAAAATTTTCCTGCACTTTCCATAGAGCAGGGTAAAAATTTAAATATCAGATCTGAACTCCTTATCTTAATGACAAATGAGTGAGGAATAACAATTTGTAAGGAGCTACTTGCCTATAACTGAATGAAAGTAATCATTTAGTATTCTATCTAGTCTATTCTATTTCCTATAATGATAGGATATATTGATATATTTGATATCAATTGAATATATGATATTGATATGAATTGAATATTGATATTGATGTATTGATAGTAAGGCAAAAAAAAGGAAGGCAAGAGTGAAGAAGAAGAACAACAAATTAGTTATCTTTTTTTTTTTTTAAATATGGAAAACTTGCTGCATACATCTTCAAAAGGAATTATGTCATTAAGAGTTTGTTAAAATACATGTAAGTTTTCAGACTGAGACTAAAGAACCGTTTTTTTGCTTGTGTCAAAGATTGCAAAACTTTGTTTGAAGACATCAGACAGGTCAGACAAAAAAGTGTTTGAGTAGTGAGTAGAGTAGAATGTCAACGAAAAGGTGAAGGACTGTTAAGAAATCAATATGATGAATTTATCTATTCAAAAGGCAGATGGCTTAATCCAGCAACAAGCAAAACTGAGTTTGCAGTTAGTATCATATTCTTTTACATTATTATACATTATAATTATACATTATGTGAAGAAGGTGCAAGAAGAGGGAAAATTAATTCCATTAGAACTGGGTTGGAATATAGAACCATAGACTCTTTCATTTTGTTGTGTTGTTTTGTTTTTTTTTTTAATCACTACAGTAAATTTCAGTACAATATTTCTTCCTTAGCTTACAGAAAAACAGCCTTATACCATCAGTTAAAAATTGATCTAAAATGCAAATATTTGTTTTCAAAGTAGGATGTTTATGCAATCATTCAACTGTCTTTTTATTATAATAAAATCTTGCCATAGGATCTATTTATTTTCAGTGGTGGTTCCATGCTGGTCTACAGCATTAAGGACTAAAGAAAGAACATGACAAGCAGATACTCCTACTGGAACCTATCTGAATTACTAGTGTCACGTCAAATGAAAACATATATGTTCTGAGGCATTTTGCCTTTTCAGAGAGCATGGAGGGTAGAGATTTCTCAAGAAAGCTGTTCTTGTGGAAAATCTGTATCACCACTTTAAATTAGGGTTATTGTAGGATGACTTTTTTTTTTTCTCCTATCTAGATGCATATCCATCTTTAACACTGAAACTGAAGAATAAGTAGACATGCTCATAAAATCGCCATCAGTTACAGAGATGGAGACACACCAATGTTGCTCAAGCTGTTCAAACTGCTAAAGCTACTATCTCCACTGGTTAAGTAGCTAGCAACAGCAGAAATATGGTCTTTCAGTTTGCACACAGTTAACTGTGTTGATAATAGATTTCATTAGAAGTAGCAGTGCTCTTCAGGTTGAAAGGACAACCTTAGTTCTTGGAACTGTACAGAAAACGTCATTATGCTTAAGTGTACACAAGCAAAAAACTGAACTACCTTGTGCACTGTACGCGTGTGTGTGCACATAGCTAAATTCCCCAATCTCTCCACTTTCATCTTAAGTTTATCAGATCTACCCAGAAGAACCTAAGCAGTAGAGAACTGACAGGAAAATATCAGCGTGACATCTTATTAAGTAACAAAGGTCCATCCAGTCTTGCTTCCAATTTTCCTGTTTTCTACTAACAGAATTAGATGAAAGCATGGGAATTTCCTTTGTAACACAAGATAACTTGTTGCACCACACCTTCTTCCCCCTGCATTTTCTCTTCTTTAGATTAAGAGGTTGACCACAAAAAAAAAAAAAAAAAAGATGCTCTGAAAAAATTAAATGCCAGTACAGTGTGAAAGCAGGTAGCAAAAGCAGTAGAATCTGAGGGGGAAAATAGATCTATCTATCTCCATAGTTAAAGATGAAGTATCTTGCTGAAAATGGCAGAATTTACATACATGGTATAATTTTTCCCTGCTGTTGCAATTTGTATTCCTTCACCTGGAAAACAAATTTCATGTGGAAGTTGATGTAGCACTAACCTCAGCTTTGTTTTTATTATTGAATAAGAATATTGAATATAATAAAAATACTTCATCTGATTAAATAAATTTTCCCTTTAAAAGAAGATAGTTGAGGATCCAATTAAGTTCAGTTCTATCATATTTTTTCACATCTCTTGAAAAACTTGACATAGACAAAAAATGTAGAGAATTGAACTAATGTTTAGAATAATGTTAAGACAAAGACTTAAGAACAGAACACTACAGCTATTGCATTTGTATACCTTTTTCTTCTGTTTCCTAGCAGTGAAAATATCACATGAAAAGGGATAAACTACAGAAGCATTGTCTAGTGCGGAAGAAGAGGTGTTTTTAAGGGCAGATTACGTAACCAGATATATGACCCCATCATGTCAGAATTAGATCAATCTCTGCCTTCTCATAAGAAGGCTATAATACTGGGGAAAGAAAGGAAAAAAAAATAAAAATAAAAATAAAGCTCCAGAATCGGAATTGCAGAACTGGGAAGTATTCTAGTCAGAATTCAGGGTTTTTTTTTTTCCCCCATGAGTCAATGTTTTAGCAACATCATTACAATGAAATCACTGCATAATCACAGAACAAAGTGTTTCCAGCCAAATTTCCTCACATGCAATTCCCAAAAGACCTGTCCCAAACTTGCAGGAAAAAAATCAAGATATAGGAAATGTTTTAATTAAGCTGATACTCTATTAACTTAAACCACCTGGGAACTACTATCAACAACTTATTCAGTTTAAATTGTCACTCTTTAATTTTTTTACCTAGTAAAGGGCTGTTCTCAGGCCCCAGTCTTCCACAGGTAGTCCACAACCAGCTGTGGGTACTACACTTGGTGCGCTTTTCAAGTAGGGCTGAATGAGCAGCAAAAGAGGGGTTGTCTCCTTGCTGTTTTAGAAGTCAGATGTTTCCAGCTTTGTTTCTCACTTACTGAGGGGTTCCCTTCACATTTATTCCTATGTCATAAATCTGGCCTAAGTTTCCACTACAGAACTGAATTCCTGAGCTGTTGTGGAGAGAAGAAATGAAAAAAACTGAATTAAGTACAGGAGAAGGAAGAAAGAACTCACATTCAGATTTACCATAAATAAAGGGTTTTGTCAGGCACTCCTTCAACAAAAGGATAATTGTCAAGATAAGCAGAAAAGATGGGAATGACTGGACACAAACCATTGAAGAATTGCTGTCCAGACTGATAAGGACTGCTGGATAAAGCGATCCAATGTTAATAAAACAGACTTAATTAGTGAACATGTTTCATTCACCAGATCAAGCAGTGATGAAACACTACTTCTTTATAAATGAGCTCTGTTTTCCTCATTGTTGATATGCAGATAGACACATTAGCAAAAATGAAATAAGTAAAAAATACCAGTTGAGCTATGCAATGAGTATGTGTAATTATCATAGAATCATAATGGTTGGAAAAAAACTCTGTCATCTACTCCAACCATTTGCCTACCACCAATGATGCCCACTGGCCATGTCTTTAAGTACCACACCTACCCTTTCTTTAAAGATCTGCAGGAACAGTGACTCCACCACTTCCCTAGACAGCCTGTTCCAGTACCTGACAACTCTTCCCTTTCCTTTCCCTCTGTGTAGTAAATATATGTATTTACTACAGAGAAGATTAAAATAACAAATCATAAATATTACACTACACAGACAGGAGTGATCAGGATGCTCCCAACAATAGCACCATACTGAAGAGCAGGAACTTGAATTCCCTCATGTCATTGATAGCACAACAGTGCATGTGTGAAGTCTCCAGAGTCATAAACCTTGTTTTAAAGTTTAGAGTATATGTTGCTGCTTAAGAAAATATACCAAGTTTATTAGAAGAATACCAACATATTAACATCAAGTCTGCCTAGGAACCTGTCTATTTGGAATGCTGAAGAGTACCAAGTTAGCAGGCTTTAGCTGAATCTTCCAAAATGCACTGCATAGCAAAATATAGCAGTTATAAGGCAATCTAGTATTGTGACTCAATGTGGAAGAAATACAGTGAAATTATTTGTTGTTTTGTAATCAGTTACATGTGACCTCCAATTTCTGAAGAGAATTGGAGTGGAGGAGTTAAAAGGTTTAATCCAACTGTGAGGCTCTGATCAGCTAAAAAGAAATTTTAGAGCTGAATCTGAAAGGAGTTAGAACCTCGGTATGCTTACTTTCTTCATTCTCGTTCAGTTGTCAAACAAAACTGCCACTTGCCAGCCTTGTGATGGATTTGACTGAAAACTCTTTCTTTTACCAAAGATTTCCAAGGTATTATCTTGGATGGAAACCTGCTATATAAAAAATCTTTTTTTAACAAATCTTCACATCTTCAGTCCTCCAAGATTTCTTTCTTAATAAGATGATGTACTTGCAGAACAAGGAAGATGGCTGATAAAGGAAAGAATTAACTGTAATATTTTACTTAGCTTGTTACTTTTTTTTTTTCATTTGGCTGTACTAGATTCAAGTGTTTTGCAATGTAAATTTACCAGTAGAACACCAAAAAATGAAGTTGTGGGGTTTTTTTTTGTTGGTTTTTTTTTTTTTTTTTTTTTTTTTTTAAGGGAAACTACATATAGATTTGCAAATTATCTAAGAATACTCAAAACCCTTATATCCATGCTACATTTACACTTGAAAGATTTCACATGGTTTATGTATTGAAAATACCATGATTTATTAATAGCATTACCACATGCTGGTGACATTATATTGCTTCTGGAGGAGAGGCAGTAATTAGAAGGTTATCTTAATGTTCTAACCCTTAAAATACAGAGAACGTGATTAAATTGATGTAGAGAAATTGCAAGTGTTGAAGCTGCTACTCAAGGGCTCAAAATCACTGTTCACTATCAACATTAATGCTCTCAAAAATTCAATTAGAAGGATTTCCTGATATTTAAAATGACGTCATAGCCTACAGAGCTCAGGGATCAAGATGCAAGGCCAGTATTTTTCCAAATATCAAAAGAGAAATTCAGAAGAGTTTTGTTTTATGTAAACCTACTATTTCATAGAAACCTTATTATTATGAGAACGGGATGTATGTAAGAAAGTAGGACAATACTGGAGAAAAATAGAACAGCTTTATCTTCTGTAGATAGAGGAGGAGGGAAATTATGAATCTGCAAGTTCCAAAACAACTGATGGGGAAGTGGATCAGAAAAAAGCCACCAAGCAATACAACAATTATAGAATCATAGAACTACCAAGGCTGGAAAAAAGAACTCCAAGATCACCCAGTCCAACCGTCCACCTATCACCAATATTTGCTGCTAAATCATGTCTTTCAGTGTAACATCTAAATGTTTCTTGAACATTTCCAGAGGTGGTGACTGCACCACCTTTCTGGGCAGCCTGTTCCAGCACCTGACCACTCTTTCAGATAAGTTTTTTCTAAAGTCCAACCTGAATCTTCCCTGCTGCAATTTGAGGGGTCATTCCCTCTAGTCCCATCACTAGTTACATGGCAAAAGAGGCTGACTCCCATCCCAATGCAATCTCCTTTCAGGCAGTTGTAGAGAGCAGTAAGGTCTCCCCTGAGCCTCCAATTCTCCAGACTAAATAATCCCAGTTCCCTCAGCCACTCCTCATAAGGCTCATGCTCCAGACTCCTCACGAGCTTCATTGCCATTCTCTGAACATGCTCCCAGGCCTCAGTGTAGTGAGGGACCCAAAACTGAAAGTAGAACTCACCAGGGCTGAATACAGAGAGATGATCACCTATCTGCTCTTGCTGGCTATGCTGTTTCTGACACAAGCCAGGATGTCATTGGTCTTCTTGGCCACCTGGGCACACTGCTGGCTCATATTCAGCTGAGCATTGACCAGAATCTAAAGGTCCATTTCTTCCACGTGGTTTTCCAGCTTCTTTGCCCCAAGCCCGTATGATTGCCTGGGATTGTGGCTGAAGTGCAGCACCCAGCACTTGGTCTTGCTGAACACCATCCCTTTGGCCTCAGACCAGCTATCCAGCCTGCCCAGATCCCTCAGTAGGGCCTTCCTATCCCCAGGCAGATAAACATTTCCTGTCAACTTGGTGTCACATGCAAACTTACTGAGGTTCCACTCAATGCCCATCCAAGTCATCAATTAAGATATGGAACAGAACAAACCCCAATACCAGAATAAATAATACCAATAACAGAACAAAACCCCCTTGAAACACCACTTGTGACTGTTCTCCAGCTGGATTTAACTCCATTTTACCACCACTCTCTAGGCCTGACCATTTAGATAGTTCAAAGAACTATCCAGCAAAGATGTATCTGTCCAAGCCATAGGCTTAGCACCATAGGCTTTGCTGAAGTCTAAGTAGACTTCATCAACAGCCTTTCCCACATCCACAGGTGGGTCACTCAATCATAGAAAGAGATCAGGTTGGTCATGCAGGACCTGCCTTTCATGAATGCATTCTGGCTAGTCCTGACCCCCAGTTGTCCCGCACATGCCATGTGATCTCCCTGAAGAAGATCTCCTTCATAACCTAACTTGGCACCAAGGTCAGGCTAATGAGCCTGTAGTTCCCCGAATCCCTGTGATCCTTCTTGTAGATGGGAATCACACTGACAAGACTCCAATCCTCTGGAACCTCTCAGGTTTACCTGGAATGCTGATAGATGATTGAAAGTGGCTTGGCTATTATCTCTGCCAGCTCCCTCAGCACCCTTAGGTGTATCCCACCTGGCCCCATGGACTTGTGTTAGTCCAGTCAGAGTACTAGGTCCATCTGAATTATGGGGGGTTTATTCTGCTGTCCACTTGAGACTTCCAGGTCAGGGGAGTAAAGTACCCTGAGGATAACGAGTTTGACTTTTAAAACCAGATGTAAAGAAGGCATTGACTGAACCCAGTTGTTAAAGCTTTTAATTATGTAAGTTTTGTGTAACATTCTTTAGAAACACACCTTCGGTTCTATACTCTGTGTGACTCTCTACAGTGGAGAATAAGATAATTTGAATGCACATTCCAGCAGCCGAATGCCTATCACAAAAGGCATAACTAGCTGGTCACCTAGTACAGTTTTCCTTTCCTTGGTGGACAATCTAATTGTTAGTTTCAAACTTCCTCTGACTGCTTAGTACCATTCTTGCCTGTCGTTTCTTCCAAAAAATAATCAACCTATATTGTTACCTGCATAGCAATAGAACTTTCTGCACTTGCTTCCCTTGCAGAGCTTTCTTTGGGTCTATATTATTCACTCCCATTTTCACATTTCTCCTCCACTGTCAAGTTCTCAGAATAACATTATTCTTATAATTAAGCTTCATTCATTCATTAACATTCAAATTTAGTTAACAGTAGTGCCAAATTAACAGAAGCTATTTGCATTTCAGCCCAACTCCCCTGCAATGAAAAGGGATATACACAGCTAGATCAGGTTGTCCAAGGCCTGATCCAGCCTTGCTTTGAAGGTTTACGGGGATGACGCATCAACCACATCTTTGGGCAACTTGTTCCAGGATCTCACCACCCTCACTATAAAATACTTTTCCTCCAACTCTTCAAGCCTGTTTAGGTCCCTCTGGATGGGATCCCATCTCTTTGGTATGTAAACCGTGCCCCACACTTAGTGTCATCAGCAAACTCACTGAAGATGCACTGACCCCACTGTCACTGATGAAGATATTAAAGAAAATCGGTCCCAGCATGGACACCTGTGGGACACCACTCATCACTAATCTCCATCCAGACATTGAGCTATTGACCACCACTCTCTGGACTCTCTGGACTTATTACTGCAGCCAGTTAATTCTTCGTCCATTGAATAGTCCACCCATCAAATCCATATCTTTCCAATTTGGTGAGAAGGACATTGTGGGGTATTTTGTCAAAGGCCTTTGTGAAGTCCAGATAGATTACATCAGTGGCTCCTCCCTTGTCCATTGACGTAGTTACGCCATCATAGAAAGCCACTAGGTTGGTCAAGGAGAATTTTCCCTTGGTGAAGCCACACTGGTTCTCCTATATCACCTCCCTGCTTTCCATATTCCTTAGCATAGCTTCTTGGAGAATCTGTTCCATGATCTTTCCCACATCATGAGATCCCAGAGACGAGACTGACAGGGCAGTAGTCCCCCAGAAAGATGAGCACTTGCAATTGCAATGACTCGTATAGCTGGAGGCAAATGTACTCATTGACAGGCTCAATTTGATCGGGTGGCCTGTAGTAGACACTGATTACAAGACTCCTTTTGCTGCCTTAGTCTCTGTTACCCATAGCCTTTCAACTTGCTCATGACCATAATTTAGGGACAGCTCTTCACATTCTATTCCTTTCCTGATGTAGACAGCAACATCTCCTCCCTTCTCTCTTTTCCTGTCCTTTTTGAACAGCTTGTAGCCACACTCCTGTCATGGGAATCATCCCATTAGGTTTCACTGATGGCAACTATATCATGGCTTTCTAGTAGCACAGTAGCATCCAGCTCCTCCTGTTTGCTTCCCAAGCTGTGTGTTGGTGTAGAGGCACTTCAGCTGGGCAGCTGGTCTCATCACCTCCTTAAAAGGAAATCCTTCTTGATTCCTTTTAATTATTTTCCTTGATTTTCCCCACTGCCTTCTCCTATTGTCCCAGCAATCGCTGCCTCATCATCATAGAATTTTGTACATGCTGCAGTGTTGCCAGCATCTCTCAAGGCAGCAGGTCTTTAGATTAGTGGGTATTAGATTTATTCTTACAGAGAAAATAAAGAAGGAGAAGAAGCAGAGAAAGAGTTTGAAGTGTCAGGAGATTATTTCAATGAATGAGTAATAACATGACAGTAAGAAGCTGCTTCAAAAATAGTACAGAAGCATCTCAAAACCTTTCTGAAGTTTTTTTTTTTTTTTTTGCTCTCAAGATCAGAGAATACAGACTGTGAAAGTCCTACAGGATAAGCACAAAAGCAAGAATATGAACTATGCAAGAAATAGATGTAGGAATTTGGGGTCTTTTATAATTTTTCTAGTTAAATTCTGTAGCATGATTATATATTATTATATATATAATATATATAATTATATAATATAATAAATAAAATATATTTATTATTATATATAATATATAAAATATAATATATACAATATATAACATATAATATATTTATTAATATAATAAATAATATAATAATATAATTATAATTATAATTATTATATTTACCACAGACAGCAGACAACTGTAGAAAAGAAAAAGCATTACAAATACTCAAACTATGCCTTCATGTTCCTGTTGCAGTTCTAACCTCTCTTCCTAATCAAATATATCTACATGAATAGCTGTCTCAGCAACCCAACTAGAACTCATATGTTGCATCTTAAATTATTTGAAAATTATAATAACTTTATTGAAGAACTTAACCTCAATTCCATCAAATTCAGCAGCAAAATTACGGGCTTTGGGGGAAGAAAATAAAAGAATCACACAAAAAGAGAAAAATCTATTGAAATTCCTCATCAATAGTTCATATCTTCCTACAGAATGTTATTATCATAGGAAATCACTGTAAAAATCGTGCAATTTGCACAATGTGGAGAAGGTCACAAAACACACCACAAGCAATCAGAGAGACAAAAGAGGACACAATAGTCATTTTCCTCCCCTGGTACTTCCAATGGAGAACAAACGGAACCAGATGGTTAAGCCACATAGTTTGCTGTTAATTTGCATGGATTAACCATCTTATGAAGTGCTTTCATCACACTGATTTATTAACAGAAAAATAGGTGTGGAGAAATTAAGTAATTGTTTCAGGGGGTCCAGTGCTGGGAAACCTAACTTGAAATGCCTTGGTATTGATCTTAAGAAGCTCACAGGTCTTATTAAATTCTAGAACCCTAGTTCACCCACACAGTGTTTTTTACTGCTCCTCACCACCTTCTGAGTGAAATTTTTTCCTCTAACGTCTAATATAAATTTAATCTCTTTCAGTTTAAACCATTCCACCTTGCCCTATCACTATCAGGTAATGTAAAAAGTTGGTCTCCCTTCTGTTTCTAAGCTCCCTTCAAATACTGGAAGGCTACAACGAAGTCTCCCTCGAGATTTCTCTTCTCAAGCCAACCAAGCCCACCTCCCTCAACCTTTTTTTTAGAACAGGTGATCCAGCCCTCTAATCATATTCAGGGAGCTCTTCTGGACCTACTCCAACAGCACCATGTCTTTCTTGTGCTGGGGGACCCAGGCCTGGATGCAGAACTCCAGACGGCTCTTCACAAGGGCACTGTAGAGAACAACCACCTCCCCCCTGGCCACCTCTCTGATGATGCTGCCCAGCATGCTTTTTCTATCAGAGAGGGTGGGTAGAGGGCTATTACATATTATTGTAATTGAATTCAAAAACCAACAAACAATATTATAAAAAACAGCACATGAAAAGTAAGTTCAAGTTGGTGAGCTTGTAAAGCATCTTAGTGCGCCATATGCACATACTGACTCGGGTCAGAAAGCTTTGTCTACTGTATGATGGTGACAAAGAAGAATTCCAAAGAAATTCAAAGCAAATGTGGTAGAAAAAATATCTTAACTGTATTAATTAGCTAAAGCATTATGAAACCTTTCAGAGAGAGTTTTTGAAAAAGAAGATTAAGTAAGAATTATTTGAATTATCTTCTGAAACACCGGGGCTTGCATTTGCTCACAGAAAACAATGAAGTAAGCAAAATCTAGTGCCATCGAGAAATTGTGCAAATTCAACATTTTGTCCTGTTCAAAACACTCTAGAGGAATAGTATAGATATGCATAAGGTTTGCAGATACCGTGTATATCATCTCATACCATTACACACTGTATTAAAGAGAAAGGTTTATGTAATAAAGAATGAAAAAAAAAAAACCACAGAAGTTTCCATTATAAACTGGCAGGCCATAAAATCATCATGAAAAGCATTAAATCCACCTGAATACGTGAAGTTAAAATGCAACTTATTTTGTTCCCTCACATTTTAGCCACAACAGAAAAGGTTGCAACAGGCAACAAATATTTAACATGCTTCTTTATCAGAGGCTTGTCATGGGAAATATCTCAAATTAATTTATTTAATAAGATTGCCATGATAGCCAATAACATTTCAACAGAAAGGTTGCTCTTTGGACTAATTAAAACTGAAGCTTTTGAGACCTCTGTATTCTTCTTTTCCCCCCTCTGATCCATCTTCAAAGTATGAGAAATGAAGAATATTTCAGAGGTTGTTTATTAAAGGTAATGTGATGGAGTTTTGAGCTCTTCTAATGAGCTCATGTGCCTTGCATATTAAATAATATGACTGAATAAATCTACTAATTTAGTCCTTGGGCACTGGGCCACGTAAAAGAGCAGATCTAGTAGAGCTCTCAACACTTCAGCTATCCACTGTGATTTAGTTAGTGTATATTCCAATTATATTTTCCTAAACTCAAATCTCATGACCACACTACACATGGCAGGAAAAAGAAAAAAAAAAAAAACAAAACAAAAAAAATTATAATTTTAAGATCCCTTCAGTTGAATAAATTTATTTTAGTGTAAATACATCAAAGAAATTTTGTCTTAAGATTTAAGTATGGAATTCAGTTTTGTTTCTATTTGTATTAAAATTTTAGAAATAATAACAGTGATGATAGATTTACAGAAAAAAAAAGTAATCTACAACTATTTAATCAATATCATCTAAGCTTAAAAATGAGGATTTTGATGCTCCAATCATCAACAGGTTTGGGACTAGAAGACACCATTGTAAAATGCTCTTATGGAAGATTTCCCTGATTTGAGTGCAATGAGGTCTCCTCTGAGCTGTCTCTTCTCCAGACTAAACAATCTCAGCTCCCTCAGCTGCTCCTCATGAGACTTGTGCTCCAATCCCGCACCAGTTTTGTTGCCCTTCTCTAGACACATTCCAGGGCCTCAATGTCTTTTTTTGTTGTGAGGGACCCAAAACTGAACACACTACTCAAGATGTGGCTTCACCAGTGCTGAGTAGAGGGGGATGATTACCTCCCTGCTCCTGCTGGCCACAATATTTCCAATGCAGGTCAGGATGCCGTTGGTCCTCTTGGCCACCTGGGCACACTGTTGGCTCATGTTCAGTGGAGCATCAACTAAAACCTCGAGGTCCCTTTCTTCTTCACAGTCATCCAGCCACTCAGCCCCTACGCCTATAGCACTGCTTTTATGCCACTGCCTCAAGGCTTGCTGAGGAACAAGTGCAAACAAATTCTTGACCAGGGCTGCAAAATCCTTTGTCTGGAGAACACAGATGGACAAGGCCAGGGGCAACAAGAGAGAGGGATAACTTGCAGATTAATGGCCAGGAAGCAGTCTTTTGTATGGGCTGATCTGGAGGAGATAGCCCTCTCAGACGGTACTGCACATGACTGTTACCCAAGCGCCCAGGAATGCCACGTTAGCGGAAGAAGGATGAAAAGAGGACTTAACAACCATGAGATTAGGTTTTCTGACAACGGATTTGTCATGAAGAAGAAGTTTTTTTCTGACATGAGAAGCCTCACATCTACAATACAAACACAAACTACAATAACATTTGGTGAGAGCTACTATGTGCCACAGCTTGTCAGGAAGATTAGGGACTGTCTGCTGAGCAAAAAGTTTAACATGACACATTAACAGAAGCACATAGCATAGCATTTTTTATCTGAGAATTTGCTTTATCAAAAGTTTTATGCACTCTTTGTACCTATCATAGTTTCTGTGGAAACAAACATGAAGCATTACTTTTGGAGTGACCAACATAAAACGTTGCGTATTTTGGTCATTGTGCATTGTGCAACTGTACAGGTGAGGTTGATGTACTCAGAAAATTGAAATCACTCCACAGTATCCTTCACAGACTGAAGCATGAAAAAAGAAACAGTGATGGACCGACATACTTTTTTTGTTATTAATGTACCCCAAAGTATTTTTTTAAAACCTACAGTCTGAAAACTGTAATGTGCTTAAAACAGAATGTTTTGGGTTTTGTTTTTGTTTTTGTTTTTTTTTTTTTTTTACTTGGCAATAATAGAAAAATTTCAGTTACAAAAAAAATAAAAGGGAAGAAAGTGGAACAGAATAAATGAAAAAAATATTTACACCAAGCAAAATTCATAAATGCTTATGCCAGATTCCTTAAAAAACATACCCACTACTGTCAGGGCAATGAAGGAAAAGCAACACTTTTATTAGAAGTTCAACTCTTATTTTGTTAAAGTTGCGCAGCAAGTAGCTTAGTGATATGCTGTCTGGAATGAAATATATACTGAACAGAAAATTTATAGAAGAAAAAAAATGTAATTAATTGTGATTAGTTGTGATTCCAAAAAGTTGACATTCTAGCTGCAAATTACTTCCCAAATGTTTCTGATTTTACACACTTCATTTGCATGCAGAGCTCTGGGATCACAAAGCAGAATTTCATTTGCAAATATTTTCCAGAACTTGTACATCAAACTGTCCCAATCTATTCTTATATAGCATAGCAGAAACAATATAGATGTGCCTGTAATAACTCAGCAATGCAGAGGAAAATGAGGTATTCCAATGAAGAATACAAGAAAAAAATCCACACTACCCTACCAGAAATGACAAATACCCTCGATATGCCAAGAACCATCTGTTCACTACTCCTACTTCACTCCCTCCATTAAAAATAAATACAAAACAAACAATAGCAAACAAAATAAACCCCACTGTTTTCAACTAAATGTCTTTGCGGGTATGTCTAGATAATTAGCATGAGATTGTAATAGCAGAAAATACACCATTTATTGCACAGCTAACAAAACATGAATAGCCTTTATTCATAAAGAACCAAAACCAATTCCTAGGTAACATTCAATTGATTCCATTATGTAGACAATAAAAGTTCAGGATGTGGTATAAGCAAGCACATGGTATGTGACAACTAACACTCATAATTCTGTTTCAGAAATCTTGATTGCCTCAAGCACTACTATCTCCTGGGCTTCTCCAAAAAATCTAATTTCTTACATTTATTTCTTTTGTACTAGGATTGAGCAGCTCACATTTCTCCTTGAATGGCACTGATGGTTATTTAGCAAAAAGGGAAAATAAATAAATTGACTTTTTTTTTTTTTTTTTTTAAGTATAAATTCTCCTTGATAAAGTTCTTTCAACCGTCTTTCTTCTTGCTATCACACATCTAGAACACAATCTAAAGAAACTGTATCACAGTACAAGAGAGGAAAAAATGAAACGTATTCACAGGGAAAACTACCTTATACATTCCCATAGTACTGAAAGTGCATTGTCTATTCCATTTCTCATTTTAGTGGACTTCAGAGAGAACACTTGTGCTAAATTGATAAATAACTCAAAATTATCCAGGCAGCTGCAGTTGAATTTCTGAAATCTTCTGCGGCTGCTAAATAAAAATAAGGGACTTGATGCAGCATTTATTAATAGTGATACGTCCTTCAAGTAGCACAGGATATTAACTTGCTTGAAAGCTTCAGATCAGAAAAACACTACTACAGGAAGCAACAACAACAGAAGAATGGGATCCCACAAAATAAGACATTTTTAATTCAATTTGGACAGGCTATTTTCTTACAATTTTCTCATATCTCCTGCCAAGCCACTCTAGACATGACAAAAAAATTGATGTGATAATGTTTGCCTATATCCATGTAGTTTTTATATCATAGAATCACCAAGGCTGAAAAGGACCTCCAAGATCATCCACTTACCATCAATATTTCCTCTCTATACCATGTCCTTCAGTACAACACCCAAACATTTCTTGAACACCCCCTGGGATGGTGGCTGCACCACCTCCTTCAGCAGCCCATTCCAATGCCTTCCACTCTTTTGTAGAAGTAATATTTCCGTACATCCAACCTGAATCTCTCCTGATGCAACCTGAGGCCATTCCTTCTAGCCCTATTGCTAGTTATGTGGGAGAAGAGCCACCACCCACCTCATGACAACCTCCTTTTAGGCAGCTGTAGAGAGCAATAAGATCTCCCCTGATCCTCCTCTTCTGCATACTAAGTAATCCCAGTTCCCTGCACTGCTCCTCGATAGGCTTGTATTCCAGACCCCTCACCAGTTTCTTTGTCTTTCTCTGGACACTCTCCTGTGCCTCAATGTCTTTCTTGTAATGAGGAGCCCAAAAATGGAAATAGAACTCAAGATGTGGCCTCACCAGAGCTGAGTACAGAGGGAGATATGTATATATACAAATATGTTAACATTAAAGCAAATAAAATATAAATTTATTTACATGTATTATTAAAAGAAGTTTTATCTTAATATTTGGAAAAGGGAAATTTAAAAGCCACAGGTTTCAAAATTCACATTATGATTTTGCTCCTAGGAGACTTAATTCCAAAAGATACAGTGCAAGAAGAAAGGAGACAGTTGTATGCTCAGTGACAGTATGTGCAAAAATACAATATTTTGCAAAACCAAACTCATTAACAAAACAAAACTCATACCAAGGATCAGTTCCACCATGAAATTGTATGTTTGATTTTAACGTAGCAAACAAGAGTCTTCACAACACACTAATGAGAATTTTTATGTACTTCACATAAAAGCAGCTAACATCAGTAAATACTGAATGAGTACAGCAGACAAAGTAATGTACTTTCAAAAGTTGAGTTTCCACATAATGGTTGTAACAGCTGAAGTATTGCCTAAGATGTAATTTGTCCAACTTCTTTATAAATAATGACATTGAAAAGTTTATTAGAAAAAAAAAAAAAAAAAAGAGAGAGAGAGAGAGAGAGAGAGAGAGAGAGAGAGAGAGAGAGAGAAGCAGCTGCAGAAAAGTCAAATTTTGTGATTCTTTTCTGGATTCATTCCAACAGATCAGTGCCTCTGTTGTACTGAGAACCCCATATCTGGACGCAGTACTCCAGGTGAGACCTCACCAGCACAAAATAGAGGGGCAAGATCACCTCCCTCGACCTGCTGGTCACACATCATTTCATGCAGTCCATTTGCATACAGTTGGCTTTCTGAGCTGCAAGGGCACATTACCGGCTCATGTCCAGCTTCCAATCCACCATTAGATCTTTTTTGGCAGGGCTGCTCTCAATCCTTTCCTCCCCCAGTTTGTGCAGCTAATGAGGGCTGCCTCAACTCAGCTGCAAGATCTTGCAGTTTGATATGTTGAACCTCTAGATATTCACTGCTCAAGCCTGTCTAGGTCCCTCTGGAGGGCATCCCATCCTTCTGCTGTGCCAACCCACCCACAGCTTGGTGTCATCAGCAAACTTGCTGAGGGTACGCTTTACCCCACTTCATTACTTGAACCCATTTCATTACTATAATTTGCAATGCAGTGTTGCTAGATCAATTAAATTTACTGTGTACTTCAAACTAAAGCAACAGTACCCAGTAAAGTCATCAATAAAAGAAATATCTTAAAGGCACATTTTCAGTTTAGTTAACTGTGATCAACATAAATACTAAGTGGGCTGTGTACTTTAGTATAACATGAACAAAGATTCAGCACACTGAAGAGAAAACCAGACAAACCAGCACAATTTCACTGAATATAATTTTTTTTTTCTTTTTGGTCTTCCTCCAAAAATATATATTTTAAAATAAGGCTAGAAAAAGGATCAGATGAAATTCTTCAGTAGGGAACAGAAGTAAGACTCCAATACAACAAAATAGCTTTCATTTGTACTATCATGCTACATTAACAGAATATATTATTGATATTTTTATAGGTCATCATGTTAACAGACAAATCATAAAACATTTGCAAACTGCAAAAAAGTAGAAAAAATGCTTGGCAATAAAATGCTAAACCCATTGAGAAAGAACATATCTTTCAGAAATGAACTCAGAAGAAAATAGAAAATTTACTAGAAATCCTTGAAGTCATCTGCTTAGTATTAGCTAAGAAATTACAGTTGATGACATCTTACATTATATTGTGCCATTAATTTATATGAAACTGAACTTAATAATTTTTAAAAGTTTAATTGGAATTCTATATGCAGTGAGTCTCTGTTAGAGGTAGAAATCTAATGTGTTTTAACTAGCTGTAGCTTTAAGTTCCTCTGAACCTTTTTTTGATTTGAAGTTTCTTTTACTACCAGCTATTATATCACCCAGGTTGGAAAATGTTCTCATGCAGCAGTGGGCAGAATGCTGATGATGAAATTCATGATTATGTAGAAGGAGATTGTAATTACTTTAAAAATAGCTTTTAAATAGACTTTTAAAAATAGCACTAGATAATTCCCCCATGACCTCTTCGAACAAGTGGAAGCTGCTGAAGGAGACGTCTTCATAGAGTAATTAAGAAGCTTAGGGATGTGAACACCTTTGGGAGGGTTATTTTCATTTCATATTCTACTATTTATACTGCAAGTTTTAACACAACTAATAATTCCTTTAAAAAAAAAAAAAAAAGCAAAAAACAACATATCATGATGTATCAGCTATTAGATTCATGTGAACAGAGAGAAAATAATAATTAAAAAAAAAGTAGTCTGTAAAGTATAGCCCCCCATATCTAGCAAGAATGAATCTTCTACTACTGTTAACCAGAAAGACTGAGTTACAACTTGAAACCTCAAACTATCATCAATAAACATTGTTAATAAAATACTATATTATGTTACCTATAAATTTCTGCAATGATGAAAAGTGGTCATAGGTTTAAGTGTAAGGGTAAGGAAATGGTTAAAAGTCCTATTGTCAGAAGGGAATAAAATTGAGCAATTCTTAAAAGTTTTGTTTATTTGTTTTTGTTTGTTTGTTTTTGTTGTTGTTTTGTTTTGTTTTTAGGTTAGATATTAGAAGGAAGTTTTTCACAGAATGGGTGGTGACACAGTAGAACAGGCTGCCCAAGGAGGTTGTTGATGCCCCATCCCTGGAGGCATCCAAAGTCAGGCTGGATATGGCTCTGGGCAGCCTGGTCTGCTGGTTGGCGACCCTGCACATAGCAGGGAGGTTGAAACTCTATGATCATTGTGGTCCTTTTCAACCCAAGCCATTCTATGATTCTATGATTTTCTACCACAATTAAGTTTTAGTTAGAGGTGGTTGCTCTATGGCATTATTCTCAGTTTTAAAATATTTGCAGAGTAGCAGAACTTACATATTAGTTTTGGCACCTGTTATTTCCTACTTGCTCTAATACAAATATTTTCCTTAAATTCTCTTGCTACTATTTTTTTTTTTTTTTTTTAACACAAAGAACTACGAAAAGTTCTAGACACACTGCTACTAATACAGCTGTCTCTCTAATAGGCCTCCAAAATAGGAAGAAAAAATAAATACAACACCAAGACCCAACCAAAAAAGAAAAGGCAATAGAAAGCCAATCTGTTGGTTCTGTAGCTGGAGTTCTTCGTTCAGGGTATCATCCTGTGACTTGATCATTTCCTATACTGTTCAGGCACTCCAGCATACATTGGGCATTTGTCTATATCATTATCATTTTAATTCATTGCACAGAATATTTAGATAGACATAGCATTTCCAAACCTGGCCAGATCACTTTTCTGTTTTCAGATACATTTATAGTTTACAAGAACATAAGCCCTGCATTAATGTTGTTTTGCACCAATTAAGCTTTTGGGAAACCTGCAAGCTAAAAGTAGAGAGTTCACAAAAATTTGCAAAGTTCTCTTTTATCTTCATGCTACATACATGATCCAACAAAAGCCTGTGACTAAATGCCTTCAATTTGATACTATCACCTCATATTGGAAATGCAGAGGATGAAGACCTTCAAAGCAATGTAGATCTGCTCTGCTAAAATTAATATTTTGCTACACCCACTGAATAGCTTGCCTTCTCTTTATAATCTCTTGCAATGAAAGTTAAGCTTCCTACAGCCCATATAACACAAATAGCGTGACAACATGAATACAAGGTATTCAGACACACCTGCAGTATTGGCATTTTTTTTTACTGATATAACGTAGGTAGCCAAGATGCAAATAGAAGAAATGTTTCCTTTTTATGTACTAAATAACTCATGTTTTATACTTATTTTTACATTTGGTGTAATACATTTGAGAGAATGAATACATAAATTGACTTAACCGCTGCCAAGAGAGGTTGTGGATGTCCCACCCCTGGAGGAACTGAAGTCATGGCTGGATGTGGCTTTGGGCAGCCTGGTCTAGTGGTTGGCAACCCTGACAAGAGCAGAGAGGTTGAAAATAGATGATCTTTAAGGTCCTTTTTAATTCAAGCCATTCTGTGATTAACATTACAATCTTTTTCCCTGATTACCGATAGGAACAGATACTGACATAGCAATGGATAGAACTTCAGGAATTTCATTAAAAAAAAAAATAATAAAAAAATCTATGAACAAAAGACATCAAAAACCCACAAACCCTGTATATACAGAAGGGGAGTTTCATGGAACTAGGCTGCCTCTTATAGGGACCTAAACAAACACAAAAACGTAAGATTCTCTTCCATGTCCAGAAAGCTGTGCTGACTTTTGATTTGATGGTGACGATTCAAAATATACTGTTCATGTTTTTAACTTACTGTCTAATACTAATTAGCAAGATACTAAGTTGTATCTTACCAATACAACTGTCTAGAATTATACCCTAAATTATAACTACAGACATCATACCATTTGTTGCATTGTTATCCCTGAGACAGTAACTCAAGGTATTCCTGTAAAGTGCAGTAAAAATTAATCAAGGATATTGCTAATAAACTCAGATTTTACATTTTTAGGTCATCAGCACAAAACTCTTTTTTCTCAGGAAGCAAACATGAAAAGAGAAATGGTGATAATAGAATAAACCAGTTCAGAACTTTCTTCCTAGATGTTTCCTTGCATCTATCTAGGATCAGCCAACACTCGAGTTCATCTACTGTAGTCTGATTATACTCCTTGTAATAAACAAAATTAAGCAATTATTTCTCATCTTTATCTGCATGTACAGACTTTCCATAGCCACATTAAGAGGTGACATAGGTCTTTACCACCAGAAAAAGCAGTAGTAAAATGCATGTTTAACAACTTGGAACTGCAGTAAACAATAGCCACCATTCTTACCTTTCCCGCACAGCCCATAATGATATCACATAAGGTAAACTCATTAGAACAACACAATTCTCTCTTGATAAATATGTGCAAATTCCCTCACACCTGAGTAGAACCAAATCAATGACAAAATAGCAGGATCTACCAATAGGCTCAAGAAAACAAACAAACAAACAGCAAAAACAAAACAAAACAAAAAAACAAGTAAGCAAGTTAGGTCCAAGGCCTGTTCAAAGCATCAACACAGGAGCAATAGCAGGTAGATCCAGACTGTAGACAAGCTATTTATATTAATAATAACTAAAAAAAAAAAAAAGTGAACAATCCAAAAGGTTGAACAAAACAAAAGGCAGGACCAAATTTATGATAAAAAAAAAAAAAAAGAAAGCCATAATCACAACTACTTAAAGAGGATAGGTCTAGGGCTCATACAGGAGAAGCAGCAGTAAATCAAGACAGTAGTAAACAGGGCTAAAAGCAAACACCTACCTGTAACTCAGGGTGAGACTAGGCTCTTGGGACTTTGAACTGTGGGTGTAGGTGGAGTGTCACAAATGAGGCTGGTCAGGGCAATTAACGCCTACAGGTGCAGCACCCTTTTGCAGTTTATGCCCATGATTTTTTTAGCCTTCTTTTTGCTGCTAGTATTTACAGAAATACATTTGTCGCGCTTCACATTTCAATTCTGTCTGTCTTTCCTAACTTTGTGTACATTCAGACAGCACACCTTTCTCCCAAGTAGCCTATGCTCTGTTGCACCTATTTGTACTACCTTTTTGTGTAAGAACTCAGTCAGCAGTTGTCTGTTAATCAGGGTTCCTGCCAAGCATATCTCTCAAAAAGCTGAATTCTGTTGCTTTGAAGTCCGGGAATGAGGCTCTTCTATTTGTTTTGTCAACTCTTTTGAGGATTGCCAGTACACCCAAGGCTGAATTTGACCTCTACATCTTCATCCAGAGCTTGTACGTGACTAAGATATCCATCAGAGCACCCCTCCAATCAGATCATTGAACACCTACATCCAGAAATTGCTATTAACCACCTCCCCAACACCTAATCTGGATTTTTTATGCCCAGACCTATTGCAGCAGATTTGAGGGGGCTGAAGTCCTCTCTGAGTACAAAGATCTGTGATTGTGAAGTTTTATTCAGCTGTATGAAGAAAGCTTCATCTGCTTCCTTTTCCTTTTTTTCTTCACTCTCTCCCTAAAGAAATTGTTCTGTTTATTCACCTTGATACAATTCAGTCTGCTCATGTCTTCTTACAGTTCCATTACCTCATCAGTCAGTATCTCAATCACCTCCCAAAGGTAAGGACACCCTCAGCCCAATCCTAGGGAGCAACACCAGCCACTACGTGCAATAATAGGCTTCATCCTTACCTCAGAGCTCCTTCTGAGTCAAGGCCGCAGATTTCCTTTAAAAAGTTCCAGCTGATGCTGGAGACCATGGTGAGTTGATTAGATTAACAGGCTCAAGCAGTCTTTAGCAGAGTTTCCAGGCCCTGCATTAACAGCAGCAGCAACTGCAGCACTCCATAGTCTTTCCAACTGGTTATATACTTCTCTCCACGCAGCAGCTGCATAAGTTTTTTTACAGCCTCTGAGTAGCAGCCAGTTGGAAAGAAGAACTGTAGGCACCCCCAAATCCAGGAACTGTCAACACAAGCTGAGTTTCAGAGCTGACAGAAGCCTCCAAAAGCCAACTCTCACCTGCAACTAGCTGCCAGGATATCCCCCAAAAAAGATGATCCCTGAAGAAGAAACATATGGAATAAATTCCCTGAAGAAGAAATCTAGAAAGTGCTGTGACAACTGTTACATCTTTACTAAGCTGCTTCTCTTTGTTGCACTTAAGCAGAGGCACAGTGAGAAGTAGTTGTTAGCATATGGGTATTGTGAATGTATTAAAAGCTGAGGAGGTTTCTGAGAGCCCAAGCATAGTTGTCTTGCATGATGGAAAGGAAAAGATTTTCTTAAGGAATTTGAAAGGATTTTATCACAATCCAGAAAGCTACTCATTGAATATTGTCAAACTAAAAGTCAAACTGAAGAAAAGGAACATGCAGGCAAATAGATGGTAGAATGGGGGGCAGTTAAAATCAGATTATCAAAGCTCTGAAAATTTCTGGCATCACTTGCAAGAAGACCCTTGGCCCTCCCTCTGCTAGAAAATCCTGAAAGTCCTTGGGAACAAAATTGTACTGTTCATACAGTCAGATGTGTCAGATTTTCAATCATTTCTAACAACAAGTTTTTCCAGATGTAAAACATACATGTCAGTGAACAGAAAAAAATGATCTACTATCCTACATGCATAAACTGTTAATATATATACATATTTACACTACTGAATAGCACACCTCAAATGAGGCAGATCTGAGCAGCACAAGAACTGTACAGACAATTAGACAATGATATTATTTGGGCGTCAGGAGATTTTATTTTAGTCCTGTTCTGGAATTGCGGACTACAGGCATATTAGCATCTGGAAAATACTACCCATGATCCTGGAGTACATCTGCTACTGTGCCTTCATCTGAAATGATCCCAGTTCATGCTTTCATGCTTTTTGGAAACAGTTCTGTGACATGAACTTTTTGAGGTAGATTGCTTCAAAATATTCAAATTCAGATGCCCATATACATACACCCACTCTCTTAAGGAATACAAACAATCCTCCTCCTGTCAACCTACCTAACTCTAAAACATTTTCATTGTTTGGAATCCTTGAATGAAAATATCAGCTGCTTATCAACAACATATACCTTCTGAAGAATTCTTTGTCCTTCTCAGTCTGGCTTCATACTTTTTGTCTAATGCTGTTATGGTTTGTTAGCTCCACTCTCCATCAGCTGAAACAGACTGACTACCAGTGTGACCTTGGAGTGAAAAAAAAAAGACATCCATGTAGGATATAGCAGAACGTGTCATATATAATGTGTTCTGCTTATCCATCGATCATTCCTTTCGAAACACTCCCAGAAATTAATTATAGGCAACTTTTGCACCCTAAGAACATCCTTCCAATGACAAACAAGATGTTTCAGGGTTCAGTGATATCACAGTTCTAGCTTCAGATATGCAACATGTGAAGCTTTGAAATAAGTGATTTGCAGCACAGCTCCGTATACATTTCTAGCCACAGAGGATTCCAGTGAGCATATGGAGATCTATAGTGAGATCTAGGGAAGACAGAAGAAATGCAAGATATAATACTTCTCATTTTAAAATGATAGTGAGCTTTCCTTTCTAAACTTTAGAGACTCCTCTGAATCCTCTTAATACAAAACATGCACATAACAACTGTATTCTGCAACTAAAAGCTCTGTCTACCTAAGGATAAACAAGAAATTACCTAAGTATGCATAGTTATATACGACTCCAGGTCACTCTCAGGTAAAAGTAATAAAAATACAAAATAATCAAAATTGGTAGGGTTTCTAATATATTACTTTTTCCTACAATTATAAGCAACCTTCTGAATTTACTATGGGCTGTGTTTAACTTAATTCCGTATTTGTTAGCTAAAAATATTTTTAAAATAACAAAATCTTTTAATCTTTTATAATGATGACTTTTCTTATTCTGCAGAAGAAAAATCATAAAGAGCATTACACCAGGGCTCTACTATTGCACAGGTTTCTACAATCCATCAAATCAATTTTAATGATTCTGAGTTTGATCTATGGACTGTGTTAAGTGAGATCTCTCCTCCATTGTCATCCATCTTTGCTGAGACAGTAAACTAGTACTGTGTTGTTAAAATCATAGAATCACAAGGTTGGAAAGGACCTATAAGATCATTTAGTCCAACCATCCTCCTATTACCATTACTACCACAAGCCACTAAACCATATCTTGTAGCTCCTCATCTAGATGCCTCTTGAACACTGCTAGGGATGGCGACTCCACCACCTCTCTGGGCAGCCATTCCAGTGCCTGACCACTCTCTGAGAGAAAAGTTTTTCCCCATGTCCAACCTAAGCCTCCTGTAGTACAACTTATGGCCATTTCCCCGGTTCCTGTTCTTTGTCTGGGAGAAAAGGCCAAACCCCTCTTCACCACAACCTCCCTTCAGGAAGTTGTAGAGTGCAATGAGGTCTCCCCTGAGCCTCCTCTTCTCCAGACTGAACAATACCAGCTCCCTCAGCCGCTCCTCATAAGACTTGTGTTCCAGACCCCTCACCAGTTTCGTTGCCCTTCTCTGGACACGTTCCAGGGCCTTAATGTCTTTTTTGTAATGAGGAGCCCAAAACTGAACACAATACTCAAGGTGCAGCCTCACCAGTGCTGAGTACTGGGGCACGATTACCTCTCTGCTCCTGCTGGCCACACTAATTCTAATGCAGGCCAGGATGACAATGGCCCTCTTGGCCACACTGTCAGCTGATGTTCAGCCAAGCATCAACCAACACCCCACATCCCTTTCCTTTTCACAGTCATCCAGCCACTCATCCCCAAGCCTATACCGCTGCATGGAGTTTTTGTGGCCAAAGTGCAGGACCTGGCTTGAGCTGCATTTAGATACTATAATGACACACACAATATAAATATTACATGTACAGATGCTAGAGCTTGATCTGTATTTTTTTTGAAAGGCATGTTATAGTATTCCTTTCCAGTTAAAACATCATTATAGCCAACGTGTGCCTGTCAAATCAGTTTTTTTTAAGTGCACTAAGTTGCCCTGCAGAGAGGGAGCTGGAGGTCTTGATGGATGAAAAACTTAACGTGAGCCAGCAGTGTGTTCTTGCAGCTCGGAAAGCAAATGGTATCCTGGGCTCCCTGGGATAGCCAGCAGGGACTGGGAGGTGAGTGTTCCTCTCTACTGTGCTTTTGGGAGGTCCCATCTGGAATACTGTGTTCAGGTCTGGAGCCCCCCAGTATAAGAAAGACAGAGAGCTGTTTGAGAGGGTCTAGAGGAGGATCAGGGAACTGGAGCACCTCCCCTACAAAGACAGGCTGAAGGAGCTGGGCTTGTTCAGCCTGGAGAAAAGAAGACTGCAGGGTGACCTCATTGCAGCCTTTCAGTACCTAGAGGGACCTTACAAACAGGAGAGGAGTCAACTTCTTGAAAGGGTAGATAACTGCAGGACAAGGGGAAATGGTTTTAAGTAGAAGGATGGAAGATATAGGTTGGATGTCAGGGGGAAGTTCTTTACAGAGAGAGTGATAAGGTGCTGGAACAGGCTGCCCAGAGACGTTGTGGATGCCCCCATCTCTGGAGGTGTTCAAGGCCAGATCGGATGGAGCCATGGGCAGCATGGTCTAGTATTAAATGGGGTGGTTGATGTGATTCTGTGATTCTGTGAAGTTCTCAGACTAATGGAATAACCTTGTTGAAGCATGGTAGATCTTCTTAGCTTTGTTTCTAGTCTGCTTCACAGAAAAACTTCAGTGTCTTTAAATCCTCTGTCAGTGTTTAATTCCAAAACCCATTTGCCCAGCCACCAAATACCAGCTAATAGAGAACACTAATCCATTTCAGAGAAACTTTTCAAGAATCTCTTTCAATTCTTACAAATTTCGTCACTTTGTATCTTAAACCCCGGGATGGAAGATGACAAATGCAGACAGTATAATAAATACACTATTGCTGTTAACTAAGGAGTTTCAACCATTTCCCAGCATTTTTCCAGTTGTTATTGCTCTTGTTTAAAGTCTCACATTTTGTTTTTCCCTTGACTCTGCACTGTGATATTGCCTCTCTGAAAACTGAAGACAAAGTGAGACAGATGTCTAGAATGCGTAAATACCAAGGGAATTGCTTATCAAGAAGCAGTGGGCATATGTAGCTCTCAGGACTTTCTCCCTCCTCTGTTGTCAGAATCTGTTCATAATTTGCATAACAAGTAGAGAAAACCAGTTACAAACTACTACACCTATCCAAATACACTTCAGAAAAAACACTGGGAAATAAAGACAAAACAGTGGTGGTGAATAAGCAAGTCTGCTGCTTATAAGATAAAGGAAAATTTTCCGAATCAGTACATTTTTATGCTGTACTAAAATGAAAGTTGCAATAAATGATAAAGAAGCCTATATGTTTTTATATGATTTTCCTATATAATAGTTGTTTTTGTTTTGTTTTTTTTTTTAACTATTTTTTTGGCAGGAAGTTGGTTTTCCTTTGTTTCCTATGACAAAAAATGTGAGAACTTACAAAAAATATATTTATATATATACTGTTAAATAGAACTTCCTTTCACGTCTTAATTACATTCAAAAATATTTTCTCTGCTTTTTTGTATACATGATAAGCGTGAGCATGTTGCTTGTAATGTAATCAAATGTAATCAAATATGTGGTTATTATCTGTAAGGTAATGAATGAGAAAGAATGATTACTGTTCTTAATCATTGCAGAGTCCAGATGATACCATTAACCAAAGGAGTCTAGCTTGAGTGGTTCTGTAATAACATCTGAACTCTACTATTGATTTGTAATGTATAATCTACTACTTTTCTCACTGTGACTCATATAAGTAAGAAATTAGTTTCTTTTTGCAGAAGTTTTGAATAGTGAAACTATGTTAAAAACTTTCCCTTCCTGAAATACAGACCAGAAGTAAAATTTGATAGCAGCAGAGTAACAAGTTGCTTTGTGCCAATATGCAAGCAACAACTTTATTTCATTAAGACGAGACTGATACTTTATACTGTAGATTTTTGGGTTCTTTTTTATAATTTCTATTGGTCTGATTCTCCTATTTTTTATACAATATGCTTTCAAGAGACCCTGTATTCTTTCCTGAATAATTGTTCTTGGCATTTCTTCTCATTTCTCCCATTTGTGGTTGCAAAATAGCGCTTAGGCAACTAATATGGCTGTTGCTAATGCTAGTCACTGCCATTATCAACATCATCACCACCATGTGCATAAAAGATTTTAAGTTTCTTTTAATTTAAGTGAAGAATGTGGGTAAGATTCAGAACAATGATGTTGGTCATTCAACTGGAATCTCTCTATCATTTATATGAGAACTTCTATGCTACCTCATTTTATTCAATTCAAGACTCAGAAGTATGGTTCACAATATGAAAAAATGAAATTCTTCCTCCAAGAATATACGTGCTTATTTCATCCTTCACTCTAAGAGAGGATCCAGAGAAATAGCATGGAGGAAATATGAGAATTCAATATGTGGTCCATAAAGTAAAGCTTCTGCACTTACTTAAATATGATCTTGACTAGAGAGTAGACTCTGAAACATTCTTGAATTAGTTATGTATAAATCAGTAAGACACAAACAATATACAGTTAAATATACTTCAGTTTCTTCAAATATTTTGGTTGATACATTAATCTTCTTGGCAAGAAATCATTTAAATTTGATGTACACAAAGCAACCGTGAGCAGTAGGGCGATGGAATAGGACCTTGTGTAAACAATCTGGAATTAAGCAGAACATAAGATACAGGTTGGAGAGATGGCTGGGAAACAGAAAGATGATGGTACCATATACTAGACATAAATGTATTGATGAAGACTCAGGAGTAGAAGGTAAGGCAAAATGGCAATAACCTCAGCCTACAAATATTGAAGTTGGTATTTGCAGTAATTCCTCCAAGAATTTGAGTATTCGCATACACCAATGCCAACTTGGTTCCTCTAAGAAGGAGAAGAATCTTCCAGTCTTCACCTTCAGTCAGTTCTTTGCCTTCTTCATTGTTGTTCATCATTCAATTATGCATTAATGCCATTGACTTAACATGTTTACTCTGAAAAGCTATTTTGTGCTCCTCCTCTGTACTACTCCTGTAAGCTGTGCTGTAGGTTATCATTATAGAACACATACATTCTGACAGAGATCTGCCTCCCTAACCCTATTGCTATCTGGCTCACAACTTTATTGTAAAACAATGACAGAAAGATGTGCTTGGCATATTTTTGGCTCCCAAACAACTACATTATGTTAGGCTGCAAAATAATTGCACGACATCTTTTCCTTTCCAAATTCAGGATTATCTGGCCTGTGCCTATGGCACTAATGGTACATCTGCTGGTGTTATGCATGACATCAAGAACAGGCACTGATTTGCCATTGCAGAAGCCATTAAAATAAGCTGCACTGAAAATCAAATAATTGTATTAATTGAACAATGCCTCCACAGCACTAGCTTTAGATTTGCCTTAGCAATTAACAGTTTGTCTTATTTCTGCTGGGATACATATTAGGACAAGTAAGAAACTATTCCACAGTGTCTTGGTTTCATATATGTACACTCAGAGATAATCTGAGCTGGTCAAAATCCTGTTCTTGTCAGAAAATATCATTTCACCAAAATAAAAACATCCTGCAGCAATGCACTAATTTTGATAAACTGAACTAAATACATATATATGTATACAAAATTACCTTTTGATATCATTATGAATCACTAAGAATTTTATTTTAATATGATTTTAATTTAAGAGCATTTTTTTTTGAAAAAAAAAGAAAAAAAAACCACCTACACATTACAAACCAGTTTTTTTTAAAGTGGATATTTGGACTGAATCAGCATTACCTTTTCCAAGAATCATAATAAAACCAGTTCAGAAATCAGTTTTCCATTTGACAGACTTTAAATTTCTGGCATATTCCTGCAAAGCTGATATAAAAAATGACCTCACTGCACTATTCAGAAACAGATAAATAGTTCTGCAGGGGACATTCACAATGCTTTATTCCAGAAGAGAGATGAAGTTTACAGCCTGATGTTTCTACTAAATGTTTTCTAGAACAGAGCAGATCCTAAAGTGATATAAATCAGAGAAGTCCACTGTGATCACAGCAAGCACTGCTTAATGCAATCAATCATCATGAATGTTCGGGCATTTTGGGTACACTCAATGATGGGCACTTGCAGCATGTTTTATAAAGTTAGCATTTAAAGAGCTTACCACTGCTGTTCAGTTTGCTGTTCTGCTCTGTAGGGCGAATTTTTGGCAAGCCACTTAATCATCCTCTGTCTGGTCTCCTGTAAAATTGAAATTATATTTTCTAACTATATTTGATCTGAAATCAGACCTTACTCCTGCAGTACAGAGTAGTTGTAGACAGTACAGAGCAAAAAGGAAATAGCAACTTGAACATACAGTATGTGGTTAAGGGAGAAATTAGCTCTTCAAAGGAGCAAGTATCTTCTAACGTGTTTTCAGAGAACCTGTGAGAAATCTGTATATACACAATCTATTACAATATAAATAGAAAATAAAATTTTCCTCCTCCTATGGGGAACTTAATTGCATTTTTTTCTACTCTAAGTTTACATTTTTCAAGTTGCTATTTGGTAACCTCTTAATAGTTTATATATACTTTATATTTCTTAATTCTACTAATTATTATTATTATTTTTTAATTCAAACTTTTGGACAGCAGGAAAGCATATCTCTGCAGTATGACAGTCTTTTCACCTTTTTCCTTATTTTCTTAATGTTCTCAAATTAAAATATTCACCGATGGTAAGAATGCTGCATTACAAATCCAAGCCACGTGAACACAGTCTTAATTTTAAAAATTGCTTTCCATATACCTATGAATTCTTGAAGATCACAGGGCAAATGTTATTGATATTGATGTATGAATTAGATTTTGACTAAAATCTGTCCTGGAAAATGCCTTTAAAAACTCAATAGTTCAAATTTCTCTGTATTGAAGGACTTCTATATAAAGAACAAGATTGACAATCCCTTCAGTGTTATACCAGAGAACTGATAGAAAACCAATTACTGATAGGAAATTATCCTGCAGAATAGGTGTCTGAACAATGCTGTTTTTTGCTATTATTTACTAATTATAATTGTATTTATTGTTAAAAAATAATTCCTAGTTTACAATACTATAAGAGAAGCAAAAGATTCTTACTTTATTCCAGGAATCATTCATTAGCTAAGAATCCAAATTTGATAAATGCAAAAGTACTACAGAATAGTACATAGAACAGAACTCGATGCTCATGCTGTTAGCAATATTCCTGATTTAATGCAATGTGTGGTTCACAGCTATTCAGGAAGAAAAATTGTGGATTAGGTGTAAGTTAGAATATAACACTCTTAGTTGACAAGGGAGACAAATGCATGCCAATTGCTCGAAGTCCCTATGTGTGGTCTGTAAAATGCTCAGCAGCAAAGCATCTACAGTTCTGACATTCATTAACACAAATTACCTTGTGGTATATCAGAAGAACTTGTAGCAGCATGCCTTATAATAATTGCCAAGCATATAATGCTATGGATTCTACAGTGCCTCCCAGGAGCCTGCCAGCTTCACAGCAGAAGGCCAACAGTTTGTGTGCAACAGCTACATATGTGGCCTGTTAGTGAACAAGACTCCTTAAATTGTCAGGAGTAAAATAAGAGTCTCCATTAGGCCATTACAAAGACACTGGGTACTTTTCTTGCTCTCCAGAGCAATAGAAGTTTCACAAGAGCTCTGAAGTTACATGACCAAAGAGATATAATTGTCTTACACACACAAGTCTGGAACTCTAACAAGTTTCTTTTGTAACATTTCTTAGGTGAAATAAATTTTTGATTGGTAGAAAGTTTTTAATTGTAGATATTCAAGACAGGATTAAAAGATACTCTTTAAAATAATCTCTCATCCACGTGATGAAGTAATTCACTATCAAATTGCACAGTCTGAGTCTGTTTTCCTACTGGCGTATCTACAGAAATCAAGCTCATACTATCCTAAATTATCTTATTAGCTGCATGGACCATAATTCTTTAGAGTCTTCTTTATCTCTAATTTTGTTATTAGTTTCAAAATAAATGTCAACATCATATCAAAGTTTAACAACATCCCTTCTATTTCAAGTATTAAATTAAATACAACTCAATTCAGGGATAATTCAAGAGAAAAAATAAACATGATTAAATTATATTATATATACATTGTAGAGTACATATGCATTGTAGTTTGTGATGAAACCAGACTGATGTATTGATAGGGTAAAATAAGTGGCTGTAATTATTCTCAATTATTATATAATTCAGTAGACTTACACCATAAAGCAAAAATGCATTTTTCCACAGGTATATACATGTGTTATCATCTATATGTGACAGTTCTCATGCTAAAGTTATCACTACCAGCTCTATCAGGTACATTTTTTCACTGAATAATTAAAAAAATGAAAAATAACTGAGATCTAACTTCAATCTGGATATACCACAAACATCAAGATCATGACAATGTTTTCAGTCAGTGCATTACCTCCTTTCTATTTTGGTAATCTCTTCTAGAGTATGCTCTAAAGTTTCAGAAATATCTTTTCCCTCTAGAGTAGAAGAAAGCTAGGAACTAGAGTTCATAGATCTGCAACTTGCAGTAAATTAATGAAAAGGATATGTTAAGCTGGGTTATCCCTGATAACACAGCTTTATTCTGCCTAATGTACCCACTAATTCATTAAACATTAAATGCTGGTTGTGTCTCTACATCCCTCAAGATGTTACTCTGGTACAGTAAGTTCCCAGAAAAACCTTTAGATATATGAAGGAAGTACACATAATTAAGTATTCTTATGAAGAAGGTTCATGGTTCTTAGAAGTGAAATGAGTTCAACTTTTTGTTTGTTTTTACATTTTATTCGTCTAGAGGAACATGCAAATGACCAATATTACCTGGAATTCACAAGTTTAAATTTTTGTTTGGAGGTTAATGCTGCATGTGTTACTGAAAAGACAGAAATATTACTTCACTTCCTTTTCAATAATGCCATTACATTTAAAGAATTCAGTAGACTTACACCATAAAGCTATTACACCATAGAGCTATTTTTCATTCAGTACAACATATATTGACTATCTTAGTATATTATGATGAACCATAAAACAGCATAGGAGGCAAGTAGATGTTGCTATCTTCAGAAACTTATGGGCAAAAGGAAACACTTGTACAGGGCTGGGTCAAGAATTTATTTCCAGTGTAACTGAAATCCCAACCATCTGGTCAAACAATAATTATTTTTCAAATCTGATCATTACAGGAAAGAAAAAAGAAAATGAAGTATCATTACAGAAAAATATTTCAATAATAGTAGAGTTAAACTTTTCATACGGACAATTCCTAGTATCTTTCCTAGTCCCCACTGTTATGGTTTACCCTCCTACTGTATCAAATCACAGAATCACAGAATCATAGGAGTTGGAAGGGACCTCCAGAGATCATCGAGTCCAACCCCCCTGCCAAAGCAGCAGGTTCCCTACACCAGGTTGCACAAGTAGGTGTCCGGGCAGGTCTTGAATATCTCCAGAGAAGGAGACTCCACAACCTCCCTGGGCAGCCTGTTCCAGTGCTCTGTCAAATTGAGCTGTAAGGTTAATGGCAAACTGTGGGCAGTAGGGATCTGAGAGTAAGTTTTCAATACCCTAAGTTCCTCAGAGAGAAGGATGTGGTGTTGATGGTGTTTTGTTTGTTGCTCAATGAAGGAAGGTTTAGGTTGGATGTCAGGCGGAAGTACGTTACAAGGAGTGGTAAAGTGTTCAAACAGGCTGCCCAGAGACGTTGTGGATGCTGCATTCCTGGAGGTGTTCAAGACCAGGTTGTATGGTGCCCTGAGCAACTGGTTCTAGTCCCAGATCTGGAGGTTGAAACTCAGTGATCCTTAGGGTCCCTTCCAAACCAAGCCATTCTATGATTCCATTACATTATTGCATAGGATGAAGCAGCTACCAGGGCAGAGAAAAAAATAGTTCAAACAAGCCACACTTTCTGTGTTGGAGTAAAATGCCAATAACCTACCAGAATTGTGATATTACTCACTTTAATACAGACACATATAGATTCCCACAAAGGGTAGAAACATTTGGACTGTTATTTTTAATGGCCTTTTAAAGACACTAACAATAAATGGAAATCGTAAAACATTTTTATTACATTGCTGCAGTTGGCAAGAAATTAGAGATATTTTGTATTATGGCACTGACTGCATTTGTTTAAAAGCACTGGGGTAATTGCCACTGTGTTCATGTGCCACAGAGTCAAAAAGAAGAGAATTGCAAACTCAGAGTGATTTTCCAAACAGTAGGTATTAATATGTTATTTTTGATTAATAGAATATAAAAATAACATCTTATCAAGAAAGTTTAAATGAAATAAATAACAAAAAGTTAGCTGGGTCTGATCCTGAAGTCAATTTCAAAGCTCATATTTATCCCAGGCTGTAAAAATAAGTCTCAGCAGGAGAAAAATCAGAAATTAAATACAACCTAGTTTACAAGAGAAATTATCCTGTTAATAGGAAAATTTCCAAAGCACTATATGTAGCCTCTCACCCTCAAATGAAGGGGGAACAGTTATTGATCATCTAAAGCCAGAAAAATGCTACCATTTATTAGCTTGTGTATTCAGTATTCAGGATCTTACAAATTCTTTGAAATAAGTTTTTAAAAAATGTAGTAAAATACTAATGCAAAGTGAATATTAAAATATGTACTTTGAAGAAAATCAAATGTTTCTTATAAAGGGATACAGGTGTTTCCTGCGCGTTCACAATAACATCCATGTTTCTCTTTTTCTCACACATCTGATAGAGACTCCAGCATTCTTGAGTATGTGATAGAATGCTATTGCAAAAAGTGGCAAGGTAAAAAAAATGTAAGTAAAGGTTCAATTGCTTTAAAAATAAGTTAGCATCTTATCTATTTTATAGTTGATAAACTGGATCAGCAGGAATCCATTCAATCACAGTTTGCCCAACTAAGAGTAGAACTACCTGCAACTTGAGTCAGAAATTTAGAGCAAGAAAGGTATCCTAGATATTTAACTTTGCCTGCATGAATGTATCCACTCAGGCTCCAGTTCCTACTGTATGTCTATTTGCTGAATTAGTCTATGTTTTACTCCTTTTTTTTTTTTTTTTCTTGAAAGCTAAGTTATTTGTGCAATTAAACCTTTCTCCAGCTGTTCCTACAATATGCCTACACTTTCAGCTGCAAATAGTTTCAATACTTATGGTCTTTCTTCCTCTACCTATTGCTCCTCATGACAAAGAAACAGGAGTGGAGTTATGTCTGAATGTGATAGGAAAAATGCATTCTATTATGTAGGTAATTTTTGTAGTATGCTAATTTTCTGAGGTCTCAGCAGAGCAGATTCTTGCATACCTGTAGCACTTCATATACAGCCCTCTGAACAAACTCATGGCCTCCTCTAGAAGCAGTCCAATAGCTCTACATCTTTTTTGTGCCAGGGGCCCCAGGCCTGGATACAGAACTCCAGATGGAGCCTCACAATGGCAGAGTAGAGGTGGACAGACTCCATCGCCCTGCTGGCCACCTCTCTTTTGATGCAGCCCAGCATATTGTTGGTCTTCCAGGCTACAAGAGCAGGTTGCTGCAAAGAAAGTCTTTTTAAAACATCATATATTTCAAATGCTTAATAAGGAGATGTTCTCTAAAAATTTTTCCAGTCAGCCTGGTAAGGCACATTACTGTTTATATCTTACAGATTTTTTTTCAACTGGTAGGACTGTATTAGGAAAAAATAATTATTTTTAGCATAGACTAGCCCACACCCAAATGAACCAAGGGAATTAAAGAAGGTCTCTCCTTATTAGTGTGACCCCTAGCACTGACTACAGTCTGTGAGTTTCCATGTTTCACCATAAACATGGAAATATTTTACTCTAGCTTGGTAGTGAAAGGTCATTTAACTTAGATATGCACTTATTTTAAATATTAACAATGGTAGATAAATACAAACATATGTAAATAAATATGAGTAAAAAGCCACTCACCTAATCTTAAGAAATACTTAAATGAATATTCCCAAGAAGAAAATGTAATGGAAGAGGGTATGAGCTAGCTTTTACCTCAGAATCAGTGCAGCAGCAAAGGAGCCTCCTGAGCAACCAGTTTTTCTTCTGTTGTCCTGAGCAAAGAGTGCATGACCATGCACCTTCTGCATCAAAAGATTTTTCAGGTTGTAGCAGATAATGTATGCCTCTTTTTCAGATATTACTGAATGCTGAACTGAGCTTTCACTTTTTTGTGCATACACTGAGAATTGAAACGTAATCTCTGTTATGAAGGACACCAATTTGGGGGTTTAAAATTTCATCTCAGTCCTACTGTCAAGTTTCTTGAGTTCATGAACTGAATTTAATGTGTCTCTGCTTCACAAGGCCCTGCTAGTATAGCCTGAAGAAATAGAAACATATAATATTTGATGGTTTCTATTAAGTGTACTTATATGATGTGATTGAGCTTTTCTTGCCAGAACAGCCATACACATTGATGATAATTTGCTTAGCATATTTTTCAGCTATATTCAAAACATGGAAAAATAATAATGTTTGAATTTTAAAAGCAGACAGGTTAGTAAAGAAAATTTTAATTGACGTATTTAACTTTCTTCATCTTGTTATCATCACTGTTTGTCAATAGATTTACTTACCATCTGTGGAAGAAGTCCATAGAAATTCAATGTATTGAGCTGAATATTATGTTATCAAGGCCTGAAATCCATGCAGCTCTGCAATAAGCAGATATTTCTCCTGTTGCCACAATTCCTTTATATTTTTCCCTCACTATCTAAGTAGAGCTAGGCATTTCCATTCCAAAATATATATTTTACATAAAGACAGGAAATTTTTTTCAACAGAAAAAAAAGTGTACTTAAACAAAGTGAATGGTATTTAATGTCCTGATTAGAATAGCCTGCTCTACATGAATTTGAAACTGTTTCAAGTTACAGTATCTCTTACATCTCTGGCACAGTGGGAAAATGCAAAATTTAGATACCGTTGCAACAATTCCTGTAGCATTACTGCCCTTTCTGCCCTTCATAGAGTTCTGTTAAATCTTCACATGTATTTTCTCGATTTGCTGTTTCTGATAGATCTAGTGAATGCCATATTCTGTAGTATGTAGACTGGTTAAAAATATTAAGAACGAGGACAGGATTGAGAGAGGTAAATAGCTTATCTGTGCCCTACATCTCTTTTTACCTCATGTATTTTCCTAGTCAAAGATATCAGTAATGCTTCATCCACCATTTAGAATGGTTGAGGATTTATATGTCATCCTTCATCACTGTTTGATGTGATAAAAGTTTTGTGTCACAGACCATTGTGAAAGAATAACTGTTTATCCAATTCTTCTAGGAGATATATCAAATTTGTTTATTAAGTCAGTGCTTTATCAGAAGATTGTTTGTTCTCGGGTATATACACTATTAAATGGGTTTTACTAGACTTAAATTTCATCTAGAAAAGCATTTTTTGAAATGTTTGTTACATGTTTCATACTTAAATATTGCCAGGTAAAGACTTGATATCCTTTCCCTTTAGGAGCCACAGAGGTTAGGTGACACAGTGAATTAACTTTAAGACATTCAGAGCCATTCGCTCCCACAGTCTGCTTACCTACTGGAGCAATGAATCATTGCAACCCTACCCACTTCAGAAAAAATTAAGATTCTGAATCTTCCTCCAATTTCAGTGTGTGAGTTAAAAGTTTAGTCAGCACCCTTCCAGACTAGACTAAAAAAGGCCAAATCAATCTGTGATTTTGTATACCAGACCACAAAATCCTCTTAAAAATGTGGCATTCTGGGACTCCTTCCACCAGTGGTCTCTATTTTATCATCCCTACCCTTCAAAAATCCCCAGAAAACTATGAAAGCAAAAGAGCCCTTCTCCAGAAGTGGCTTATTCTCCCGTATCAACCTCACCCTCCCATGTGAACTGGGTCCAAGGACAAGGTGCCCATGATAAGCTGCCCATGGTGGGGCATAGGTCTGAAGGCTTTCTCTCTGCTTTCTCACCTCAGCATCTTCCCACCTCACTGCTAATGGCCAAATGTATGCCCAGGGCTGGCAGCACTCACAAGAACAGGGCATGAAGGGACTGCAGAAAGCCAGAAAGCCAGTGCTCCCAGTCCAGGAAGAGCACTGCTGATGGTAGCAGAAATGGCATTTATCAGCCCCACCTGTGTAGTAAGCACATCCAATGCTTAAATAAAAATATTCCATGTACACTAATTATTCCTACTTGGCTTCCTGGGTAGAATGAGGTCCATAGTGAAACTGTTATCTGCATGAACAGAGGACTGCCAATGCATGTGCCATTGTAATTTATTTATTTTTTTATCTATTATACTGAAAATTGAATCAATGTGCCAAGACCAGGATTTTACAGTATTCTTCTTTTTGCTGTACCAAAGCACAGTATATTCATGCTTTGTAGCACTAGAAAGGATGAACTCAGCTGTCTCTATCAATTTACCCAGAAAAAAAAAGAATAACCAACCCCATGCCCAGACACATCCAGGCACCTCTTCTCCTAGACAACATACAGAGCAGCCCAGGCTGCACTGTCATGAATGTTGCTCCTGTCCCAAACAGTCAGTAAGCTAACCCCCTATCCATTGCCACCATTTGTATATCTAAGTGTGAATAAGAATAGAATAGAGCAGTTCAATTGGAAGGGACATTCAAAGACGACTGAGTCCACCTGCCTGACTATTTCAGTGCTAATCAAAAATTAAATCACATTCATGAGAGTATTATCTAAATGCCTCTTGAACACTGACAAGCATGGGGCATCAAAGACCTCCCTAGGAAGCCTGTGACAGTGTTTGACCACTCTCACAGCAAATAAACTTTTCCTAATACCCAGCCTGAGCCTACCCCAGCTCTGTGCAATTCCCATCCTGTCATCAGTTCCCAGGAGCAGAGCCCAGTACATCTTGCTGCCTCCCCTCCATGGAGAGCTGCAGGGAGAAGTGAGGTCACCTCTCAGCCTCCTCCAGATTGGACAGCCCTCAGCCTCTCCTCACGGAACATGCCTTCCAACCCTGTTACCAGATGTGTTGCCCTCCTCTGGGTACTTTCAAAGACCTTAACAACATTTTCGTATTGTGAAGACCAAAACTGTATACAGTATTCAAGGTGAGGCTATAACAGCACTAAGTATTGCAGGAGAATCGCCTCTTTTGACCACATGGCTAGTAGGTATTCTCTAGCCAGCACTCACAGGACTGGACATCATTTTGTGTATTCACAGGCCACAAGATATGCATTTCCTCCGAGGACACTGCTTTCAACCTCAGTACCTTTTGGATTATACAGATGAGTTAAAAACAAAGTCTGTCAGAATACTCATATAATGGTGGCTGCATAATTAATGATTATGCTTACTGCTGAGGCAAGTTCTTATACTATGTAGTGTGTAAATATTGTAATTTTCTACTTCTGTTCCTTGCAAAGGCATAAATACAGACACCTAAATTTCTGCAATTACAGAAAGGTGTATTGTGTTTGATTCCATTACAGTTAAATACATTTACTTCTTAAAAACACTCTCCTTGCAGAGTTGTAACTGTTCTAATTTTTCTTACTATTATGTTTCCTCTTCTTAAGGATTAGAGAAGGATTCTAACATGGGTCCTTCCTAGCTCTCAGCTTTGTTTTTGGTAGTTTATATGCAGCATTATTTGCTTGAGGAAGCTTACAATTTCTGCACTTCTGCTTTGTGAAATTTTCATAATTAGGTATGTATAATTAAGATTTCCATTAGTGCTTTTTTTCTTGTTGCTGTGTGTTTCCCCGTGCTCAAGTTCCCTTATCCCAGAAGGATGACAGTTAAATGCCTTGAGACTTTGTAATGCCATCATTGTTCCTCAAGAATTAGACTGCAGTTAAGATCTGATTCATGCATATTTTATGCACCATTTCCTTGACTTTTTTTTTTTTAAGTTTTGCTGAGAAACTTAACATTGCTGAGAAATGTGCCAATACTTCTTATTTACATAAATCCCTTGAGAATTGTTGCCACATCTTCCCTTTTCACCTCATTATGCATTACATGCATTCCAAAGAAGAGAAAGAATCATCTAATAACAAGGCATGCACTAGTCCAACTAACCAAATATATACAGCTTTTTGTTTCAACCTTTCAAATAAATACTGCCATGGATTTCATCAATATACACGTAATGTATCTCAGAGGCATCACCCTGAATTCACATCAGTGTAAATAAACACAGATTTTTAATGCTAAGAGACAGCCATCAAAACAATGATCAAGAAAATGTGAGTGCACAAAGCAGTCTGTTTTTCAGACTTCATAAATATTTCATCATAAAACCTAGTTACTGTTATGCAGCGGTGAGCTGTTAAAATATTAAAACAATTGGCTTAAGAGGCAGCCACAGAGTTGGTGGAAGAAGCATTCTGCCTCTTTCCCAGGGATGTGGGACCCTCTTGTCTGGACAGGAGACAGTAGGATCTTCCCCAAGCAGTTGGTACAGCTCTCTGAAGAAAGGAAGGAGTTAGAAAGAAGTAGCTGGCAGCAGCTAGCTCTGACTGGAACGGACCATTTCCCTCCCAGCTCTGTCACTGTATATGACAGTAATAAATCAACTGTAGTGCAGTGTAATTGGAAAAACCAGCCACTGCATACCTATTGCAAAGAAGTCTAATTCAGCATAAAACCGGCAAATTAACTTTCTTTAGCTTTCCTGAAAACTTGCCTATTGTTTCAGTGTCCAAAAGAACTGAAAACAATAGTCTGTTAGCCTAAAGAACACTGAGAAGGTAGGAAGCAGCAGTGTTAGCTGTCCTCTGCCTCAGAGACATATTCTAGTTAGTGAAGTCTCATTTCCTGCTCTGAGGAGCTGGATTCTTGTCAAAGAAGGAAATCATTCAGCAGAACACCTTTCTGTTGCATTGTGAAAAACTTAGTATTTTTCTCTTTGTCAGAAAGATCAGGTAAAAATGCTTTTCAAATGTTCAGAGAAGCATTTACATGCAATTTTTAAAAACTTTTAAAGAGATTATGTTATTTTCTAAACTCCCTTTTCCACCTCCTTAATCCTTGCAAAGAAGAGTTATGATGTTACAATTTTTTTCTTCCTTGAAGTTTAGGAATGTGTAAAATATCATTTTTTAAAGGAGCTCCGGTAGAATGAAAACTATGGATATGCATTTGGAGAAGCATTTGCACTAAAAGATTTTTTGTGAATTCTAGAAATATTTTGAAGTTATCTTGTAGTTAATAAGTTGATTTAAAAAGTCTACATTTGCTTTCACTCACCCTCATCTAATACTTGACCTATTGCATTGACATTTAAGATGAAATCTTCAGTTTTAATCAAAATCCAGAATTACTGTATGTTTATTCACAGAGGCATTATGTTTGTGTCTCAAAGCCTAATCAGAAACTCAATGCGATTGTAAATAGTGATAGAATGAGATACTTGCTGTATCTAAAGTAAAAATAAAAATGTTTATCCTCAGCCCTGCCTTTTGCATGCATGCAGTACAAATTCTCCTCTTGAAGTAATCCTGATCTTGTCTGCACTTCTAGAAAGTGAATTGGCTTAGTAAAGCTCATTTTTTTCTTTTATACATATATATGGATGTTTTGTAAGATCATGCTGCTTCTGTATTTCCTCTCAGTTCTTCTAGAGGCTTGAAAGAGATTGAATCTTTATGATTCACTCATCTAAGAACATTTGCAGAAGCTTTCAAATGAATATTAAGTGAACAGAAGGAACCAGTAAGGACTAATATCTTGTAAAAGATCCTGAAAATTACTCCTTGCCTACCTTTAGAATACAATCAATTGGATTTTGTTTTGAAGAGCAACAACTGGCAAATGCACATTCAAAATTAAACGGTTGTTCCTGTATAATTATGCATGAACACACATATTGGATGCTTACTGCAGCAATGAGAAATTAGTGAACCATAATTGCCAACCAAAATTACACTTGAATATTTATCATTCTAAGGTAAAGAGGATAAATTAATATTTCCTTACACAATTTTTTGTAACTGTGATTATAACAGCTAAGAAATCTGTAATAATTAACCTATATCTTAGAAGCCAGTAAATATATGCTTTTCCCTGCCCCTCATCAATCCATACACATTCATGCAGGTTTTTTTTAGTATAAGCTATTCACATCAAAACAGCAAAGTGCAGAACTTGCTATTATCACCCATATAGAGAAACACATTATGAAAAGATATGTCAGATTTCCTATGTTCTATCCTCACACACACACAAAAAAAAGGAAAAAAAAAAAATCTGAACAGACTTCAAAAGGAAAGAAGAAGCTTGCTCTCAGATGTAGCAGGTGCACCAGTTGAAAGACTATCTAATCTTGTGGGATGATCACTGTAATACACATCTGTATGAAAAGACCTCTGAATCACACAGTCTCACAGACTATACCAAGGGTTACCCGGAAGATGCCTTCAAGAGCAGATGCATTTGCTTCAACAACATACCATACTTCTGTACTTATAGCAATTCCTATCTATTCCCGAGAACTGCTGTACAGAGAGTTGAGATGAATTTCTTGTCATTAGCTAATGATATTTTGTAAATACTGCAAGAATCTCACTGTTTTTCTCTTTAAGAGCATGTTATTTTCAATAATTGCAAAAAAAAAAAAAAAAAATTATTTTCGTTCAAGTATATAGAATCATAGAATCACAGGGTTGGAAAGGACCTATAAGATCATCTAGCCCAACCATCTTCTCATTACCCCTACTACAAGCTACTAAACCATGCCTTGCAGCTCCTCATTCAGACGCCTCTTGAACACTGCCAGGGACAGTGACTCCACTACCTCCCTGGGCAGCCATTCCAGTGCCTGACCACTCTGAGAGAAAAAGTTTTTCCTCATGTCCAACCTAAACCTCCTGTAGTACAACTTGCATTCATTTCCCCTGGCCCCATTTGTTGTCTGGGAGAAGAGGCCAAACCTCTCCTCATCACAACCTCCCTTCAGGAAGTTGTACAGTGCAATGAGGTCTCCCCTGAGCCTCCTCTTCTCCAGACTAAACAATCTCAGCTCCCTCAGCCGCTCCTCATAAGACTTGTGTTCCAGACCCCTCACCAGTTTTGTTGCCCTTCTCTGAACACGCTCCAGGACCTCTACATCTTTCCTGTTGTGAGGAGCCCAAAACTGAACACAATACTCAAGGTGTGGCCTCACCAGTGCTGAGTAGAGGGGGATGATTAGCTGAGCATCAACCAACACCCCTAAGTCCCTTTCCTTTTCACAGTCATCCAGCCACTCATCCCCAAGCCTATAACGTTGCATGGAGTTGTTGTGCTCAAAGTGAAGGACCTGACACTTGGCCTTGTTGAACCTCATCCCATTCACCTCAGCCCAGCGGTCTAGCTTGTCTAGTTCCCTCTGAAGGGCCTCCCTACCCTCAAACAGGTCCACACCACCTCCCAACTTGGTGTCATCTGCAAACTTACATCTAGGTCATCAATAAAGATATTAAATAGGATGGGACCCAGTACCGATACCTGGGGGACACCACTTGAAACAGGTCGCCAGCTGGACTTAACTCCATTATCTACTACCAGTTGAGCATGGCCCTCTGGCCAGTTTCTTACTCAAAGAAGGGTATAACTGTCCAGGCACAAGCAGCCAGTTTCCCCAGAAGAATCCTGTGAGAGACCATATCAAAGGCTTTACTGAAGTCTAGGTAGACTACATCAACAGCCCTTCCCTCATCTAACAGTCTGGTCACCCAGTCATAGAAGGAGATGAGGTTGGTCAAGCACAATCTGCCTTTCATGAACCCGTGCTGGCTGGGCCTGATCCCCTGGACATCACCCATGTGTTGACACTTGAAGCTGAATCATTGGCATTCCTGCCTTCCAAATTTCTTGCACATGGACAAGGGTTCTTCGAAATTTTTTACTATTATTGTTATTTTACTTTCATAATTTCTCCTGTCGCGCTTATCTGCCTAACATATGTCTCATTTAACTATTTAATTTCTTTTTCTGTAAGTGTTAGTCTTGAATCTCATGTCTCCTTGCATTCACTGATCATTTTTCTGAAAGGTATTTTCTCTATTAAACTTATTTCATATTCTTTCTAGCACCACTTCTCCCATAGTGCACTGATTTGGAAACTAGACCCCTAGATTTCATTTACAGCAAATCAAATGAGGGAGGTACTTCAGTAGCACAGTTCATCTAATTCAAAACTTGATCCAGAGATTGTGTGGTGTTATCCTGAATAGTAGGTTTCTGTTGCCCTGAGCTCTCTGATCTGCAGAAGCTGAGGTTACACAGATTTGTGCCAACACTGATTAAAAAACCAGCTGTCTCCATGTCCTTTGCCAGTGAGAATGTTCCTGTGCAGATTCATTCTCTGAGGAAAACTTTTCATAGCTGAAAGCACTGAAAATTGTAGCAGCATACGCACATTAAAAGGGACCTATTCTTCATTAACAGCAATACATTACAGTGGTTTGCTCATATTCTTTCTGTGCTCTGTTGAAAATGTAAACTATTTATTCTCACAGTCAAAGGTCTTTCTGAATTTTCTTAATGCTCTGTAAAGAATATGTAAATCTATCTTACTCGTGAATGCACGTTTGTTCATGTTTTCATCATGTCCATATGTGGCTTCTTCAGACTAGGGGGTGGAAATTCACCCCTTCACGAAATTTTCCTAAGATTGTAATCTTGTTGCTTGTGGTGTATGTAAAATAACTTATCAAAGTCTTAACTTTAAAAAATATTAAAAAAAAAAAAAGATGAAAATAAACAACTTTTGATTGACCTCTCCAGTAACAACTATCTTTACTGCAACAGCAGGAAGTAGTTGAAGATTCTTTATAAAACATAATGTCCAAAGAAAACCTTTCTTGCTATTTCTTTCTTAGTAACAAGAAAACAAAACAAACAACAAAAACAACAACAAAAAAACCCATAAGTAGATCACCCCAATCCCACTGTGAAATAATTTTTTCTTGTCCACTTGTTATCACTTGAGGTTTTTTCACTGATTTCACAGTTGTATTCCTTGTATCTCCTCCCTGCATGATACCTTAAGATCTGCTCCATTTTTTAAATTTAGATCAGTTATAACTCTGTGATGCAAAGTATCTCATTTTCCAAGACACCCTACAGATATTAACAATTACACTGGAATACAAAAGGTTTTCATCCAAGTAAATAATTATTTTCCTGTAAAGAATACAAGATATCTCACCTCTTGAAAGGGATTTATTATTTATTTATTTTTAATGTTGTTTTTCTCTTCACTGTGAATGACCTATGAGACCCATCCAGTCTTTCCACAAATGAAAGAAAGAAAGAAAACCCTTCAAGGATAAAGCATTATTTGTTGTATGTGAAAACAATTTCAAATTAGAAAAGGAAAGTGTTTGACTCCATACCGCTGTGTGTGTCTGCTTTGAATCACTCGCAGCTTGTAATATTATGCCCTCTTAAAATGTTATATTGCATAATATCTATGTGGAAAGTATAAAAACCTTTCTCACTAGTAAGCAATTGCATATGGTCTGAAAATTAATCCCTCACCACTAGAATACATAAATAGAAAGCCAGATTTGTTAGTAGGCTCCAGCTGCTTTGTGGTTGACAGACAGTGCAAAATAACCGTAGATTCAGATTAAATGTTCAGCTAAAGTGGGTTTAAGGCTGCTTTCCATTACCAAAGCAGTGGAAAGCAACTGGAGGGGGCTCATGAATCTGTCCCGTTCTGGAACCTGACACGACATCCTGTGTTGTACAATAATACTAATAGTCTAGCTAGGATACTTTAATACTTTCCAGTCGCTAACTGCTAGAATAACCTTGTGTGCTGGAAACCTATCATTATATGGATGCTAGGTGGAAGAATAAAGAGATTCTTCATAGCATAGTTTTTTCACGTGGTGGAAGTGTATGTTCTGGGGAAATCTAGATGTGCAATTTAATGTATCTGATAATAATCAAGTTCTAACATAAATGTACACAGCTATGTTGGATTCTGGGAATTGGGAAGTTCATTATTTTGTCAGTGTTGACTTGTCCTGATATATTTTGAAATTAACTCAGAATTTGCAAAGCCATTTTATTGTTTATAACTCATTTCAACATTTTTTATGATTTTTTATTTTTATATCATAATATGTGCATCTCTAATATTTGTATTTCTGTTCCAAAGGCTTTACTCTTTGCAGACCATTTTTCATAGAATCGTAGAAGATCATCTCTTTCCATGACATGGGCTGAGAGGCTTCCCAGCAGACCAGATTGCTCAAAGCCCCTTCCAGCCTGGTCTCAAACACTTCCAGAGACGGGAAATCCACCACTTCTTTGAGCAACCTGTTCCAGAACCTCACCACTTTTATAGTGATTTTTTTTTTTCTTTTCTCTAACCTAAACATACTCTTTTTTAGTTTAAAACCATTACTCCTTGACCTATTACTGCATTCATGTGATAAAGAGACCCTCCCCATCTTACTTGTAGAATTCCCATTAGATACAGGAAGGGTGCTATACGGTCTCCCTGGCACCTTCTGTTCTTGGGACCAAACAATACCAACTCTTTCAGCTTGTCTTCACAGAAGATGTGCTCCTACCCTTTAAACATCTTTGTGTCTCTCTGCTGGGCATGCTCTAACAGGTTAATGTCTTCCTTGTGCTGCAGGTGCCAGAACTGAATGCTGTACTGCAGGTGACATCTCAGAAGAGTGGAATAAATAGAAGGGAAGGATCATCTCCTTCAACCAGCTGGTCACACTTCTTTTGAAGCAGCCCTGGATACAGCTGGTTTTCCGGGTTACAAGTGCACATTGCCAGCACATGCTGAGATTTTATCAATCAACCATCACTGCAGAGCTGTTCTTGGTTCACTCAATGCCTAGGCTATATTTGAACTTGGGATTTTTCTGCAATTCCAATATTCAGTTACATATTCAGAACAAGGAAATAAATCCCATATGTCCATGTAATCTATAAAGAATGGTACAAGAAATCTCGACAGATGGAGCATTCTTTTTTCCCTAACAGGCAGAAATTACTTTTGATGTTCTTTACAAACCTTCCACAGCAACAACTGATGTAGAGATTATATGGGCACAGAGCATATCACCTAAAGCAGTGTAAATTTGCATAAGAATTACAGATGTTTAAGCTATCAGCATTCCAAGCTGTAGTGATCAACAGTCAGAAAATTCTCCAAGCCAACTTTCCAACTAACAAATTATATTCAGTCTGGTAGGGACAGTCTCCGTAATGCTCTTGAATTCAATACATCTATCTGCAGCCACTTCCACTTGGATGAGGTTTAAGGGCAAAGGCCGGGTCCTGCACTGCCCACAACAACCCCAGGCAACGCTACAGGCTTGGGGCTGGAAGACTGTGTAGAGGAAATAGACCTGGGGATATTGATTGATGCTCAGCTGAACATGAGCCAGCAATGTGTCCAGGTGGCCAAGAAGGCCAATGGCATCCTGGCTTGCATCAGAAACAGTGCTGCCAGGAGGAGCAGGGAGGTAATTGTCCCCCTGTACTCAGCTCTCGTGAGGCCGCACCTCGAGTACTGTGTCCAGTTTTGAGCCCCTCACTGCAAGAAAGACATTGAGGCTCTGGAGCGGGTTCAAAGAAGGACAACAAAGATGGTGAGGGATCTGGAGCACACGGCTTATGAAGAGCAGCTGAAGGAGCTGGGATTGTTCAGTCTGGAGAAGAGGAGGCTCAGGGGAGACCTTATAGCTCTCTATAACTACCTGAAGGGAGGTTGTGGTGAGCTTGGTCGGCTTCTTCTCTCGTGTAACTGGTGATAGAACTAGAGGGAATGGCTTCAAGCTGTGCTATGGAAGATTCAGGCTGGATGTTAGGAAATGCTACTTCTCTGAAAGAGTGGTCAGGTGCTGGAATGGGCTGCCCAGGGAGGTGGTGGAGTCACTGACTCTGGAGATGTTCAAGGAATGTTTGTATGTTGTGTTGAGAGACATCGTTTTGTGAGAACTATTGGTGATGGGTGGATGATGGGACTGGGTGATCTTGTGGATCTTTTCCAACCTTGGTGATTCTATGATTCTGTGATTCTATGGATTAGCTTGCATTTGTTCAAGGTCAGCTTTCATATGATACTGCATTAGCTCAGATCAGACTATTGCAAAAAACACCTAAAAGGTATGAAAGAATTTTGAGAAGCCTAATCTGGAGCTTCCACACACTGCCTTGGGAGCTGCATTTATGGATCATAGGCTTTGAATTTGCTTTAATTATGCTGTAGTTATGCCTGTGTTCAGTTTTGCTGATCTTAATTTGATGACTTGACTTCCTAGATAGGCAAAGGGGCATGCATACACATGGGCTACAGTAGTACTGGGTAGATGTAGCTGGTCATGGTCATCTGTTTCTGCTCATTCCAATTTGACTCACTGGGGAGTAAGGGATGGCGACTGGCCAGGGAGGAAGCATGTCCTGCCCACTAGGTCCATACCAATGACTCTGCTTCCCAAGGTTTCATTACCGTATTCACTGTCCTTACTATCACTCACTGACATCAGCAAGGGTGTGGGAGAGTTTGTTGTCATGGAAGATATTATGTTGGTCAGACTATCTGCTAGAAGTCAAAAGAGGCAGAATTGAAAAGCAAGTCAAGCTACAGTGAATGGAGCAGCCATCAGCTGAAGACTTGTATCATCCCTCTCTCGTGTGCTTCAAGCTGTGAAATCATTGTTTTGATTCTGACAGCCTATCTGGTGTGGCACACATGACAATGAGGCAAATATGTTTTTACTATTGTATAGATATTCAGAGTATGCTAGCTTAATACAGAGCTGACTCTGCACAAACTGTTCTTTTGTACCTTTTTCCACAACAATTTCTTATATTTAAAGAATAACTATTGATGGTTGTATGAATGCTTCTGTGTGACTCAATACAGATATTGATGAAAGAGGATTAAACTAAGATGCAATAACTTGTGCTTGCCTAAGTTTAAAAGACCATATGCAATTCCCACAGTTTGGCTGATGTGGAAAAATGTTAATGATCTCTATGTGCCTTAAGATATATTAAAGACTTTGGGAAACAATGAATTCCAGGTTTAGATTGTTGAATGAATGAATTCTAGGTGTTAGATTGTCATGGTTTTGTGATTTTTGGTTTTTGGCATTCCATATAACGTCATATAGTGCACTGGGAGTTAAGGTGTTAATGCTCCAGTTCTTGACACCTGTCCAAAAGAGAAGAAAAACAACACACCCCAGGGGGCTTTGCGGTATAGAGGAGATATAACCCTGGCAAGGTCACCTAATGTGCTTTTCTTTGTTGTCTCTTCCTCTTCTGTGCTTCTTTGTCAGGCTCTCCCTGCTGTTCACCTGGACTGCGCATCTCACCTCAGCATTATGGTGAGACCTATCCACCTTTTGGACACTCTCTCATTATATTTGATTTATTAGCTTCAATTCTAATATATTGTATTACAGTGTGTTATCTTGCATTCCAATACCATATTTAGTAAATTAATTTGTTTCTCTCCAGATCGTTGCCACTGTTTTTAATTATTTTGGGGTCCCCTGTTCCCCTCTTCTGGAGGCACGGATTTCGCGAAGTCCCTCCGCCCTGCTAGTCACCAAAACTGGGCTGAACCAGCCCATAAATCATTGACATAGATAAAAGATACTCTGTGCCTAAATGTTTATATGCATTCAGAATCCCAATTCCATGGATAGCCAAGGCTGCCATAAATATTATAATACTTTTAATGACTTCAAAGATAGTTCAATTTAAGTGCAGAAAAATATTTAAAACATTAAATGTAATCTCACAGTCCTTTTCATCACTGAAGTTTTCCTATGTCTTATTGTAGATCCTAGGAGAAAGGGATTAAGATTTTGCACAGAACAAACTAATAAAATACTTCCTTTTCATTCTTTTATATGTAATGTACTGTTGGCTATGTATAGCACAAAATCACCTATTATCCTTTTTTGGTTTTCTAATTCTCAAAATTTATGTGACCCCAATGAATTATTTGATTTTGGCATTGGTTGGAGACCCGCTATCTCAAGGATCTCTTTGTGAACAAAAGAGAGTATGATTAACCAGACTGCATTGCCCTTTTTCATCTTCTAATTTCTCTAACTATGTGCTAAACTGCTTAAGCATAGCCTGAGCTGTTAGGATTAATAGGGTTAATTTCAGGGCCTACACCAATTAGACTTGCAATCTCTTTCTCAAATTTTGAAAATAGGAAAATATATTTTCCAAGAGGAGTTTCTTTATTAATAAAGCAGTCATCCCATTCCAGTTGTCATGCAATAATGAATCCATAGTAAGGCAAGAAACAGAACAGCTTAATTGGCTTTTATTTTCACCCCATGACAATTAGATGATACTTATATTTAAGACTGCAGCATCTTATGTGCATCTCCTGACTCTGTCCTCTACTTCTAAAGCAGATTGCCAGGATGGATATTTCATGCCTAAACCATCTTAATCAGAGTAATGCATTGTAAAGAATTAACTTAGTCATTTATCAGGTACTGTTCAACTTATTATTACTGATATATGAGGTTACTGGAAAAAATGAAATACTTTCTCTTAGGAAAAAAAGTCTCATTTTTGTCTCCACTGAGACAAGACCTGCATATTTTGTAATCCACCAACTCTTTCAAGGTGTGATATCTGTGCACCCTGTGGGCTCGATTCTGATATAATTTACATCAGTTTTAAACAGAAGTATATTCAGCAAAATGGTATGTTACTCCATCAGTAAATAAGATCTTCATAAAAATCTGAATCAGACTTCATTGTTTCTTTAGTTTTTGTTCAGTCTTCACATTTCTTTCATTAGCACTTCTCTTTCCTTCTCCGTAGAGACCTGCTTTTGATTTACAGTAGTAACCTTCTGTCCTGTGCCAAGTTAGCCTTTGAGCTATTACTTTTTCATTTTTAGCCTTGGGCCAGTTGTTTGTAACCTTTCCGTCTTGCTTCACTGGTATTCAGCTTTTCATAGTTTACAGCAATCATGTAGCAATGACCTTATAAACTTTCTGTACCTTTCTCCTTCTTGAGCGTTCAAATTCACATCTTATGTGTCAGTGCGTTGTTCGCCTACTTGCTTGACGCTCATTCGTAAACAGATCCAAGTTTTGCTTCAGCAGTCTCTGACCTCTTTCCCTCTGGTTTTTAAAAGCTTATTGGGATCTGTGTTATTAAGGCAACACTCTCAAACACATTTGTTTGTAGTCTGTGCTTGTGGTATTTCTATACTGAAATGTTACAATCTTTATACGCCATTGATTTTCAGGGAGATATTTCCCCTCTCTTCATTTCAAGACTTGTATGATTATTTCAAGTAGGGGAAAGGTGAAAGTTATCAGATACAGTTGTTGTTTTTTAAATCATTTTGTTTGTTCGTTTCATTGTTTAAATAAATTAGTAAAAGAGCTCAGTCCTAGTAGAAGAAAGTAGCAACAAACTGGATTTGTTTTCTTCCACACTTGTTCAATATACATTAAGTTTCTGGACTGCATCTAAAGATAGTTGGCCAGAAAAGTGAGGAAGGTGACCTTCCCCTTCTGTTCTGCCTTCATGAGGCCCCATCTGAGGTACCACATCCAGGCCTGGAACCCCTGGCACAAGAAGTATGTGGAGCTGTTGGAATGGGTCCAGAGGAAGCCATGAAGATGACCAAAGGGATAGAACACCTCTCTTATGAAGAAAGGTTGAGGAATTAAGCTTGTTTATGTTGGAGAAGAGAAGGTTGTGGGAAACACCTCATTGCTGTCTTCCAACAATTCAGTGGAGCTTATAACATTATCTGTTAGCAATAGGATGAGGGGGAATTGTTTTAAATAAAAAAAGGGGAGATTACTATTAGATGCTAGGAGAAAATTGTTTAGTCAGAGACTAGTGAGGCACTGGTACAGGCTGCCCAGTGAAGCTGTGGATGTCACATCCCTGCAGGATTTCAAGGCCAGGTTGGATGGGGCACTGGACAGCACTAGCTTGTGGTTGGTAGCCCTGCCCATGGCAGGGGTGTAGAAGTGGATCTCTCTTTCTACCTAAGATATTCTGTGATTCTAGATCCAGAGATTTGGTATCTCTATGTTAATATTAGATACTATCTCCTTCAGGATTTTCTTCTTCTAACTGTTGATAAATTGGCTCAAATATTAGGGAAATGTTCAGCAACTACTAGAAGCTATATTCTTCTGTCTTAGAGAAGTTGACTTTTCCTCAGCAGGAGACACCAAGTTGATCCATAGAGAAAGGCCATACAGATGCATCTATATTGCCTGCCATACATAAGTACAAGGAGTCATTCATTTTGTCTAAGAAAACTGTCAAGGATCCTTCACACTTCTAGCAGGACTGTGAATTGTAAGCAGCATATATGGCTGGAAGATGACAACAGGATGTATGCACTTTCTTGGTTTTGACACTTTCTTAAATCTGGATCTCTGAGAAAATGAATAATAATGGAAAAATAGGCAGTATAGCAATAATTTATTTTAGCACAGATGTTACATAGACAAATTGTGTTAAAAACCAGTTTGAAATTTTCAATTTCATCTCCACAAATTATGAAGCAAATTTTATTATTAGATGCTATATAAAGTGAAAAGCCTTCATGGTCTGTTTGTCTCCATAAATTTACAGTGAAATTCGTCTCAATTAAAATTCATATGGTTTTCATTTGTTTCTGTTGATCTTTTTGAAAGACAGTCTGGATTTAGAATGTTATTTGATAGAAATTTAAATGATAAAATTCTTAACTGTATCTTTGGAAAACCTTTTTGATATAATCTTGTGTTTCACGGTTGCAGCTGAACTTTAGATTTCAGGAAGTTCTTATAAAGTTGCCTGCCATGTATTTGGCCTGCAAAATTAACCAACAACTTTAGAGATCTGTTAATTCCATCTGAATTTAAGTTTTCAGATGACTATCTCTCAGTTACTGACTTTAAGGATACTCTAGACTTTAAAATCCTGAACAGGACCTTGTTCATCTGATGAAAAATGACTTGATTAAAATTATATGCAAACAGATTACAATAAATGTCCTTATTCCCCTCCTCATTTAGTAATGTTTTCACCGCAATGCACTTAAACTTAGCAATTAGAGTGAATTTTTACTCTCAAGAATACATGGTGCTTAGTTTTTTTTTCCCTGCAGATTTCTCTATGCCTCTGTATTTCCTTTGTTACTCAAAACCTATTGACATTTTGTTTTACAGTAGAAAATTTGAAGGAAAGAGGGAGAGCATCATCATTTTTATACTGCTTTGAATAGTGATCATATGAAATGAAAGACCGAATTTATTTTTTTTTCCTCTTGTTCTGTGTCATTCTCATTAACATTTGTTGTTTTATTTTTCTTCAGTTGTCAATTACATGGAAATGACTCTTTTGCATATTCATTGCCTGCTTTATGGGCTTTCTTAGTTTAAGGAAAGAAAAGAAAGCTACATGATACATGCACAGTCATATTCAAACAATTGGATTCAAGTGATTAATGAGTTTAAATATTTGCAGTCTGGAGTATTATATCTGCAGTATCTGTAGAACAGATATTGAATACTCTGAATTTCAGAGTCTGTTAAAGTAGCTATAGAAGAAATCAGCAGTTTTTGGCAGAAGGTTTACCAGCAATTCCTAGTTAAACTAGTGCTTTTCTGATGTTACATGCAAATTATGATTGAGGTTCAAGGGTGGGGAGAGAAAATAGAACAATACAACAATATTAATACATAAATTAAACTCTTTGCAATCTCACCAAACAGATATTTTTCCTTTAATAACTGGCAACTGACCAAACAGGAATGTATTTAGCTCAGGGTTTACAATTTCACTCTGTGCTGTTACTTTGCAGGCCTTCATAATTACTAAAAACTGCAATTTTCTACTGATTATTTTTTGTTCTGAATTCTGCACAAGAATCACAGAATGGTTTGGGTTGGAAGGGACATTTAAGATCACCTCGTTCCAACCTACAGCTATAGGCCAGGACATCTCCCTCTAGATCAGGTTGCTCAAGTCCCATCCAGCCTGGCTTTGAATGCTTCCAAGGAGAGGCAACATACAGTCTTCCTGGGTAACCTGTTCCAGTATCTCACCACTCTCACAGTAAACAATTTCTTCCTAATATCTAGTCTAAATTTACCCTCTTCCAGTTTAAAGACAATTCCCTCTGTCCTGTTGCTACACGCCTTTATAAAAATTCCTTCCTCAGCTTTCCTGTAGGCCCCCTTCTGGTATTGCTTAAATGCTTCACCCACCACCTCACTGTGCTTGCAGACACTGTCTGGTCTCCAGAAACATCCAGTGAGCATTGACGAATGTCAGTGGTTGCCATTTTTTTCAGCATGTAGGAATTCAGTGACACACCTTTAATCCATATGCCCTTCCACATCAGACGCCATTTTGTCTGACTGCCCCTCTTCTACCATGTCAGACAGCAACATGTAAAAAAATATTTGTAGGACACTTCAACTTTTATTGCCATATTACTAACATCTTCTGACGTCATGGAACAACATAATAAAATAGGAGCTGCTACTTTTGGAACATACCTAGTATGAACCCTCTTCATCTTGAAATAGGGATGCTTTTCTGTCTCAAGGAAATATGTAAGATGACAGACACGCCTCCCAAACAAACAAACAACAAAAAAACATCAACCTACTAAGAAGGGAAAAATGCTCATGTAGAATACTTATTTGTTTCAATTGGTTTGATCTGTCCTTTTTTTGTTTTAAGCTTACGTAGCTTAGCTTGTTTTCATTTTGTTGTGGTAACGGCACCATTTTCTGTCACTTTAGGGGAAAAGAACACTTCTCAAGAAAGAAAAATAATTGCCTAAATAATTTTTGACTGTATTTATTAAAGATGAAGGATTTTTTTTTTCTGAATATTCTAAAAATTCAGAATTCGTCATGAGTTGGTTTGTTATTTTAGCAAACTAACCACAATTTGCTCAGACAGTTCTGAAGTACATGAAGCCACACACAGTGAGCAAAAGTATAGCTCCCTGAAGCTATATAAAGCTTATGATCAGGTGCTTATGATCTTTTTTTTTTTTAATTCCAGATCACTTGCCCAGTGCAGTCTTAAAAGACGTTAGAGGAAAAAAAAAAAAGCTTAGAGGAAAAGCACTCTGCAAAGGCAACCATGTTATAAAAAGTGGTACTGATAGTCGGTATTTATTCTGAGTTTCTGTTTAGCCAGTGTTTTTCCAGTGAGATTTTGTGGATCAGAATGGCATTGCAAGATTAGTGGTTCACATAAGGTTAGAAGTCCTGTTGCAAGTAATTGTGTTTGTTATTAATCTGAATCCATTTCCATAGTTGTAAAGGTATCTGTTTACTTAATGTCTTTTTGAATATATATGAGGAATGTTCCAAAAATACTGACTCCTATTTTATGTCAGCCCACAGCATTAGAGATGGATGTTGGTAGCACAGCAGTAAAATTAAACCTTTTCACCAATATTCCATTACAATTTTTTGCTCTGTGACAGATAGCAGCAGAGGGGCAGTCTGGCAGAATGGTGTCTGACATGGAAGCGAAGATGTGTCACTGAATTCCTCCATCTGTGAAAGATCATACCCACTGACATTCACTGATGATTGCCGAATGTTTCTTGGGACCAAACAGTGGTTGTGAGCACAGTGAGGTTGTGGGTGGCACATGTCAGCAGTGGAAATGGCAACCGTGGTTCACCTCCACTGGTGCAGATTTTTACAGATGCAGCATGTAGACTCTTGTTAATCACTAGTGAAAATGCATAGCTCATGGTGGTGACTGTGTTAAGAAGTAGTGTTTTGTAGGTGAGAATTTGCTCTGTTTTGTAGTGTTATTTTGTTCTTTGTATCTACTGTAGTTTCTCTGGAAATAAATAGGAGGCATTACTTTTGGAGAGATCTACCTATTATCATGGCTTTTCATTAATTGCTCTGCTGTTTTGTATGCCCAGAAGACTGTCAGAACAGAAGGTTCAACACTTGTACTAGCTGTAGGCAAGTTTGAATAGGCCACGGGAAGCATGTAGGTGATACTAGGTTCACACTGAGTGTTTGCTCAGAAGACTAAATCATAAAATTATTTTATTCGTTACCAAAATAAGAAATATGATAATTCTCCTTACAGCCATATGCTGTTCGCTGGCTGTTCATTCTTGAAAAGATGCATTTTAATGAGTGCTAAAATAATTTATATGCATAAGTAGTCTGCAAATTTATGTAGCTGTTTGAGGGGAAAAATACTACCAAAAATTGCTTATTTTTAACTTGGAATATACTTGATTTATTTAACTTGCTTAATCAGCTTAGGTGCTTCATTGAGGAACTCCAAGTTATTTTTATGTACTATAAAATGAAGTTAGAAACAAGATTAACTAGTTTAATAGAGAAAGTTGTGATTTGTTTTTTATTTATTTTTTTTTTTTTTTCCATTGTGGAAATGGAAAAATGGAAAATGGAAAAATTACCACTAATGTAAACATATTCAAATGTATTAATATAATTATCTAAGTCTATATATTTCATCTTGAGCTGAAATCAAAATCAGAGGAAAATTGGAGATGTATTTTGCTTATTTGAAATAACATTGTTTTGTGACTGTCTGTGTATTGCAAATTGAGGCACCTAATATCCTATTTTTCCTAAGACTAAATAGCAATTAATCTGCTCCTGAATAATTTGATGTCTCCCATTTACCTGACCTCTGGTTTGCTAAGTCAGTCCTTGAAGCAACTGTAACTGAGATGAAAAAAAAAAAAACTAAAAGCTATCAGTATGGAAAAATTACTTTTCTCCTCATATGGTTACTTAACATACAAAAGTTGCTTAAGGCATATCCTGAAGCAGTTGCTTGCAGAGCTGCTGTGTGTCAACACTGTACTAGCATATTTTCTCTGCTCTCTTCCCACATATTTCTTTAGTATACAAGTAGCATGTGACAGTGACAGAAAATAAATCAATAGAAAAATTAAATGTCTGATTCATTTGTTGGAAAATAATTAAATGCCAAATGCCATGCCTGAAGATATGTAGCCCCCAGCAATCTCCTATACAAATGAGAAAAAAAAGAAAAAATTCTTCTTTTTGCTGCAGTGACATAATTTTAATTTGATATTACCGCAGTTTATTCTATTTAATTTGCTTTGTAATCTTCACCAGACTGGAAAAGTTAGTTTCTCTCTGGAATCTTGTACTTTCTATAGTTTCTGCTTTTATTTATTTTTTTTTTCTTCCTTTTTTCCCTTTTATTTTTTTATTTATTTTTTTTTTTTATTTAAGATTGAGTCATGCAACAGCATTAAATTCACAGGCAGCTCTTACTTTTTCAGATTTCTATAAGCTTTTCTTATGGATTGAAAGTGATCTCTAGGGCATGTGTTAGAATAACTGTTCAAATTCAGATTGTTTGCTGGACTGTGCATTCTTCACTTCTGTCTAGCCTCTCTGGGTATTCTTTTTCTATTCCCTTGTGTTTCTCATTACAAATTACAAATATCTATGAAAAAAAAAAAAAAAAACAAAAAAAACAGAGTCAGGATTTGCAGCTTGTTTACTGACATTTTTTTCCCTTTTCCAAGTTTTAGTATATTATTCTCAAAGCTGAATGTTCATGGAGATATCTTTCCTACTAGCTATTTTGTTTTGTTTTGTTTTGTTTTGTTTTCCCACTAATTTCATTCAGAGGTTATATACTTATGTATTTTCCTTTTCTTGTTTTTCTCCTTCTTGTTGTTGTACATGTGAAAATAAATAAAGAAATGTTTTCAGTGGAATTCCAAACTCGAAGGAGAAACATATCTTAATTTTTAATCTACAGTCTTAAATCTACAGTCTTCAAATACTGAAAATAACATTAAAATACTTAGAACCAGCAGGATGTTACCTACCGTAGTATGAGCTACTCTAAGGATGATGGTTCCCTCATCTATGTTGTAGATGATGATATGGAAATCATTCTGAACTAAAAGGAAAAAAAGAATATTGCACAGGAATCTTTTGCCATTAATGGAAAGCTGAAACCAGTTGCCCTCAAACCCTAAAGAATCAACTTTTGTCTGTTAATCTTCCAAAGAGTTTCATGAATTTTAGTTTGCTGTTTTAGTTACTGTTCCTATATTTCTGAAGGAAAATTGTCTGTTAGCAATGTCAGAGTCCATTGAAAATTAGAGTTGATATGTAGCTGTATTGGGTTTCGTCATATTTTCTCCTCTTCTTCCTTTGAGGAGGGGGAACAAGAGGTGTCTAGCCTTAGTGTAATAGTTTTTCTCCCACTCCAACAACAGCAAAAGGCTTTGAAGAGGTCTGTTTTACTTACTGTTCTTTTCTAGAGGAGTGGAAGCAGGTAGTACATTCATGTCATAGTCAATAAACAAAAGGAGATTAAGTGGATTTGATATTTATCTATTTAAAAGACTCCTGATACTGATAATATTTATTTGGTTTCAGATTTGAAGCCTCAAGCTACATTTACAACATATTTCAGTCAAAAATCAAAGCATCAATTCACTGGAAACTGAGAGTACTCATGACAGGGATGACAACGTACTTGTTGTAATGTGCTGTACTTATCACTTCAGTCAGCAACCATTGAAAATAGGACAGCTGCCAAGTAGACCCTTGGAATGACCCAACAAAACAACACTTTTGAAACTTTGCAAACAAATAAATAAATAAATAAAAATCTACCTCCAAAACAGATTGGTAAGTAACTCTAAACAATCATTCTTAGGAAAAATACTTCCTGATTCATTCTCTATCTTATTTTCTATGACCTTCCAAAGCAACTGAAGTAGATTAAAAAATACCGAAAGAATATGAAGAAACAGAAAACATGGCTTGATAAACAGAGTGAAGAAAAAATAGCATCAAAATGGGTAATAAAATGATAATGATGTACCAGATTCACATATAGCTCTCCTGAGTAATCCTTGAAAACAATTCTACTTCTCACTAGCTGTGGATTTTTTTTTTTCTCACATGGTTTTATGTGCCAGAAATAATAGAAATTGATAAATATCTCAAAGGTAAATCTATGGATTTCAGAAGATACAGTTTGCTTTCTGGGTAAAATCAATGTACAGGTTATATATAAAAATTTTCAGGGTTTTTTTTTTCCATATGAATGCTGCTAGGATAGATATGCCAACTATTGTTAATATGTTTACTAAGATTTTCTAGTATTATATAGGAGAAGAAATCTTCTTGGATGCTGAATGCTTAGTGTGTTTAGTGTTGTAGTACAGTCCCTCAAATCATTTGGAGAACAAAAAACAAAAATCTACTACTTGTAATTAAAACCTTTCTGATATTGCTGAGATATTTGTAATATTTGTTTAGAAAGTTAATGTTTGAACCAGGGATGGTTAAAACTACTTCTGCTGAGCTGTGATGTGTTTAATTATGTTTTGGAGACTTCATGTTAAAAATTGGATGATGCTCAAATGGAAGGAGTGAGTGATATTTCACTACATGAAGACTGTGAGAAGCATCTGACCTTTAGGTAAGTAATGTAATTTTTTCCATTTTCCGTTTTATTATTAATTTGCTTTATTACTGGTATAGTTAGCATTCCTAACTATATCCTGCTAACCCTTGAACAGGCCGCTTAGCATTGAGGCTTTTTTCTGAAACTTCAGATCACCAAATCTTAAGAGCTAACAGTGCAATATATTAGTTTAACTCTCAGTACTGCCCTAATGCTCCTATCAGCCACAGCCGATATATTATGGGAGAGTATTTATGAGCTGGTAAGTTTATAGCTAGCACAAAAACAAAGAAAATGCAAAATATTTTCAATTAGGCCACGTGCATATGCCAATTCTGTTCCTACTAAGTAGTGAAGATCCAGAGAAGATCCAGTAATGGGTGAGCTCACAGCATCCTGTCTTATCCCTTTTCAAAGGAAACTGAAATGGAAAACATTGATCTTATTGCTGAATACATTACATGTAATATTTCCAGTTTGATGTACCTGTAGTCTTCATCTCAAATGTTTTAGGGGGGAGCGAAAAAGGCCAGCACAGTCAGAAATGAATTTAAACAGACAAATTGAGCCCAACCGTGACGTACTCACAACTTTAAGGAGCTGATTACAACTTGCTTGCCTAATAAGTGTAGCAGCTGTTCTGGATAGGAGGAGCCCATGATGATGTGCAGTACATAAACTCATTTCTCATATGAATTTTAATCTCAATTTCTACCTTAGTCGTTGATTGAATAAGAGTTTATGACATTTGTTTTGCAATAGTGACCAAGGGCACAATTAAAAGCGGGGCATTTATTTTTAGGTACAGCCTAAACATACAGAACCGTTAAAATAGGCTGGGGGCACAGAGAACTGAGGTGATTTGCCCAAGATCAAACAAGAAGTCTTTAAATAATAAGAAATTCAAGATAAATTTCTTACTCCTTTGCCTTTACAGTAAATGTATCTAGCATCCATCTTATGTATAAAAGCTGGGTAAATTATAGGGGCATTGTCAAGCATGATAGACTTCCATTTGAATATTTTTTTTCTTATATCCATCTACAACCTCAGTGTAATCCTTTATTTAAAATGCTTCGTTTTCCTCCAGATCATTATATGAGACTTTATCAGAACAGAAAGGCTCGTGAGGCTACTAACAATAACAGAGCAGAACACATGTGTTGCAGAAGAAAATGATCGAAAGCTCACACAGATTTCTCTTTTAAACATCTCAGGGGGCTTTATGAGAAATGGAAAAAGTATTATAAAAGTCTTATTTTCAGATATGTTGAGCTGCCACATCTGTTGAAATTCAGTAGGAATTACAGATACTGTAGGCCTGAGAACATCAAACCAATAATTTTAAATATAGTTCAGTCATCTTTTTAAAAAGCATAACAGTGAGGACACTTATTTGGTCCCCCGTAACACTTATGTACACTCCTGCCACTAACTCCAAAGAACATCACGTTGTTTTGGGAGTTAATCTTCAAAAGTGACATCGCTGATGGCTGGGTTATCAATTCAAAGGGAAGGAATACTCCTAAACATCTACAGTAATACTAAGGGTCAAATGTTAAGAGTTCCAGAAAGAAGCTTAAGACGTGTGACAGTATAAGTGAATACTGACATTTAGAAGAACTTTCTTCTTCTAAAATAACCACTGAAATTTGGCCTGTGCCCTGAACATCATGTGATGTCACAGAAGCATGAGTGAAATTCATGCCTGGCATGTTACAGGTGGAAGTGCTTGTAATCTAGAGTACATTTTGTCTAAAACAAACAAACAAAAAACCTAGAAATCTTTTCCTTTCGGATCTCTTTACCTTATGGCAGAAGCAAACAATGGATACTTCAAAAATCTCTCTGCTGAAAAGAGGTAGCAACTTTTCTATTGCATTGTTTCCAAAGTCTCTCACTTTGGACTCTTTTGCAATTACTAGTCACAATTTGCTTGTTTTTAGCTGTGCAGTATTCAAATGTCAGTGTATTCAAGGATTAAGGGATTTGATTAGAGAGCTCAGAAGGACAGGATTTTTTGTCATCTCCCTCACTTTCTAGTAGAGGTGGGTACTTTTGTGTGTGGTCTGCAGCATCTATCATGGAAGAGTACATTCCTATGGTGCCATATCAGCTTTCCTTTCCCCCTCAGCCTTGTGCCATTTTTATGAACACCAGTGAGCTATAAAATAGCTGGATCGTTAACTAACATATAGAGCAAGTTTGTATATGTAGCTTTATATCTCTTTTACCTCAGGTTCAACCAATCAGTGATTTTGTCCTTTTACGGAGCTCAATCACACTTTCCATCATCATTCTAAGTATCTCTCACAAGACAATGGAAATGAAACATGTTCTTATGTCTAGAAACACTCAAATGTTCTTTTTGCAACAGACTGATTATTTTTTTCTATTGAGTGGAAAGAATATGTAGGTTGAGTCTATGAAAGGAGACTGGCTTGGAGCATGAGATGGGAGGCCTTAGGAATACAGCTTTAAAAGGGACCAAATAGAAAGGCAGTGTTTTGCGCACTGAGGTTCTGAAAAGCTGAATTCTGTATAAATATTGTTTCCTGTACCTCTCACCCCTCCCTTCTCCATTGCTCAGGCTTCATTATTTCTTCCAGGGGAAAAATAAAAAAGTTATAAAATATGGAGAATTGGACAGACTGTTTTCTACTCTTGAGTGAAGAATTAATGGCAAATGAACTCTTGTCACAGAACCAGGTTAAGACCTCAAAAACCCAGTTGGTAGGAGAGTTTAAAAAAAAAAAAAAATTGCTGCTTAAAGCAGGTACTCTTCTTTAAGAAAGCTCTCTAATCTACAAGTGCCTCTCCAAGTACAAAGAAGATTTAACCATTATCTCAGATTAAAATTCACTTGTGGTGTAAACCTTTGTGGGTGTTCTTTTATTATTTTTTTTTAACATAGAAGATATTTTTAATATTAATATTAAACAAAAATAAAACTATTTGTTTCATTATTTGTCAAAAATGTCACCAGGAATAATGAATCTTGGTACTCAGAACTGGATTGTAAAAGTTAAGGATTTCCATTCTATACATCTTTGGGTAACAAATTCTTACTGCAAAAACTCTTTGAAAAGTCTCATAGGGGGAAGTTGCCATGGAGACCAAAAAAAGTTCATTTTTATTCATAAGTAATTGTAAAGGAGGGAGAGGCCTAATTAAAGCTGTTTCAGCCCTATTTATCTACAAATTTCTATATAAAAAGATCTTGCCTCAAGTGAAGTCCATTTCTCAGAAGTGTTCTGTTTCCCATGCACTCCAGAGAAGTATTCTGTAGTTTTCCATGACAGTAGTGACTACTAAACATTCTAAATTAATGATTTAATCCCTGCTGTATAATTGCTGGGGTTGGGAAGTGGGAAGGGGGAAGACATTGTAAATGTGGCCTTCAGGCTTAAGTGTCTCTGAAAATGCTATGGAGAATATATGCCACACAGGAGGTACTAAAATAGCTCATATAAATGAAAAGAATGAGACAAAGGTATTTCTGCTTTCTTTTTGTGTAAGTACATGTGAAAAAAATATCATTTTAGGATTGACGTGTACTGTGTTACAAATTACTGAAATAATTAATACTTCAGTTTTCTGGTTACATCTATAGCTTTCTTAAAGCTCTGCTCATTCTGCCTGAGTAAACAAGTATTAGTTCCAAGCTTTTTCTTCATCCAAGCTGTTTCCAGCCTCCAATCTCATTGCTCTCTTCAATCTAGTGTCAGAATATGTCAGCTCATTTTACGTTGAATGAATAATCTGAATGAATGTTATTACTCTGTTTTAGTTACTGTATTGTGCAGCTGTATATTTCATTAAGCATTTCAAGATATGTACTGTCCTTCTAATGCTTGACATTTTCATTGTGTGTTTTTTCCATCAGCTTCATATTTTACTGTCACATGAACAGCTGCATTACGTATCTGGCCTTATTTACTATTTGGATATATATTCAGCTATGTTTTTTTCTTCAAATAAAATCCTACACCTCAGATATAGCTGAGCTTGAGTAATGGTACAAAGTCTAGTTCTCATACTCTTTTCTTCCTTTATTTCATCAAAATGAGCTTCTGTTTTTCCTTTATGGATTAGTTTCTTCTGCATATGTTGTGGTTCTCAGTGGGACTCTGCTGGGTTACAAGTCTGATTTAAGGTATGAAATTGTACTGGGGCTTAATGGATTGTATTAAATTATTATTGCTATCCAAGTAATGCAGCAATTTTTCCTGCAGCATCACTTGATACTTGCTTAGCTTGTTTTGAACTATCTGTTCTTTCATAGATATTTGGAATTAGGTGGCATAAGTTAACCTGTAATTTAATTTCCTTCATATTGGAAACCTCATTTAGAAAGGGTTAGTAACTGGAACAGCCAAGCCAATAGGTTTCTCACTGTTGTGGGGAATAAGGCCAACAGAAGTGAATATGTCAGTTACACATTCAGTACCTGCTCCATCTTATCCAAGACAACTCAAGTTAAACAGGGAACGGGAGGGACATCTAAACCTCTGGATTCATATTATTCACGTTGTGAAGTCTCTCTTTTCTCCTTCCATAACTGTGCTTAGCTTCAGTTTCTTACATCTCATCCTGGACCTTAGCTTTTATTTCACATTTTGCTGACATGATTTTCAGACTGACATAGTGATTGGTGTTTTAACAGTTCTCACATCCCCTGATATAAAGCTTCTTTATATGAAGAATGCACTTCCTTTTATAAATTTATTTTCTCCACAGTCACATAGTTCAGTCTAAATTTGTGTGGTAATTTTCAAGAAACGGTCTGGTGACTGCCTCAATAGATTGATGCAGGGAAGCCATTACTTCAGGATCTTAATGGATGATCAGGCCATTGACTGTAGCCAGACAAAGTGCAGCATCTGTGTGTAGTTTTTGATATTCAAAGTACTGAGTAACCTCTTGTGCTTTATATATTGCTGCTCTGCAAACTAAAAGCTACTCTTTCTTTTTCTCTTTTCTTTTCTTTTCTTTTCTTTTCTTTTCTTTTCTTTTCTTTTCTTTTCTTTCCTTTTCTTTTCTTTTCTTTTCTTTTCTTTTCTTTTCTTTTCCTAACAGGCTAAATGCTTTAGAAGCAATAATATAAAAAGATGATCTATGAAGTATCATGTTGATCATACTCTTATGCAGACAGAATTACACTATAGAAAAAAGTATTTGTTTTACATACAAATTTTGTGTCAACTTAACCTTTAAATTTTGCTAAACTAGATGAATTCCATGCTATACGTGGCTAAAGATATATCCCTGCACTTTTGGGCTATCAGTAGATTGAAATGTATGGTATAATCATGCAAGAAATGAAGTCCATTCACACGTAAGTAACAAGACATTTGGGAAAGAAAAAAAAGAGAAAGAAGAAGAATATTGGATTTTGAGTTATTTTCATGCGTATGCTGTGAGTTAAGCAAGCATTCATTTTTTCTGATTACATTATTGTTTTATCCTGTTACTTATTTTTTTAGAAAAAGGAAAATCAGAACAAATTACTGGGGCTTCTATTTATTATAAGTGTAGCTTCACCACGCAAACAGAGAAACTAGAGTGCAGAACTAGCTGAAAATACACTAGGTTCAAGCATACCTTATTCTAACAACATACATTCTTTGTAACATAAACTGTATGGACTATGATGTTTCATTACATTATGTAAGCTTATCTTAGTATAGTTTTCTGCTTCTGCATTAACTCTGTTGAATTGCTATGGCACTTGGTAAAAAATAGAACGTGCACATCTATTTTTCAGAATGCAATTAATCCATAGGTGAATAACACTGAGAGGCAAAAAAAAAAAAAAAAAAAAAAAAAAAAAAAAAAAAAAAAAGACAATGAACCTGCATGGGTTTTGAAGCTCCACTATCACCCACTAATATTTAACTATTTTCTTCATAACTGTATTCTAATCATGTTCTATAGTGAGTATAGTAAGTATAGCTTACACTTTGAATGCTATATATGCAATGTATATATGCTGCTTTTATCTAAAGTTTAGTAAATAAAATATCAAATACCAGCCAGTAATTCTTTATCTTAACCTGAGTAGGTATATCCAAAATATTTCTGTATTTCAGTGAATAAAACTGGAAATAAAAACGTATATATGTAGATCATGATTCCTCCAACTAGAGCAGTCGAGAGCATCCTATTGACTAGATTAAGATTTTTTTTTTATTATTCAGTCAATCCAAATATTTATTAATCTAGGAAAATCTAGGAAAAAAATAAATATGCATATTAAGCAATACTTTTCTTAACTAGTGTAAACTGACACAACTTGAAGTGAACAGTGCTACACTAGTGAAACCCAGTGTTAGTGTTTTATTTTACTGTATGTTGTATGAAATATCAATTGGAAAAAAGGAAAGCAGATTCTTGAAGTATTTGCAGTAATTCATTGCCATATAGAAGGTTACAGTTCCTATCCACTTCATTCTCTTCTCCAATTCTGTTCCCAATTGCTCAAAAGTTGTTTCTTAACTATTGCCTCTGGAGCTTGTCCAGTGTTTCAAATGAAGTATGGTATTTTCTTACTGTTCATAATCTGTTTTATTTCTGAGTGGGTATAAAATCTTTTTCCTGCTTAGAAGAGAGTGAAAGTGAGAAAGGGTTTGTATTGTCTTCAGGTTAGTAAAGCAGTGTTTACAATAGTTGTTTTAGTACCAATTTTGTTCAAATTCTATTTCTAAAGAAATAAGAAACCTTTTTTTTTCCTGTTTGGAACAAATGTTGAACATCTACATATCAAACACTTTATCTCTGACAGATACCTTTTACTGAGAGGTGTCTCCCTGAGGTTTTATACAGCTTATGAATGGCTTCGGTAGTACTCCCTTTCCATCTCTGTGGTGGCTTCAGAACAGCCAGCAGCTAAGCACCCACACAACTATTCTATCCTGCTTTTGGCTAGCATAATTTGCTTCCCAGTAGCTGGTATGGTGCTCTATTTCAGATTTAGGGTGAGAGTAACGTTGATAGCACACTGATGCTCTGTCTTTTGGTGAGCAGTGCTTACAGTAAATTAAGGACTTTTTCAGCTTCTCATGCTGCCCTGACAGCAAGATGCGCAAGGATGAAGACAACTGACCCAACTGACCCAAATAGATGCTCCATTACTTTATGATGTCATGCTGAACAACAAAACTAGGGAGAGTTGCCCCTGAGGGTCTGCTATTACTCAGGGCATCAGTCAGATAGAGGGTGATGATGAGTTATGTTGTGTATCACTTACTTCATTTATTCTTTTTGTTGCTTGTTGGCTTGTTTGTTTGTTCTGATTTTTTGCTTGTTTTCTTTTCCTTATTAAATAGTTCTTATCTTAACTCCTCAATCCTCTTTTTTTTGTTGCTATTTTGTTTTGTTTTGTTTTGTGGCTGAGCACAATATCATAGGGAGAGGACATCTTTTTAGCCACTGAGTCAACTGTCCTGGCTGCGTTAGCTCCCAGCTTCTTGTCCTGCCACAGCCTACTCACTCAATTTGGTAGAAAGAGAAACAGAGAATGCCTTGATGCTGTGCAAACACTGCCCAGCAGTAGCAAAGTAGTGGTATGATGTCAATATATATGTCACAAATGCAAAATACCACCAAGTGGGCTTCTATAAGGAAATTACTTCCATTCTGCTAGGCCACGTACAATCCAAAATTTAGATCTTCTTTCCTTGTTCATTCTGATTCTCCTTTCTTTTTTTTTTCTTTTCTCCCCCCTGCTCTTTGAGAAAATTTCTGAACCATTACAGACCTGACTTGTTCCTACAGCTGCAAGGTTTTCAGTTTTTCTGATTAAGAGTTTTATCTCGGGTGGTGTTATTTCTTTCCAGGAACCAGGCTGGATCCCAGATGGCCACTTCATTGCCTGGAACTTTGCTCCAGTCCCTCTTCTTCCATGATAGCTGGTTGCTTTTCAAGAACCACCTTTTAAAAGCCAAGGAGCAGTCAATGCCATTGTGCACTGACATTGTGCATTGACAACTCAAGCTAAGTGAGGTAAAAGGTTGGCCTGGTGAACAGGGAACTCCTCCAGGAACTGAGAGGCAGAAAAAGAAATCTTGACCTTTAGAGGCAAGGTCTGGCTTCAGAAGAAGAGTACACAGTGGCAGTTTGTATCTACAGGGAGAAAAGAAGCCAAAGCTCAGCTTGAGTTTATGTTGACCAATATGATGTCAGACAACAGAAAGGGCTTTTTCAAGTGTGTAAACAGAAAGAGGTGATTAAAGGAAAACACTGGTCTGATACTTGAAACAAATTCTCACCTAAAAGAGAAGAAAGAGGAAAAGGTAAACGCATTTTATCCCATTTTGCCTCTATTTGTAATACTTATGTGTTAAAACATAATCAGATTATAATAGATCTTGTGCTGCCCATTCCTCAGAGTTGGAGAACCATGATTAGAGGAAAAGTTTCCAGCTGTGGTCATCAAAATTGAAAGAGAACAGCTGTATCAGCTTAACTTCTATAAGTCCAGGAGTCCGAACATGATTCGCCTCAGACTGCTGAGATGAACAGCTTCAAGTTTTGCTGGATGATGGACTGACTCAACAGTAGAGCTCAAAGAACTGTAGTGAATAGAGCTACACCTGTTCAGTGGTCAGTCACTAGTGGTGTTCCCACTTCTACAGTCTGTTCTGTTCAATGTTTTTGTTAATGATCCAGACACAGGAGAGGAGTGCATGTTCACCGTGTTTGCTGATAGTAAACTGGATGTTGGCTTTAATTCCCTGGCAGGATGAGAGGCCTTTCAGAGGGATCTGAATAGATTGGAACACTGGGCCATCAGCAATGGCATAAAGTTCAACAAAAATATACTGGACACCTGACAAACAGCAGTGCTGGACACAGACAAAGGCTTGGAGACAAATGGGTGGAGGGTGGCTCAGTAAAATGAGCTCTAGGGGTGCTGTTGACAGCAGTCTCAGTATGACAGTAAGACAGTTCAGTGGAAAAAGTGAAATCAATTTAATTCCACATGTAAACTACAGCAAAGGAAAAATAAAAGGCAGAGGATCATGGGTAATTTATACTAATTTGCCTAAGAGAGAAAATCAATTAATTCTTTGTATAGTGAGCACCCTAATGAACAGAAAACACAGTGATCAGATGCCTTACTCTTTTTTCTTTTATTTTTTCTTAAATTTTATCATTTCTTGGATGTTAAACTAATCTCTACCTTTTTGCCTGAAGTGTTCTGATACGTTGTGACTTACCAACATTTGAGATGGAGCATAAGCCTTTTAACTGTGTAAAGGGGTAGTGTTGTGCTATGCAGAATTTCTTAATACCTCTTGGTCTATTTACAAAATTATTTGCAGAATATAGAGTTTAAAACATTCTATTAACAATTTCTTACTTTTACAACCCAGGTTTTCATTATTTCTTAGCAATATTAATACTTCTAGCGAGTTGATTCTAACATCAATTTTCCATATTTAAAAAGATTTCACAATCTTCCTGTTTCATTGTTTTGTTTTTTTGTTGTTGTTTTTTTTCCATGTTTTGTTTGTTTTTGTTTTGTTTTTGCAATTCATTCAGTGTGCTTGCCATTTTAAGGGTTTTAGAAGGGTCTTCTCTTGAGACAGGTGAATTTCAAAAACTCTGAAATATCTTCTGAGCTGAAAGAAGCACAATAAATACAAGTACCTGATTGTTATCAGTTACTGAAAATTTCAAATTAAAAAAAAATTGGTTATTACTTGAACTTAAATTCAGAAGAGACTAATCTTCCGGAGTTGTGTTTCTTCCTCTACCACTATGCCAACCAAGGGCTGAAAACAAAAATATCGGTACTCACATTGAGATTCCTAAAGAGGGTGGGTGTTTTTGCTTTGTTAGATGTTGTTTTTATTTGATTTTTTAAAAATATATTACTGTAAATAAAAAGCTCTATCTACAATAAAATCTATGTTAACAGTAAAATCATGTGAGGCTGAGTTGCAAAGGATTATAGCAGTGGTCACCAAAATTTTGCCCACAAAGCTCTATCCATGAACTTATTTTGAGGAGAGAGGAAAAGAAAAAGAAAAAGCCAACTTACATATAACAGTACAAAACATACATTAAAACAGAAATTAAAAAGTAGTGAGATAAGGTAAAATAAACTATTTTTGAAATTAAAAATATATGAATTTAAATTATAAAAATAAATTTAAATTATAAAAAATATATAAATATAAAATATGGATTTACAGTACAAAGATCCTTTTAGCTCGCACTTAAAAATACTAATAGTGGGAACAACGTGAATATGTATGCTTCATTACTTTGTTTTAATATGTTGTGGTACCACAATTTGAAGGTCTCAATCTAAGTTCTGTTTATTTTGATACTTGGTTTAATGGCCATCTTAACTGAAAAAATTGTTTCAAAATAAATGGGTAGAATGTTTCATTTGCGGTGCTTAAATGATCATAATTTTTTCCAATCCAATTCTTCTTATTCTTTAATGTACTGATATCACAGATTTTTATAGGACACATACATTGTTTTACACAACTAAATCACTTAAATATGAAAGCATCCCAAGTGTCCATTTTAAAAACATCACCATAACATGAGTTGCATTGGAAAGCAAATGCTCTCTCACTGATTGCTGTATCACATTTATGTTGAAGGAATGCATTAAGTCTGTTTATTTTTTAGTATTTTCGTATTTGCTACTTAGCAAACTACTGATAGTGGTCTGCCATCAGATAAGAGGTCAGCAAATTTGAAACACTTGTATTTTGTAAAAGAAAAATATGTAAGTCCTCTTTAATTTTGATAACACTTCTTAGCACTTCGCCACGAGGTAACCAGCAAAACCGTACTATCCAACATTTTCATTGTCTCTTCCTATCTCATTAAAAAATATTGTAAAGATTGTACTATCTAAATGTTATATTTTGATAGATTTAATCACATCGATGACATTCAGGGGAATTTCATGCACTCCTGACTCCCACTTCTTTGCTGGAACAGGTTGCCCATGTATGACACCGTAAATCTGTTTCACTTTGTTCTGGTCTAGAACCAGAACCCAGCACCAAGCAACCACTCAATCACATCTCCAGGTAGAATGGGTGAAAGAATTGGAAAGTGAAGTACAAAAAACTCATAGGTTGAGACAATTTATTACATAAAGCAACAGCAGTATGTATATGAACAAAGCAAAGCAAAAGGAATTTGTTTGCTACTTCCTATCAGCAGGAAGATTCTCAGCCACTTTCAAGAAAACAGGGCTCACTGTGTGTAGTGGACGTTTGGAAAGGCAAATGCCATCAGTCTGAAAATTCTTGCCTTCCTCCTCCCTTTCTGAGCATGGCACCATATGGTATAGGACAACCCTTTGGTCAGCTGCATCAACTGTCTTGGCTGTGATCCCTCCCATCTCCCCCATGCACCCCCAGCTCCTGCATGACATGGCAGCATGAGGAGCAGGAAAGTTCTTGGCTGTGCAGCACTGTTCTGCAACAACTAAAAGGTCAGTGTGCTGTCACCACTGTTCTCATGAAAAACCCAAAACACAGTAACATATCAGCCTCTACAAAGAAAATGAAATCTATTCCAGATGAAACCATAACACACATGCAATGCTAGTTCTGAAACCTCAACCCAGAATCTTTTATTTATTCTGGTCATATAAGCTACTCCATTAGCAGTTACACTTACAGGGTGTTTCTGTAAAACATTGTTCTTATTAAAGAAGTCATATAGCACAGAGAATATGTCTTCTCCACTACACCTTTCTTTCAGTGGCTCACACAGCATTAGATCTACATGTAATTCAATACTGAAACACAACCTAGGAAATACCACAAACTAAGAAATGTTAGAAACATCTGTACTTTCAGCCAACTGTGCAGAATACCTCTCACATTGCATAATTTGCTATAATATTCATTTTTTCAAACATCTTCCAACAGCATTTGCTGACAAAATAATGCATTCTAGTTTTTGTTTTTTTTTTACGTATTGTTTTCTGTGTGTCATTTCAGACAAGTATACAATGATAAGAACAAATGTTTTCCAGTGATACGTGGATCTTCGTCTTCCAGTATGAAGTGAGAAACGTCAAAAGAGGTTTCTAGATATTTATTACTTGGTTTAATTTTGTTCTTATTTTTCTAAATTAAACATAAATATATATGGTTTTTCTCAGCACCGTGTGGATCTCTTTGTGACACCACAAGGTGTGCAAAGCCCTTTCTGAAGACCACTGTCCTATAGTGTGGATGTATTTTAGTTTAGTTATCCTTCTTCCTAGTACAAGTTCAAAATTGGAAAGTATATTGGATCCTGTGGTGACAAAAAAGGGTGAAGTGTTTACTATATTATCAAGCCTGAATGTTCAAAAAGCATACATCAAGTGCCAGACTAGCAGGAGATTTTAAAATAACAGCAAACAGCCTACCACTATTTTTTTCTTTTGTTTCTGCTTTTAAGCTTTAAGACCGACCTTCGGTCATGTACTTCTAAGCTTTTTCCTGTAACTATGAGGATTAGAAACAAAAGATAAAAAAATTAGGGATTGGAAGCATTCACAAAAGGAAGCTGAGGCTTTTAAAAAAATCTACAAGTACCACGAGACTCACAATAAAATCTTGGTGGTTGACAGGACTGTATTTTGCTTCTTTATATGTGAGAGTACTAAGAGTCTTTTTCTCATAAGGAATCTGAAAAGATCCCTAATGTATCACATCTAATGTAGTTATTTTTGTTCCGAACCTGCTGTGAGTTGTGGTTTTGGCAGACCCCGTGCCTGCGTGTATTCCCACCAGTGTTTTCAGTCTGAAAGAATAGATGTGACTGTGGCTCTCTGCCTGAAACATCCACCTGCCTTCTGCATTGATAGCCTGTAGACAGCCCGCAGGCAGCATGCATGTGGTTTGTCTGGGAGTGCCTCATGGCATATTAAGCTGCCTTGTGTCACAACGGTCTGTAAGGGTGCACAGGACACCACATGCTCTGTAAAGCACACTCCAGCTGTGCCTGAGGTTGCGTTTACAGGTATAGTCTCTTAAGGACAAAGGGTCTGGTTTTGAAAGCATCTTCAGAAAGCTGCACAGGTTCAGTGTAGATAAATTTGCTTACAGGAAGTCAGTGCAGAATTTTGGATATAAAAATAATTCAAATCTGATTGTAAAAAGGATACCAAGTGAAAAGTTTACTGGAAAAAAAAAAGGAACCATAAAAAAGTATTTGGTTTGTACATTGAATGTGGTATGTAGTTCTTTTTGTACTTTGAAGGTTATCTAAAAGTAGTGAAAATATGTTAATAACTACAGATATCTTTATAAGCTTGAATGCATAGTTATAAAACTTGGATTGGGATGTTTTAAAATCACTGACCTATATCTGTATTATTATTATTATTATTATTACATAAAATAATAATAAAAAAAAAAAGGTTGAACTACAAATTAGTAGTTAGCAAATTACTGGTCTTTTGGTATTTACAATAGTTTGCCTGCAGACCAGTGTGATCCAGAGCTGTGGAAAAAAAGGATGGAACATACTGGAGCAAGTCCAGAGCAGGACAACCATAAGCAGTAAGGGACTGAAGCAACTTTCTTATGTTCCAAAGAGACAGACTGCTGAGATTCTTCATCCTGTAGAAGAGAAGTGAGATCTTTTCAAGGTTTATAAAAAAACTAATTGGAAGAAAAGAAGATGAGGGAACCAGGCTGTTATGGCTGATGTCAAGTGATAAGGATTATTAAAATACAAAATCCTATCTGAAAAAAAGAAAAAATAATATTTTTTTAAATTATTTGAACATGTTTCCCAAAGAGGTTTTGGCATTCCCAGCCTTGGAGATATTCATAGCTCAGGTGAGCATTGCGCAGGACAACCTGCTCTAACTGGTCTTGCTTGAGCAAAGTGTTAGACTAGATGTTTTCAAGAGAATAAAATGACTTGGATTGAAAGGAATCTTAAAGATTGCCTAGTTCTGTTTACCCAGCTGCAGGTAGTGATGCCACCCACTAAACCAGACCAGGTTGCCTGAGGCCCCATTCAAATTGGCCTTTAATACCTCCCTGGGTTGGAAAATGCCCTTTTTCCTTACATGCTTCCAGAGCTTGTTTCTCCATGGGCTGTATCATCACAGCTATCAGACATCTTTCAGAACCAGAGATGTGCTGTGAGTTCATCAGCTGCAAAGTTCCCCTCCATTCTGTGATTCTGAGCTTAACCATTCTGTGATTCTAAGAAATGTATGTTCTCTGACATAGTCAAAGTTTTAGAAGGCTTATTAAAATATTATGTGTCTAAACCAAACTTCCTTCCTTCCTTCCTTCCTTCCTTCCTCCCTCCCTCCCTCCCTCCCTCCCTCCC
>NW_024884364.1:18934049-18939186 GCF_019232065.1 Centrocercus urophasianus
GTATATTTTTCTGATGAGAATTCAAATTATTGCAGATGATTACAGCAAGGAAGGCCACAGAATTGCAAACAAAACAGAAACATGGGTGAATTGCACAATCAACATCCTGCAGGACAAATTATGTCTCCAGAATAGATTAAATCAATTTCATGCACAATTTATTAGTGTTGTCATGGATGGCCTGCTGTAAATCAGGGCGTAGGTGAATTGAGTTGTTCACCTAAAGCTGTATCTACCAGTCCTTTACAGTAGAAATCAATTAATATAGCAAAAATTGGTATGTTAGGCAGAAAGGAAAAATAGAAGTTATCCTGAGAAAGATTTTTACTTTATTATCTGCTGATTAGCTGACTGCAGACAAGCAAATCACTAGACATTTTCAAAATGGTGATGGTTTACTTCAATCCAACATTCAAACATGGTTGATTTATCAAGCATGCCTTCTAGCAGGCCTAGATATTGTCTTCAGAAAAAAATATGCTGCTTTGAATTATTTATAATTAATTTCTACTATAAAATAAAAGTTTAATCATACATAGAGTTTAAAATATTGTATAACTGAAACACAGACCTTCAAGCTGCCTTGAAGCATGAATGAATACAGTTTGGTATAAAGCATCATCATTTTTATCAGAAAAAAAAAACGATTCTTTAGAGATTACATACAGAATTGGATTTGAGTCTGTATATCATGGGTAAAATTAATTTTGTTAGGATCATTCCACCCTTAATGCATATTTATCAATAGCACTGCCCCTATCCTGGCCAAGAATTAGACAAGACTGGCAGCCTCACCACTCTATACAGAGTCCCAGCAGTGGCATAGCATAGGTATTGTAGTATATCAGCACTGAAATAAAGTTGGCACTGACATTAGGGTAAATTTAAAAATGACTGATATGCTGGTACTCTTACTCTTTATATGCTGTAAAAATTGTATTAAACTTACACTAAACTTTTTAAAGTACTAATAACTATGAAAAAGTAATAAGAGCATGCATATAAAAATGTAAAAGATTCACTTCGATTTCTTAATGCTCTCCTTCATGTGCCAGCACTGCAACAGTACACCATACAAAATTAATTTTATAACATAAGGGATGTGCATAAAAGACTTTGGCATTCTTGATTGTCCAACTACCCTTTTCTGAGTACTCAAAACTAGGAAGAAAGAGTTTATTCAAGATAAACAAGGAAAACTCCTGACCTAAAACATAAGATATTGTCTAAGTCTTTTCTTTATTACTAATTTATTCCATATTATTTAATCCATAAAGGTGATTTATGTGTATATATATATATATGCATGTATGTATGTATGTATGTATTTTTTGTAATTGTATTTGTTTGTCTGTTATTTTTAATCTCTTCTCCCCTAGTTTACTCACTGCGTTTTATATCTGGAATCTACCAAGGCAGTCAGTATTGGCAGAGTAAAGAGTGATACGTTTACCATCAATAGCATTAAATATGGCAGAATAGTCTATCTGGAGAAAGGATACCATCAAATGACACCTGGTCCTAGAGCCATCTATGTCCACTTCAGGCTGAAGCACAATATGGAAGCAACGTTTGTTGCTCTGATGGATTGTCTTCTCCTGTCCTTAGTTAAGAGAGCCAATCACATCCATATTTCTTCAGGTAGACTGTATTTAATCCTATTGACCGTTAACATACTACTTTTTGCTCTACCAGGCTTCCTTCCAAGTCAAAATGAAGTAAAAACATATTGCATTGTGACAAACACAGTGGATCACCTCGATAGTGCAGATTTTTACAAGCATGGCACGCAGGTTCTTATTGATCACTGGTGAAAATGCATAGCTAATGGTGCTAACTGTGCTGAAAAAATAGTGTCGTTGTGCTCTTTGTTGTAGTTTCCATGGAAATAAGTAGGAGGCATTACTTTCAGAGTGACTTACATAAACAGGGACATAACTTTTGGAGCAACCTATATAAATAGATCTAGACTTAACCTGTAATTTCATTATATTAAAATAGATGAAGAAGCTGAGTGCTGACTGACTATAGGACTGTACATTAGCCCTGCTAACAGGTTATTATTTTAGACTTTGAAAGTCTGAAGTGCTTCTTTTATAACCGCTGTTTCTCAGATATCCTTTGATTTTAATCATGAGTGTCTGTTACATCCGTGACATGTAACTTTGATACATTGTAAAAATCACACTGCTAAATCGGGACTTCTTGCCCATTTGCATGCAATTCCCATGAAGGAAGTGTTGGAATTGGCTATTTTAGTTAGTGTTTGCTCTGCCTGACAACATTGCTGAATTACATAAACTTTTTTTTTGCACACTGCTTTACTATGAAAGCAGGAAAAATATATTTACATTTCTAGTGCAAAAACATACCTAGAGTTTTACCGTTCTTAACACTTTTGTAAGGGAGCATCTTGGATTGTAGTTACATTAAAAGATAAAATAAAAAAGTCCAAGTCCATTTTTTTCTCTGCACCCATCTTACGACAGTGTTTACTTTTTTTCGTATTTACATGTATTCCGTTCTTCTTCTTTCTGTGATAAAACTTTCATAACCAATAAATTATAAATCACATTATGTATAATTTATTGTTTTAAATACATATTTTATCCTTTAGCTTTTTAAACAGGAACTCTTTCAGCTTTGTTCCTTTAAGATCTCAATAGCTTTAAAAAATCATTAATAAAGCATGCTTCAAGCTGCATTTACATTTTTATAGAATGTACTGTAACTCATAGTATAGGTTTTGTTTCTAGTTATACGCTTTTACGTCGATATGATTGTCTTAAGAATAAACTTTACAGATAACTCTGGGACTTCATAACCACACTTTGATTATTTCTCAACACCCTTCCACTTCTTGTGCCTCTTCGTTCAGAAAACTATGACGTTTTCCAGATAGATGCACACATGCATCTATGCTGCTGCCAAATGTCCCCCATACCAATTTCTGTGCAAGAGTTAGGCAGTACATGGTTATTTTAAAACAATGAAGTTTGAATTCTACCACAGAATGATTCAGAGATGGATTAGTTAAACAAGGAATTTTCTTAGCTAAAACATCACATTAGGTTTTCAGTTCTTATAAAATGAAGGGCATTTATTTCAAAGCTATTTGGATTTACACATGAATTTTAGATTAGAATTTGATTATATTATCTTTCATGTATCAAACATCTGACAGCAGGATGCAGGTGGTCTATTGCAATTAACCTGCCTGGGGGGAAAATACCATATAACATTTTCTCAACAATAACAAAACCCTACAAGCACTAAGTTGACTCAAATTCCTTTCAGTTTTCCTAAAAGTACAGTGCTGTCCAGGTTACCCTGAAATTCAGCTATGGCTTTTTCCCAGGACTGAAGTTTCTTCTTCATGAAATTTAATATGACAAGTAATTTTCTTCAGGTTTCCTTTTTTCCAAAATTTTAACAGAGAACATATTCTGCAGATAATTATGAGTTATGTAAAACTCTGCTAATAATGTGGAGAGATGGACAATCTCCAATCCTTCTATATTTTTGCCAATATTCTGCAGAGGCAATTACATTATCCCCCTCTAACAAATTACAATTGAACAATAAGTTTTGAGGAAGGGAAAAAAAAAAAAAAAATAGAGAGCATAAGAATGAATGGGGCATATTGCAAGTATAGAATTTTTTTATTTTATTTTTTTAGTTAAATGCAAAAAAAAATTATCACAGATCTTTATATTGGCAGAGATGTTGTAATTTATTGATAATATTAAATAAGATGTGTGTTATTCTGTCTTTCCAGAAGGAACATAAAAACATACCTTAAAAACTTTTTTTTGTCCTAGAGGGAAGCTCACCATATTTTCATTTAACCATTGTTAACATAATCCATGTTTTCTCATATTTGTTAGTTGAAGCAGCAAATGACTAACACCATCCATTTTGATGAGTCACTGCACAATATGTGAGCTGGCAAATGTGAAAACATTTCCAGAACTAAAATTACAATTTGCTTTCTCAGGGGACAAGTGCTTTGTGGCTAATTAGTATTGTGGTTACTGACCCTCTTCCCTCACAACTCGTTATAGCTCATGCAAACTTTATTCACATCTTTGAAATACCTTCTAATCAGCCAGAAGTATTTGGCATACTTTTGCAGTCTGCATGCACAATAAGAATTCAAAACAAGCTCTGACTGAAATCCCATAGCTGAGTAACTAAGCTAGTGCGTTGCAATCTTTCTGAGAAAAAAAGGAATAGTGACTAACAGCAAAGCTGTGCTGGTGTGTCATTTCATGCAGTAAATAGGCAAAAATACTTGACAACTTTTAAGATTCATAGCTTGGCAACAAAGATACTCGGTATTAGGCTCTGTTTCTTCCCCTGCTCTTGTTCAGAAAGGAACAACTTTCTTCATGTCCTGGTGCTGCGCTGCCTTAGGAGTTCATTGCAGTTTGTTTCTTTTTTCATTCTTCTCATTCTTTCTTTGGTAAGAGTATCCTCTAGTGGGAACAAAGCTCTCAGGGAGATCATCTGTATCCTCCAACTCATTCTTCTTCACTGTCTTTCCTCTGCTGTCAGAAAAGAGACCTGTCCTTCCTCACTTCTCCCCACTTGTCTTTCCTTCACAGCTAGTGAAGAGAAAAAGTTCAATGATGAATGCCAGTTTTGAAAATATGAAGCAAGTCAGAGTAAGCCGCTCCTTATTAAATTATCCTGAGAAAACTAATGTCCCTTAAAAAAAAAAAAAAAAAAAAAAAAACAACCATCACAGTGGTAGAGAGAAAATAATGCAGTTTGTACTTCAAAACATGAAATCAGCTGCACAGGTTTCGTTTTCAGTCTTGTCAACTAGAAGACAAAATTGTTCCCTTTATTTTGCTGAACAAACAGGAGGCAAACAGCACATGCCATTGCTGACTGAACTGCAAAATCAAAATTGACAAATCCTGGAGGAAGAATCTACTATTATAAAGCAAGGCACGACTACTAATGCTACCTTGACTTCCTCAGTTGATACCTGCTGCTGCTGCTCAACAGCCCCTGAGGCCTGAGTGACATTCCTCTGGATTCTAAGACAAGCCTAGAAGCAGAATGATAATTTTGATAATTTTGTCATAAAAAAAAAAAAAAAAAAAAAAAAAAAAAAAAAAAAAAAAAA